>NC_138205.1:49874238-50205245 GCF_964194415.1 Vipera berus | reverse complement strand
GGAGAAGGCCTTACAACAAACATTGAAAAGGTAACTCTAAGTTCACAAAGTAAATTTGAAGATGAGGAAAAAGATTTGACAAAATGGACTGCTGAGCCATTGGGAGTACCCCAAGAAATGGGGAGACAAGAGATGATGAGAGAAATCCTTAATGAATATGAAGGGGCAAAATCTTTTTACAAGGACATGATGTTTGATTTATCTACTATATCCATAACAACATTTACAAGATTATGGAATGGCAAAAGAAGAGGGCTAAAGTGAGGAATTAGATGATGGGGTGTATCAGAATATGTTTGAATGTGGCTGAAGAAATTGAAAGATTTTAGTTTAAGAGGGTAAGACAGTATCTTTTTTTTTTCTTTTGTTTTTCCGATATGAGAATTATAAAAATGTGTGGGATGATTAACATAAAGGAAATGTTTTAGATATTTAAATGTAATTGATTTTAAGAAAATTCCAATGGATAACTAAAAATGGGAGAAATGTTTTAAATAAGAGTTAAAAGATTAGATGATTTGGATTTATTAAATGGAACATTTAAACATAGGTTGGAAATAAGTGTATACTAATTCAAGAGGGATACGTGTTTTAAGTAGTATATTGTTTTCTTTTTTTCCTCTCCTTTTTTCTTTTTTTTCTCTTTTTCTTTTTTCTCTCTCATGTCTTTTCTTTTTCTAAGTCTGTGATAGTGAACCTATGGCATGCTTGCCACCGGTGGCATGCAGAGCCGCCTCTGTGGGCACGCATGCCGTCACCCCAGTCCTAGGCCTTCAGCTGGGTTTTGTAAAACCTTTTTGCTTTAGGCCTCTGCCGCCGTGTGCAAAAAAACCCCCACACAGGTTCAATCAATCAATTTCAACTTATCGCAGGGAAAAAAAGATCTCACAAAGTTGGAATTGATTGATTGAACTTTTTAGTCCCACCCAGTTTGCCGTTACCACTGCAGCCACGCCCACCCAATGGGCCACGCCTACCCAGCACCCGACGATACATAAGTGGGTTTTGTGTTGCAGTTTGGGCACTCGGTCTCTAAAAGGTTCACCATCACTGGGCTAGAGTCATGAATGACGCTAGCCTTTCTTCTGTCGTTTTTTGGAAAGCTTTCCCCAGACATCCAGATCAACCACCGTCTCACCAGGATCCTTCCTTGCCACCTCTCGGGGGTGACTTTGGGCCCATTTAGGGTCCCCAAACAGAGAGAAATCAGCTGTAGGGAATCAGATCCTCTCGATCCCTCGGCTGGTGCACTAGCTGCACAGAACCGGAAGCCAGGATAGAGTGTATTTCATGGAGCACAAATTGGAGAAGACAAACACTTTGTATGAAGCTGACCTGGACAAAAGATTGATTTTGGAATCTCAGTTTAAGGAATTTCAATTAAGATCTCAAGCAATTCCTGAACAATAAGGAGAAGACATCAGACTAAAGATGATTAAGGCTTTAGCTGAATTAATTAATAAGGAAGAACTTCTTGATATGGAAATAGACAAAGCATATAGAGTAAAAACACTACTAAGGGATGTTGTAGTTCACTTTGTAAGAAGAATAACAAGAAATTATGTTTTGCATTGCCATTTTAAACACAAACTGAGAATGGGAAACATGGATATAATTGTTCTAAAGGAAATTCTGGTTTTGATATCCCAAAGAAGAGAAAAATTCTCTTCTGCTGGAATTTTGATAACCTGAAAAAGAGAAAAGTTCTCTTCCGCTGGAAGGAGTGATACTTATTTATCAAGAGCAAAGATTTAGACTGAATTCTATAGAAAAAGCCAAGGCCAGCTGTGGGTCATCTTCATCCACGCGGTCAGGCTCACACAGCTGGGTCTGCATCGTGACCAGATGAGAGGGGCCTTGCTGGGGGCTGTCATCAAGCTGTCCAATCCCCTCAGCAAGCTCTTCAACACCCCCCTCCTCCTCCTCTGAGTCATCCGACCCAACTGCCGAACCCACAGGCTGACCCTGAATCACAACACCTACTGTGATGGCGAACCTATGGCACGCGTGCCACCGGTGGCATGCAGAGCCGCCTCTGTGGGCACGCCCGCCATCACCCCAGTCCTAGGCCTTCAGCTGGGTTTTGTAAAACCTTTTCGCTTTAGGCCTCCACCACCATGTACAAAAAAAAAGGTTCAATCAATCAATTTCAACTTCTTGCGCGGGAAAAAGATCTCGCAAAATTGGAATTGATGGATTGAACTTTTTAGTCCCTCCTAATCTGCCGTTACCACTGCAGCCATGCCCACCCAGTGGGACACACCCACCCAATGGGCCACGCCCACTCAGCACCCAATGATACATAAGTGGGTTTTGTGTTGCAGTTTGGGCACTCGATCTCTAAAAGGTTCACCATCACTGGCCTACTAGGTGGGCATGGCTAGCTCAACGTCACTTGCGTTAGGGGTGCCTCGGCAGGACTGGGGCAGATCCAAGGGTCTCCGGCAGAGGGGGGGTGGGACTGGGATGAGTGCTGGAGCATGGTCTACGGGAGGAGCCTCACTGTCCCTCTCAGGCCATTCAGGGGCTCCGGACGGTGGCACGGACTGCCCAGAGCCCTGGGCAGCAGAGGTGAAGCGCCCAGCCTGGCCCTTGTGCTCCCACATCACCGGGACCCCATAGCCCTGCCTAGCCCAGCCACACTTCCCCGAGGAGGCGCCTAGCTGCGCTTACCTCTTCGAGGCTGCTGCTGCTGTGCTGGGTCTCCTTGGCCAGGTTGCTCATGGTGGGTGCAGGAGGGCAAAGTGTGTGGGTCAGAGGGAGGTACACTCCCTCTCCATGTGAGGAGACCTGGCTTTGTAACCAAAGCATCCTCAGCAATAGGATGGGAGACCACCAGGCGAAAAGGCAACAGGGCTGCTGGTGGCCAAGTGCTAAGGCAGGACTTCACTCAGACCCTCCCTCCCTCTCATTCGAATCTTCTTCCTTCCTTCCTCTCTCCCTCCCTCCCCTCCTTTTCATTCCCATCTCCTTCCTTCCCTTTCTTCCTGTTTCCCTCCCCTTCTTCCTTCCTTCCCTCCCTCCCTCTCTCTGTGCCCAGGAAGGGTCAAGGGGAAGGGGAGATGTTGGCAGCGCTTCCTTCAAACAATAACAGAGTTGGAAGAGACCTTTGAGGGGAGGGGATCTATAGCATTACAGACAATGGAATATCCAATGTTTTCTTAAAAGCCTCCAGTGATGGAGCATCCTGAACTTCTGAAAGCAAGCCTTTTCACTGGTTAGTTGTTTTCACCAGTCCTTAGTTCTAGGCTGGTTTTCTTCTTGATTAGTTTCCATCTATTATTGCCTTCTGATGCTTTGGAAAATAGGTTGACCCCTTCTTCTCTGTGGCAGCCTGTCAAATATTGGGACATTGCTATCATGTCACCACCCCTAGTCCTTTTCACTAAGATAGACATATCCTATTCCCACAAACATTTGTCATATGTTTTAGCCTCCAGCCCCCTAATCATCTTTGTTTACTATCCATCTAGACCAGATGGTCCCTCTGGTTTGGTTTATAGAACAGTGGCCAGTCTTCTTAGAGACAGCACCCCAATTATGGAACTTTCTCCTAAGGAAAATATGAACAGTGCATCCCTCACCCGTTTAGAGGCAACTCCAAACACATTGTTCAGCCAGACATATGTAGAACAACACATTTTATGGTCAAACAACATTGATACTACTGATATTTTTCAACCAAAACCCATGCAGTTCATTTTCACCTGGTGCTGACCAATTTTTGATCTTCCTTGGTTTTTTTTCTACCATTTTTGTTGTTATTACTAGTTCTTTCATTTCAACTTCTGTTTTAGTTGCATCCACCTCTTTTAACCAAGCCACATCCTTGTTGTGTTTCTTTGGGTTATCCCATATCTGCTTCCAGAACTGCACTGTTTCTTCCTTGTCAGGAACTGACTGATTCATTCATTTCTCCATTGATGGATTGGTAGAAATGTTTCTGATTGGATTGAAATGGGAGGTTCTGCCTATAATTTGCAACTCGAGCTTAGTATCTACTGATTTTCCTAACTATAGCTGTCATTTGCTTTATTATTTCCAGTGCTTCCTTGATCTTCCTTGTTTCTAAGCGGTATTTCTTGATTAGGTATTCTTTGGTCTTCTTGTTCTTCAGCTTCTTTTCTTTCATATGTTCTAGCTTGCTTGCATGTGATCTTAACTTGCTGATCTTATTTTCTAGTCTAACCTTCCATTTTTGTGGTGCACTGTTTGTTTTTCTTCTTTGTTGATTTTTCAACCCAGGTATTCAGTTATAACTGCAGCTGTGCTGTACATTAGTTGGCTTGTTTCTTGCAGTGAAGTGGTACTTATACTTGATATTGCAGTACTTGCATCTTTTAATGCTTGTGCTAGCTGTTTCTTTGGAACAAGCTTCAATGCAGGCAGCCTTATTGTGTTGATTTTGCACCGTTCTAGATGCTCAGTTATTCTTTGTTTCAATTCTTTTATTTCTTTAGTTAGAGGGCTTTGTTCTTCCTGAGGAAGAGGTGCCCGGTTTTCAAATGAGAACAGTTGTATATCTCTGCTGGATTCCTTCACTCCCAACTCCCCCTGGCTTGCCTCTACGTTCTGAATTACTTCTGGCAAGGCTTTGATTTCTTTGTCCTGGGTAAACCTTTGTAGTTCATCCAGTTCTGTTTCTGTGAATACTTTATTTCACATTATAAATCGGCGTTGATCTGCTAGTCTCTGTTCTGTTATTTCTGATTATGGATTTTATTCTTTCCATAACTGGTGCATTTGTTTTAGATATCCGCTTCTTGTTGGACTTGATCTGTAATAACAGATCATTATTTCTTTTCAATCACTGTGTATTTGCGACGAGCAAATACCTTTTCTTTCAGTAGTTCTGCAGCTGCTGGCCCTGGTTGCCCAGCCAACAGTCCATTTTTCACCAGATACCCAGGATCCCAACATCTAGTATGGACCTTGTTAACCTGGGTGACATTTGATCCGGTATGGCATTCTGAAATTTACGTCTCACCATATTTTTTAAGGGAGAGACACTCTTTGTCTGACTCCTCTGATGAGACCTGTCCAGTATGGTTGAACCTCTAGCATAGCTCTCATCTTCCTCAGAGTACACAAGCCCCACAACCACATCAAGGTAGTGCCTCACTGCGGGATTATTATTATTGTTATTATCTGACAGAATCCTGGCAAAACTGAGTGGCTTTGAGTTTTGGAGCTTTCTGGTTTCAGGATTATACAATCTCTGGTGCTGGAAGGGGTTGTGCTCCCCCAAACAATCCCTGTGTGCAATCTGAGATGCTCCTGAACTCATGATAAGGAGCAGATGGCAGCCATGTCTAGCAGGGCCTTTGCACAACTTTATATTGCTGGCCAGTTACCCCCATTCAAGGATCAAGGGCCCTACTCAGTCACTCAGAATTACTTTCTATTGCAATATGCTCTACATGGAGCTGACCTTCAAGAGTATCTGGAAATTACAGCTGATATAAAATGCAGCAGCACAAGCTGTTATGTATGTTTCTGATAGTATACATATTATACCTCTACTATGCAAATTACATAGCAAATTACCAATCTGTTTCTGGTTTGGTTCAAGGTGCTTTAAAGCTGTGCATGGCATAGGACAAGGTTATTTGAGGGACAGCTTCCTGATTTTATCTACCTGTCCCAATAAATCTAACAGAATGGGCATGTTACAGGTTCCGTCATGTAAGAAGCTACATTTGGTGGGCTTAGGCAGACCTCTTTTCTGGAGATAGAAGATTCCATAATGCAGGCATCACAGCAGAAGAGACCTGCCTCAACAGTTTTGAATTTTCAAGGTCCCTAAAGTCCTGGTTATGTCAGCAGGCTTGGGAATCCCAGGGAATGGGTTAGCTTGTGAGATGGCTTCTTTATTTTTAACACCCCTCTATTATTCTCTCTCTCTCTCTCTCTCTCTCTCTCTCTCTCTCTCTCTCTCTCTCTCTCTCTTTTTCTTTTAGTTTTACTAGTATAGTTTTAATGATTGTTTTATATATTTATTGATTTATTGGACTGTTTGTACATTGTTCAGAATCACTTTGGACTAGAAGACTTACGTCCCTTCCAACATCATCATCATCATCATCATCATTATTATTATTATTATTATTATTGTTATTGTTATTGTTATTATTATTATTATTATTATTATTATTATTATTATTATTATTATTATTTTATTATTTTTATTTTTATTTTTATTTATTTTTATTTTTATTTTTTTCCATGATATGGGCGGCCATATAAATTAGATGGATGGATGGATATCACTTTGGTTTATTTAATCTATAATTTTATAAAATAGTTTGGTAATATTTATAGAAAATTATGGACAACATTACCATTCAGATAATAAGAGAGAAGTATTATTTCATTTATAGCAGGCTGTGTCAGCATGGTAGTCTCTCATGATTTTATTATGTAATAGTGTTTTGATTTGGTTCATCTATCTCCTATGTTGCTACATTTGCTTCTTGCTTTTGGATTGTATCAGGAGAATTTGTTTTTCTTTGTGTTACTTTAAATAGACTTTTATTTTGAAGTGCAATTTTGTCTATTAATATAATTTGTTTTTCACTTGCTATCTAAGATAAAAAATTACAAAATAGTTTTTTTTTTAAAAAAAAGTTCAGAGTAATTAAATGCTATATAACCTTTCAGAGACTAATCTTTTAAATACATTATGGAAGAAGAATCCAGAGCAAATTCTTTTTTCACAATTCAGAATTATAGAATAACAGTGTTGGAAGGGACCTCGGTCTTTTAGTCAAAGCCACTGCTCAAGCAGGAGTAGGGGCCCCTGTACTATTCCGAACAAATGGCTGTCCAATCTCTTTTTTAAAACTCACACAATTCCTTATGCTAACTCATACTTTTATCCATATATGTTAAATAAGTTTGAGATTTTCTGCCCTACAATCCTTCATTGATTTTAGCCACAAGCATGCCATTCAGCCTGTATCCTTAAGAGACCAGATAAACTCTAGTCTATTTCTGTTCATCTACATTGCAGATGTTGATGCAAATCGAGAACTTCCCCTTACCCAGCAGCCCTCTGCTCACCCCTCCATTACCAGTGGGAGTTGTCCTGGAACTCCAGAAATGCGCAGACGCCAAGAAGAAGCTATGCGAAGACTTGCTGCTCAGGTATAAAATGGTTATTCCATTAAATGTTTTCCTTTCATTCTGTATTCAAGAACCAAAATCTTTTCCTCTGTTAGATTCCTCACAGAAATGCACACATACTCATATACCTACACAAAAATTCTTTTCCCCCATCTAAAGCCAGATATTGTTAAATATATATGTCATAATCCTTATAACTACTCAAAATGGTTCTTTAGTAGCAGGAAAGATATTAACCTATTATAAAGTTTTTTGCTGGAAGAAAGCTGGTATTCCCCACTCTCAGCAGAAGGAAAATTATCCCCGTGACTTAATCATTTTTGTCAATTTGTCTTCACTGCCTTTCTTCTAAAAAATCAGAGGTGGTGCTTTGCTCAGTTGTTTCATGCCAGTTAAAATCAGAGATCATTTCCCTAGATTACCTAAAAACCGAACCACTGCCTTTCAGAACCAAAATTGTATATTTATAGAAGAAAAGCTTAGCACTTTTCAGTCTGTATTCATTCAGAATGAAGAAGATCAGTAGGGTGCACTTTGAGTGTTTGGAGGCAGCCATCAGTGAACAAATGCTCAATTGCTCAAATGTTTCCCTGAAAATAAAACCCACGCTGAAAATAAGCCCTAGACCTACCCCCAAAATAAGCCCGGGGCTGGGCATGGCCAGCACAAGGAGCAGCGAACACGGAGGGGCCAACACTGTCCGGCTGCAGCCCACTGGCTTCATTGCACAGTGCAGGTAAGTCTGAGCACGGAGGCAGAGGTGGGGAGGGGAGGCAGGCAATCCAGATGCGCCATACACTTTCTGCCCAGAGGGAGACTGGAAGCTTTGTTTGCTTGTGAATGGGGTAATTAGAAACCAAGCAATTTCCTCTGTCTCCAAGTGCTCCATTTGCAAGCAGACAAAGCTTCCAGTCTCTGTCATTTCTCCATCCAGGGGAAAAGTGTTTGGGTGCCTATGGGGCGCCTGGGGCAGCTCCACATGGCCTCCTGCTGCGAGCAGCTGCAGAAGTGGGCCAGCAGCCATGTGGGCTCCTGCTAGACGGAGCTGTTGGTGCCGCCGCCACTAGGCAACTGTCAGGGGAAAAATAACACATCCCCCCAAAATAAGACCTACTGCCTCTTTTGGAGGCAAAAAAATTATAAGATCAAGTCTTATTTTCGGGGAAATATTTTCAGGCACTACATGCACCATACTGCTTGAAGTCTTTCACCTTAATAATGGATCAATTAGAAAAAGTATTGGAGCTGTACTTTTTCTTACTTCAAAAAGAAACGGCTTTATCCAGACCTTGCAGTACTGAATTGACTGAAAGAAGTCCAATCCAAGAAGTTCTATCTCCTTCTATCTTTTCTAGAATATATGAGGCTGCATAGCCAGGTCTCTCTTTATCTTTGATTACAATTAACTATTTGTAAACGGATTTAGATAATGGGAGAGTTCAGCAAAGCCAGGAAAAAATAATTTCCAAGCAACAATCAGGAGCAGAAAACTTTCCCTATGACCTTTTAATAAGGAAGGGGGAAAGCTCTATTTTGCTTTTTCTTCTTCCATCATGGGAGGAAGGATTCCTGGCTGTTTTTTGCTAGATGAGAACCAGCCATCCCAATCTTAGGATAATGAATTAGTCATCTGAGAAAAATGCAAAACAAAGTGCAATTAGGATTCTGTTTTTAACTTTATATTAATGATTATTCTGAGCTGTTCTGGTATGCTTTAGATGCCCTTATTACTGTATATTCTATATGTGTTTGTGCAGTTGCCTTGCTGCTGACAGGGACCCAATTTCCTGTTTCCTTTCCCCACTGACCTTTTAATGATAATCTGTTTCCTATGTACATCACCCAGAGCCCTCTCTCATTGCCCAGAGCCCTTCTGTGAGGGTGATGGGTGGTTAAGAAATATAAATTATAAACAAACAAACATAATAGTTGCCTATAACTTATTATATTGTTACTTAACTTATTATATTGCTACTTTCATTCTGCTTGGGAAATTGCATAACATACCTTGCAGCTCTGACATTAGAGAAAAACAAGAGAAAGAAATGGGAGGGAAAAATCCCACAGATCATCTGCTTTCTCTCTTCAGAGTAAGGCATGAGAAAAGAATTAGTTCCTGAATGAAATGTGGTGGTGATTTCCTACAAATGTACACCCATATCCACCATGTCAGTGGGTGGTTGCAACAGTATGGATTGTAGGGAAAGGGATTGTGGATTATTAACAGCCCTCTGTAAGTTAACCTGTCACAAATGTGTTCCTTAGTACCAAGCTATTTCTATATCAGATGACAAAAATGCTATTTGTGGAAAGGAAATATATTAAATTTATACAGCTGCAGTAAATCATAATTTGTAGGTTGTTTTAAAAATAAAACAAAATGTTATTAATATTTGAATGCAATAAAAGCAGAAAGACAAATAGTTAATTTACTTTTTAAAAGAATTCTTTCCCCCCTCTTATATATTAAAATTTGGTGACAGCCTTTTGAAGGACTCTTTAGGGGCAAATGCTTATTTATCTATTCTTTAGAGACAGAGGCAACAATGGCCCCAAGGAGCTTAATGTCTCCTGAAATGTTTGCACATTTTATTCATTTAGTTTTAGAAATGTAAAACAGAGCGTTGCAGTTTATTATACTATTTACCAAGTACTATTTCCAACAGATAAGTTAGCTTTATTAATGTTTGTGTTTTGACAATTGTAATTTTTATTTATTTTTATATTTCTTTATTTCCATTATTTTATCTGACTCCACAGCAAAACTGATTGGGTTACTATATATATAAAAAAAGAGAAACAGTATATATAAAAGAAAGAGAGTACAGATAAATGGAAGACAGAACCAAAAACCAAAGAGGCACAGCCATTATCCTAACCTAGAGTTTATGAGAATCATTAGGTCTTTAATATTTCTTTTTTAGATCCTCTTAGGTTCCAGATATTGGGCAGACCTCTCTCCTATTAGATTGAATAAAACAAAATAATGTTTTTATTTAATATGTATGTGCTAAGAAGTTGATGTTTGCTTCCCTTTTTCTAGGTTGTTGCATATCATTATTGCCAAGCTGATAATGCCTACACCTGTCTGGTGCCAGAATTTGTACACAATGTAGCAGCCTTGCTCTGCCGTTCTCCCCAGTTTGTTGCATACAGAGAGCAACTGTTGCGTGAACCACATCTGCAAAGCATGCTTAGCTTGCGATCCTGTGTTCAAGATCCTCTTGCATCTTTCCGGAGGGGAGTCCTAGAACCCTTGGAAAGCCTTCATAAAGGTAGGAATTTAATTCCATAACTATAAATGATTACATAATTGCTTAAAACATATAATCTAATATAGTTTTGCATATATTTTTCTACCTCTCTCTCACAAACTGTAGAACGGAAGATCCCAAATGAAGATTTCATCATATTGATTGATGGCTTAAATGAAGCAGAATTTCACAAACCAGACTATGGGGATACAATTGTATCATTTCTCAGCAAAACCATTGGAAAATTTCCATCCTGGCTGAAGCTAATTGTAACAGTTAGAACAAGTCTACAGGTAGATATAAGCTATGCCATATATGATCATTAATGTGATGAGCATCTATTTGTGGAGGGGGAGAATTTATGCCCATTTCCATGGTAAGTATGTGCCTGGGTCAGGAGGTATGTAAAATATAAACATAACATTATGATCCTTTATGTATACTATGTATATGGATCAATATAAAAGAGAAAAAAAGTGACATTGCCATAGGTGTATATATTACAGGCCACCCAACAAATCAGAAGAAATAGATGAACTCTTTGCCAACCAGGTAACAAACATATGTAGGAAGCATACCACAGTAGTAATGGGACTACTTCACCTATCCAGATATCAACTGGGAGACAAACTCTGCAGTGATTGGGAGATCAAACAGATTCCTAACCAACCTAGCCGACAACTTTGTCACTCAAAAGGTGGAGGAGGGAACTAGACGTAAAGCTATCCTGGACTTAATCCTTACAAATAGAGAAGAAGTGATAGAGGGGATTGAAATTGCCAGAATCTTGGGTAAAAGTGACCGTGTCATACTGGAATTTAATATAATGCAAACACTAGCAACAGAAAACAATCCAATCAGTGTCTTAAACTTCAAAAGAGCTGACTTTAACAAACTCAGAGAGAACTTAGGAAAGATCCCATGGATGAAAATTCTAAAGGGGAAAACAACCCAAGAAGTGTGGGAAAGCCTGAAAAATGCAATCATAAAACCCCAGAGCAGCATGACACCTTTGAGAAAGAAAAACAAGAAATTCAAGAAGAAACCAGCATGGCTGCACAAAGATCTCTGACAAACTGAAAAACAAAAAGACTAATACAAGAAATGGAAAAGGGACACATAACTAAGGCTGATTATCAGCAGACAGCCAGAACATGCAAAGATGAAATCAGGAAAGCAAAGGCTCAGAACAAACAAAGGACAATAAAAAAGTTTCTTCCAACATATTAACAAAAGAAAAAAGTCAAAGAAACTGTAGGCCCTCTAAAGAGAGAAGATGGCAAGGAAATAACAGGCAACAGGGAGAAAGCAGAGCTGCTTAACTCATACTTTGCATCAGTCTTCACGACAAAAAAAACTATAGCCCAACATACCAAAAAAACCCACTGCAAAAGACATACTAGAAACAAAAATTAAAATAGGCAAGAAAATGGTAAGAGAACACCTGTCAGACCTTTACAAATATAACTCACTGGGACCTGACATCCCAGAGTTCTGAAAGAGCTGGCAGATCTCAGAACCATTGCACCACATCTTTCATAAATCCTGGAGCACCAGGGAAGTACTTGAGGATTGGAAAAGGGTTGATGTGGATTCCATCAAGAAAGGGGGGGAAAATGGACCCCGCAAACTACAGACCAATCAGTTTAACATCAATACCTGGGAAGATCCTAGAAAACATAATCAAAAAAGAGATCTGGGAACAACTAGAAGCATACAAAGTCATAACCAGTAGCCAGCACGGGTTTGTTAAAAACAGATCATGCCAAAACAATCTTATTTCATTCTTTGATAAAATGACTAAACTAGTAGACCAGTGAAATGCTGTGGACGTAGTATACTTAGATTTCAGTAAGACATTTGATAAAGTAGACCACAACCTACTTCTTGATAAGGTGAAATAAATAACATCACCACCAGATGGATCTGTACCTGGCTGACAAACCGTACTCAGTGAGTAGTCCTCAATGGCACTATATCCACAGGGAGAGAAGTAAGCAGTGGGTTACTACAAGGTTCCATCTTAGGCCCAGTACTCTTCAATTTCTTCATAAATGACTTAGATGAGGGAATTGAAGGGGAACTCATCAAATTTGCAGATGACTCCAAACTGACAGGAGTAACCAATACCCCAGAAGACAAACACAGGATCCAAAAAGATCTAGACAAACTTGAACAATGGGTCCTATCCAACAAAATGACTTTCAGTGTGGAGAAAAGCAAAATTTTACTTTTAGGCAGGAAAAATCAAAGGTACAAGTACAGATTGGGCGAGACCTGGCTTAAAAACAGTAACTGTGAAAGGGACCTTGGAGTCCTAGTGGACAAACTTGACCATGAGCCAGCAGTGTGCAGCCGCCGCCAAAAAAGCTAATATAATCCTGGGTTGTATAAACAGAGGCATAGAATCAAGATCACGCCCCACTTTACAAAACCCTAGTAAGACCACATCTGGAATACTGCAGCCAGTTTTGGTTACCATATCACAAAAAGATGTTGAGAATTTGGAAAAAATTCAGAGAAGAGCAACTAAGATGATCCAAGGCCTGGAGACTAAAACATACAAAGAACAGCTGCAGGACTTGTGTTTGGCTAGTCTAAAGAAAAGAAGAAATAGGGGAGACACGATAGCAGTATTCTAGTATCTGAGGAATGCAGTCTACTTCAAAATGCAGTCCACTTCATATTCCAGTTCTTCATCAAAACTGTGAGTCTTGGAGATACAGACTGATAGTGATGGCTTGAAGGAGATATTGGAACAAGTATGAATTGATGGAACACAGGATAGATCTTGAGGATTGTCAGGACCTTTGAAGGAAAAACCATAGGGTTAATGATGGATTCACTGTGGGAAAATACCCATAATGCAATAATCATCAAATTGTCTATATACTTCCTTGATTTTATGACTGGTTCTGAAGAACATTGGCTCTTAGGCTCTCCAAGAAGCAGTCTGGTCTGGGGACTGGGGATTGTCAGATCATGTGCGGAAAGGACTTGGTTAGTATTCAAAGTTTGTTTCAAAGTGGTGCTCAAGATCTTTCACGAGAAGTTGGAATTGATTGATTGATCTTTTTTTCCAAAAAAAACTTCCTTTGTTTCCTTGCACATGGTGGGGGCAGACCACGAAGGAGAAGCGGCATGGGGCTTGGAGTCAGGTAAGGAAAGAAAGGCAATTTCTGCGGGGAGTAAGGATTTCTTTCCTTACCTGCTCCACTTGTTCCAAGGCCACTTTCTGCTCAGATGCATTGCTCTTTTGCCAATGGCCCGACTGCCCACTTCAGCGCCCTCCCTCCACCTGCTGCTTTGGTGGCTCTGTAGACAGAGCTGCAGGGTTCTCTTCTCTGACAGAGAAGCTCTTCCTACGGAGTCACCAAAGCAGTAGGGGGCCGGGCTGGGGAGGGCCCAAATTTGGGCCTCCGAGGCTGTCCCAGAAATGGCAAGGGACCCCACTGTCCCAGCCCTGGGCGAGCTCCTGGGTGCCCTCCTGGGCGCCCTCCTGGTGCACGGACAGGAAATGGCGAGCACTCGGGAGCTGGGTGGTTTGCAGCAGCTGCTGCAGCTCATTTGCCTCACCCTGCCCTGCCCCACCCCTCCAAGCCTCACCCATCACACCCGGCCATTCTTCATCCAGTTCGGCTGCACCGCATCTTTCCTCCCTTGGGCCTTGGTATTCTGTAGGCCTAGTGCCCCAGGGCATGCCCAGCCTGTGGGATGACAGGCACGGAGATGGGAGTGTGCTGTGGTACAAGCCAAGCATCAGTCGGCTCCCATTCTCCCTCTCCACCATTTGCCCTCTGTTGGAACTGCTGGTGGCCGGCAGCATGTGGTGGCTGGAGAGAGAAGGTCAGGAGGAGAAAGCAGGAAGGGTTTCTCTCTCTCTCTCTCTCTCTCTCTCTCTCTCTCTCTCTCTCTCTCTCTCTCTCTCTCTCTCTCTCTCTCTCTCTCTCTCTCTCTCTTTGTGTGTGTGTGTGTGTGTGAGAGAGAGAGAGAGAGAGAGAGAGACAGGAGGGGAGGAGGAGGAACCCAAGGTGTTACAAAAAAGGGGACCCCTTCTCTTTTTTTAACCTCCTCCCACTCCGTTCAGGTGCAGCTGGAGGAAAAGGGCGAGAAGGGGGAGTTTTTGTGTGAGAGGGAGAAAGACAGATTGAGCCAGCAGGGAAGTGAAAGTGTGGGGAAAGGAAAATGTTGCAGAGTAAGCAAACTTACAAAAAGGGGATTTCTCTCTGTCTCTCTCTCACACACACACTTCCCCCACCCCTTTCAATATCATCTCTTCCCCCACCAATATCTTTTCCCCCCGCCCCCTTCAATGTCATCTATTCCCCCAACCAAAATTTCTTCCACCATCCCCTTCAATATCATCTCTTGCTCCATCACTGGAGGCTTGACCTCCGCTGCCCAGGGCTTCAGGCAGTCCATGCCACCATCCAGGGGCCCCCTGTATGGCCTGAGGCTCAGTGTGGCTCCTCCAGTGGATCATGCCTTGGCTCTTGCCCTGATCCCATCCACCCCCCTCCGCAGGAGATCCTCAGATCTGCCCCAGTCTTGCCCATGCCTGCACAAGTGCCCCTGTCGCAAGTGACGTCGAGCTGGCCATACCTACCCAGTAGGCCACGCCTACCCAGTGGGCCACACCCATCCAGCACCCAATGATAAATAATTGGGGTTTGGGTTGCAGTTTGGGCACTCGGTCTCTAAAAGGTTTGCCATCACTGATATAGAGCAATTTGCAGTCTGTTACAAATGACAGCATGAATTACTATTGTGAGTTTCTCTTGCTCTTCATAGGCCTATAACCAAGCCAAGCATCAATTAAAGATCTGCCCACAGCCTTCCCCTGTACATTTAGCTCAAGACATTAATCTGCTTCTCTAGACATGTTACCCCTTCAAAAAACAGTATCAACGCATATTGATGGACAAAGTATCTTGATGAACAAACAATTCTGCCTTGCCTGGATTCAACTTTAGCCTCTTTCTTCCCACACATACTATACTAGAGGGAAATTGACAACTGTGCATGAACAGTAGTTTATTTATTTATTTGTTTGTTTGTTTGTTTGTTTATTTATTTGTTTGTTTGTTTCAATTTATATACCACCCTTTTCCTGAGGGACTCAGGGCGGTTTACAGGGCAAATTAAAACAGTGCAATGTACAAATTAAAATAAAATAAAATTAATAGCCCCCAAAGAGTTTAAAATTTAAAATTTAAAACCTTAAAATCCCTCAGTCCAGGCTGGCTAACTCAAATAGCCAGGTTTTTAGGTCCTGGCGAAACAAGCGAAGGTTGGGGGTGATCCAGAGTTCCACAGGCAGTTGATTCCATAGGGCAGGTGCGCCCACTGAGAACGCACTCCCCCTGGGAATCGCCCGCCGGCACTCCCTAACCAGCGGGACCCTGAAGAGGCTGTCCCTGTGGGAGCGCACAGGACGATGGGAAGTTGATGCTGGCAGCAGGTGCTCCCTAAGATAATCCGGACCCATGCCATTTAGGGCTTTATAGGTCATCACCAGCACCTTGAATCTCACCCGGAGGGCAACTGGAAGCCAATGCAGCTCGCGGAGAAGAGGCGTTACATGGGAGTATCGGGAGACCCCCATCACAACTCGCGCGGCTGCATTCTGCACCAGCTGAAGCCTCCGAGTGGTCCTCAAGGGCAGCCCCATGTAGAGAGCATTGCAGTAGTCTATCCGGGAGGTCACAAATTTACAGTACTGTGTGCATACATTTACATATCTCACTTAGAGATTTGGGAGTTAGATCCTAAAGATTGACATTAACACTTAATAGTTCATATTTAAAAATTGAAAATGTGAAAGATATATCTTGTTTCTTTTTTTATTCACCCATATACCTCTGTCTTTTCCATGTCTCAACTTGAGACACATGTATATTTAGAAGAAAGGGTTGTTGAGATGAATGGGTTACACTTCCAGTTACATATGTACACAGTACTTAGAAAGTCTTATGTGCATAAATAAGTATGTATAGATTTGCAACTGAACTTTTTGTTTCATAGCCTCCTGGTAGCTGAGTAGCCCTTAATTTTACAAACCTTCCCAAAATGAATTTTCTGAAAATAAGTCCCCAGCATTCAATAAACTGGATAACAGTACACTGCCTAGTTGCGCCATGTTGTTAATCCTCTTCTAAGGCTACACTGCAATCTGACAGTTACTTTATTATTATTATTTTATTAATATTAATAATGTATAACATATTGATAGAGTTCACTTAAGCATTTTTTTAAAGGCCTACCAAATAACAAATCATAACCCTCAATATTCAATAATCTCCCTTGTGTTAAATTAAACCAATCACTAATTGATGATAAAGCAGCAGCCTCATAGTATAATTTGAAATTGGGCATTTTAAGACCACCTCTTTCACGTACATCTTGCATTATCTTAAATTTAACTCTTGGTCTTTTTCCTGCCCAAACAAATTTATTAATACCTTTCTGCCATTCCTCCAAATTTGAATCTTTTTTAAGTATAGGTGTCATTTGAAACAAAAATAAAAATTTTGGCAAAACATTCATTTTTACTGCTGCAATTCTTCCCAATAAGGATAATTGTAGTATTTTCCAACTATCTAACTCTTTTTGTATTTTTCATAGCCTCCTGGTAGCTGAGTAGCCCTTAATTTTACAAACCTTCCCAAAATGAATTTTCTGAAAATAAGTCCCCAGCATTCAATAAACTGGATAACAGTACACTGCCTAGTTGCGCCATGTTGTTAATCCTCTTCTAAGGCTGCACTGCAATCTGACAGTTACTTTTTTATTATTATTTTATTAATATTAATAATGTATAACATATTGATAGAGTTCACTTAAGCATTTTTTAAAGGCCTACCAAATAACAAATCATAACCCTCAATATTCAATAATCTCCCTTGTGTTAAATTAAACCAATCACTAATTGATGATAAAGCAGCAGCCTCATAGTATAATTTGAAATTGGGCATTTTAAGACCACCTCTTTCACGTACATCTTGCATTATCTTAAATTTAACTCTTGGTCTTTTTCCTGCCCAAACAAATTTATTAATACCTTTCTGCCATTCCTCCAAATTTGAATCTTTTTTAAGTATAGGTGTCATTTGAAACAAAAATAAAAATTTTGGCAAAACATTCATTTTTACTGCTGCAATTCTTCCCAATAAGGATAATTGTAGTATTTTCCAACTATCTAACTCTTTTTGTATTTTTAACCTTAACAATTCATAATTATTTTTGTATAATTTTACATTTGAAGCTGAAAGATATACCCCCAAATATTTAATCTTTTTAACCATTTCAAATCCCGTTAGCTCTTCTAAAACAACCTTTTGTTCTATGGTCATATTTTTAGACAATATTTTATTTTTTTGCATATTTATCTTAAATCCAGAACCTTTTCCATATGACATTATTATCTCCATCAATTCTACAACTGAGTAAGTCGGTTGACTTAATGTAATAACCAAGTCATCCGCAAACGCTCTCAATCTATAATCTTGATCTCTTATTTTAATTCCCTTAATTTTATTTGAGTCTCGTATCTTAATCAATAATATTTCCAATGTTAAAACAAACAGCAAAGGTGACAACGGACACCCCTGTCGAAAGTCCCCAACACTTTTGAATGGCCTTTTCCTGACAATCCTCTCCAGGCTGCGGTCATCCCTGCTGCTTGTGCACCTTTTTCTTCCACACTTTTCCCTTCCACATAACTTTCTATTAATGTGCTTTGATACAGCACTTTGGGAACATCCAACTTCTTTTCCAATTACCTTTTGAGGCTTTCCCTCCTTATGGAGGGTGTCAATGATGGTTTTCTGCACAACTGTCAGGTCAGCAGTCTTCCCCATGATTGTGATTTCTACTGAACCAGACTGAGAGACCATTTAAAGGCTCAGGAACCCTTTGCAGGTGTTATGGCTTAATTAGCTGATTAGAGTGGGACACTTTGAGCCTAGATTTGTTCAGTTAGTGGTCAAAAAATCAAGACTGGCTCAAAGGCACAAAAACCCAACTAACAAATAAAATCTGATTGTCCTAGCTCAGAAGACACAGAAAAGACCCCACAGATTATCAAATTGAAGAAACTCACTTCTCAGGATCTGTAAGATTTCCTTTAAGATTGATTTTTAAAGTAGCAAGGAACTGAAAAGACATAAGTTATAATTTTTTATTAACTGGTATGAATTTTTAACTCACTTTAATTAATCTCTAGTGTCTTGTCTTTACTATATAAATCATAATTGAATTCTTATTAAATCAAACCTGGCAAAAGCATTCATGTAATAACACTGAAATAACACAGCATCTTTAAATCTATGAGAGAAAATGTGCTTTAGAAAAGGATGTTAACTTTTACTGAATTTCCTGGATATTTTGCTGAGGCAAATGGAGAGTTGTGGGAAGATTCCTGACTGCAAAATGTTCAGAAATTTTGCATCTCTGGTTTTGACTATTTTCAAATGTTTCAAATCAGGCATATAAAGAACCACACTAAATATATGAACCAGTGTCTAATTAAAAATGTATGAGTGAGAATTTAGCATGCACTTTTCATTCATTCTTATCAGTGAATTCTGGACCAGGGCCATATTCATTATCTATAAAATGCCATGCTTTGTAGAAAATGTGAACTTGTAGGAAATGTTCATATTATCATCACCTTATTCCTTCAAATGGATTTTAGAATTTTTAAAATGTTATTTTCACATATCCTTGGGCATTTAAAAAGTCTATATGAATAAAAATTGTACTTTTTCCTGTTACCTTGTTCACCCCTTGTTCTGTTTCATATCTTTTAGATTGTAAGCCTAACAGCAGGGACTCTGTACTATTTTCAATGCAAAAGCATAATAATGTTTTAAACAAAGAAAGCAGCAGTGATTTAGTCCAAGCATAAGAAATCCAGTACATATGGTTTGTGATGCTACTTGGGAGGTAAAAGATTGCTAGTTTTCATACCGTGATATTGTATGTAAACTTTCTTCAGGTTATCTGGTATTCATTTTTTTTCTTCTCTCTCTCTCTCTCTCTCTCCTTTAGGAAATAATAAAGTTATTGCCCTTCCATAGGATATTCCTGGATAGACTGGAAGAAAATGAAGCTATAGACCAAGATCTCCAAGCCTATATACTACACCGAATACAGAGCAGCTCGGAAATACAAAATAACATCTCTCTTAATGGCAAAATGGACAATACAACCTTTGGCAAACTCAGTTCTCATCTCAAAACCCTGAGTCAAGGATCATACCTATACCTTAAGCTCACATTTGATCTAATTGAGAAGGGCTATTTGGTATTAAAAAGCTCCAGTTATAAGGTAGTGCCTGTCTCCCTTTCAGAAGTATATCTACTGCAGTGCAATATGAAGTTCCCAACACAGTCTTCCTTTGACCGGGTAATGCCTCTTTTGAATGTGGCAGTGGCATCTCTACATCCTTTGACAGATGAGCATATTTTTCAGGCTATCAATGCTGGGAGTGTTGAAGGTACTTTAGAATGGGAGGACTTTCAGCAAAGAATGGAAAACCTTTCTATGTTTCTTATCAGACGCAGAGATATGACCCGAATGTTTGTACATCCTTCATTTCGAGAATGGTTGATTTGGAGGGAAGAAGGAGAAAAGATCAAGTTTCTTTGTGATCCTAGGTAAGTAATTAATCCAATTCTGCAATGAAAGAAAGCACCTTAAAAAAAGAATGCAGTTCTGAACTGCAATTTATAAAAATACACTCATTGAAAGCTAATATTTTCTAAAATATATCAAATAAAATCGACTTTGGAAAGGGAAATTTGTCTCCCTGATTCCAATTTATCATAACATGCTATTAGGTTCCAAACAGTTTTGAGTCTTTTATTGGATGGTTTTGGGGCCAATATGGCATGATTTGCTCAGTGTAAAATAATTCTGAAAGACAGACTTGATTCCCTTACAAAGCATAGGTTTATTTGAAAAAGAAGAGTTGAAAAATAGGCTGTGATGACATCTCTTTACTTCTGAGATTACAAGGGGTTTTTCTTTGGACTTTTGGAAAAAGACATCAAAGCCAAACTACATGAATCATTTTGTTTATATGTGGATCTCCTCAATCAAATTTAAAGATGGCTTTTTTTAAAAAATGCTATTTTACAAAAGAAATACAGGAAAAAAGTAATTTACAAAAATAGTAATAGCCAATAAATTAATTATGAAATTTTGTTACCTTATATACAGATGATAAAGTAAATGATAGTGTTGACAATCTGGTAGGAAAACTCCATCATCTATAGGTAGTCTCAACTTTACCATGAAATCCTTGGTTGCCTATCTTATCATGTGAGACTATCAATCTGAATAGAATAAAATAAAATAGCTATTTAGAATTAATATTGGGATGTGTGTGTGTGTGTGTGTGTGTGTGTTGTGTGTAAAACAAAATATTAAACATACACATAACATGTCCCCCATGATTGAATACTAATAAATAAATTTCAGCAATAATAATTCCCCATCCTTGCAAAACAACTCTTGTTAAATCAGTACATAACACTAAAAATATCACAGATATGAAAATAGGAATAGCACTTAGACTTATATACCACTTCACAGTGCTTTACAGCCCTCTCCAAGTGGTTTACAGAGTCAGCATATTGCCCCCAACAATCTGGAGCCTCATTTTACCAATCTTGGAAAGATGGAAGGCTGAGTCAACCTTGAGCCAGTGAAAATCGAACTGCCGGCAGCCAGCAGTCAACAGAAGTAACCTGCAGTACTACTTTCTAACCACTACGTCACCATGGCTTCTATTATCAGTCAAGCAATTTGACATACCACCTATCTGCTGTAAAAAGAAAAAGAAAAACAGGTACAGGTAGTCCTCGATGTATGACCACAATTGAGCCACAAATTTATGTTGCTAAGTGAGAAATTTGTTAAATGAGTTTTGTTCCATTTTATGACCTTTCTTGCCACATTTGTTAAGTGAATCACTGCAGTTGGTAAATTAGTAACACTTTGTTAAATGAATTTGGCTTTCCCATTGACTTCGTTTGTCAGAGGGTCACAAAAGGTGATCACATGGCCCCAGGACACTGCAACCATCTGTCGTGGAAAAACACAATGAAAAAGACAAGAGACAGCAACACAAAACAATAATTCTTACTTTAAGATCCAGAGGTTTATTTTGCTAATAAATTGGAACATAGCAAGCATAACAACACATCATCACATACATTAATAACAATGAGGATCATTCGGCAATAGCAATGAGGACCATATGGTGTAGCAGAATCCAAAACGACAGCTATAGGCCAATGGCAAATCAATCAGGTCCAGTCCCAACCTTTTATACCCTTTCTTGTTCTAAGACTATAGTCAGATGGCCCACTGACTTTTGCTGACTTCTGCTGACCTGCTGACCTTCTGCTAAACATAACTTTCCACATATACCCGTGTACACTGCAACCCACATCCTTCAACTACTTTCAGCTCCCCTTTTTCCCACAGTTACAATACTCATGTTCCAAATAAACATAGAACTATCTACTTCAGAATTTCATATTGTTCAAAGCTCAGCAGATTACAAATACTACATTTGTATTGTGAAATAGTATAAAATTTCAAGTCAAAGCTTTGTTTTAATTCATTACTGTGGGGCCTATCTCAGGTTTCCTCCAGCCTCATCTTGTGATATGAGGAGGGGACTATATTTTCATCTCCCACACATCATAAATATGAACATGTTGTCAAACAACTGCGTGTAAATCACATGACCATGGGGATGCTGCAATGGCCATACATGTGAAAAATGATCATAAGTCATTTTTTTCAGTGCCGTTGTAACTTCAAATGGTCACTGAATGAACTGTTGTAAGTCAAGGACTACCTGTAATCCCAACAACAGACTTAAGCTTCAAAGTCCTCTGATAAAAATCTGTTATTGTATTTAACTCAGAAAATCCACTAACATATCTTCATTGAGAATATCTCGGCAGCACTTGTTCAGTAAATTTTCGTGCAAATTGAAACACAATATCTCTTAACAGTTGTCTTCTGGTTGCATCTTCACTCATCCATCCTATCATCTCTGTTGTAATTGAATTTTTTGAATTAATACTCCCTTTAGCCTCCCAGTTGCATGTCTGATTTAATTGCTGTGGCCTGAATCTGAGTATCTACTTTAGACAGATTTAAAACTTTTGCTAATTCATCAAACTGTTTATCTAATTTTTCATTTAGAAGTTGTAAGTTAGAAAGAATGGGGTTTTTTAAAAAAAAAATTGGAATCTCTGAGGAGGAGGAAGCAGTAGAAAGCAGACCTCTCCCTAAACCTTGCAGTGCTTATATAGTAGTTTCTCTAGTGAGTGCATTAGTCTTATATTAGACTGTAAATGCATTAGACGAAGAACAGTAAACATACCATTTTGTTCAGCTACTTGTATCATCCTGGTTCCTTGCATCTGATCTATATTTTAGGTATTTTTCCAGTGACAAATACCAATGATAAATCATTTTATTAAAAAATCTCTTTAGAATTAAAACACAATGTGAATTTCAATTCTCATATTATCCCATTGTTCCATTTGTATATTGTACCCAAAGATTTTTGGCCCATTTTACCATATATTATTTCACTTGTTCATATTCTATTTCAATTTCCAGTAAACATTTATACATTTTAGCAATAACATGTAAATAATTTTGTTTCAAATACTATCTTACCATATTCAAAAGCAAAAAATCATTTTATTTTATGTTAATCTTTCTAATAATTGTACATAGGAAAATTATTGACATATGAACTCTTCTGATATCAAATCCTCTCAATTTCATGTCATGTCCTTGGAAGAATTCTAATAAATCGCCAGTTATGCTTAGTTATCATTTCTCTTTTATAAAATGCTTTTTATGGTGAGAGTCATAAAGGTACTTTTGGAAGCAACTTAAATTTATATCTGTTCCACATAGTGGAGATGGCACATCTAACAACATGATTTTTAAAATTATGCTAACCTTAATTTTGTAATACCATAAATAGCCATGCCACCCAATAACCGTATATCTCTCAGTGTCATATACTCTTTCATCCAAATTAAACAATAACCTGCAAAGTACAATTTCAAATCAGCTAAGGCCTAAGCTGCCTCTTTCTCTAGCACCTTGGAACACTGTGTATTTAACTCATAGTTTTTTACTTGGCACATAAATTTAAATATGTCTTTCTTACATTGTTTACCTTAATTGTCAAAACTGGTATTGTCTGAAACAAAAATAAAATTCTAGGTAAAACTTTGATTTTAATCACAAAAATTCTTTCCAACAACGATAATTGTAATTTTTCCCCATCTTGACAAATCTCTTTTAATTTCCTTTTAGTTGTTTGAAACTACATACAGCTCATATTTGTCAAATTAACACCCAGGTATCTCTCTTTTTTAAATTTTTTGCATCCATTATCCTCTCAACTTGCCTTATATCCCTATTCAAAACCTCAAAAAACAAAATAAACAAAGGTGGGGGAGATAATGGGCAGTCTTGTTCATTTTTGTATCTCACAAAGTTTAGTTAAATCCCTATTAACTATAATTTATGCTCTCTGTATATACATCATTTTTACTTTTTTATAAAATTCTTTCCAAAGTTCATATCTTCTAAAAAAAATTAAAATGTCATTTGAAGATCAATTTAAATTGCTAAAGACTTTGCATCTAAAAAAATTAATGCTTGTTTTTTGTTAACCTGTTCCAAATATTCTATAATGCCCTATATCATTCTGACATGATCTTTTAATTGCCTTTAATATAAAGGTTCATAAATAAGGTAAAATTATTTTCATTCTATCTGCTAAAGTTATAGTAAATAACGTATAACCATTGATCATTAACGATATTGATCTGTGGTTTAATGCAAAGTTAAATCTTGTTCCTCTTTAGGTATTAATGCTATGTAAACCTGTTTCCTATACTCTACCACAGAGGTCCTCAAACTTGGCCCTTTTATGATTTGTGGACTTCAACTCCCAGAATTCCTCAGCCAGGCACAGTGAACACGTTGAAATACACAAGTCATAAAAGGGCCAAGTTTGAAGACCCCTGCTCTAGCATGTTAAGATAGAATTCATTTTATTTTGGATTCTAAAAGTTTATCTTTAAAGTATTTGTAATAAGAACCTGGTAATCCATCTGGTCCTGATATTTTTCCCGATTTAATCTTTTTTATAGCTGAAGAAACTTCACCTAATCTGTATTTGGTTTTCTGTAGTTCTTGGTAATTTTCATTTTTTAAAATAATCATCTATCATTTCCAAGGGCATGTTACCTCCTTTGTACAAGTTAGAATTGTACTGATGAAAAGGTTTTGTATAACCCTATTGCCTGCTAATACAGAACCCTGCTACATGTTTCAAAATCATCATCTTTTTCTAATGAATTTTTATTGATTTTCTAATATTACATTTAGATATTTGAAAAGCAACATGGCGGCTGAGTACAGTAATTCTATTACACATAGATATCATTAGTAGAGATCTCAGACTATTACAATCACCATTCCCCCTCTTTCTCCCTTAATATCTACTGTCTCATATTTTAACTAATACAATTCTTGTTCTATCAATCAAATAGAAAGTAACTTTCTAACATTTATCAATAATTTTTAGTTTATATATATCTTAGTAGTTTTAACTTTCAATCTTTTAGACAATCAATGACCTGATCAATTTTTCTCAGTTTTAATTTTCCATTAATATTTAAATTTAACATTTAATAATTATCATTTCCACACTTTACATGACCCCAATTCCTTTATCACAATTGCTCCCAAAGTCTAATGTTCAGGATACGCATCTTATCTATATAAATTCTCACCATCTACATCAACAAGTTAATAATGCAATAATAGTATTCTTATTTTCTAACAATTCTCAAATATCTTAAAATCTTAAATTTCTTTTATTTCCACATTTAATACTTCCTCTCTCTTCCTCTTTATATCTACTATCTCATATTTAAAACTAATAATTTTTTTCCTTACTGCTACATAAAAACATATTTATTACTTTCATCAATAAAGTTTTTACTTAGATATATCTTAATCATCTTTACACAATCTTTATGCAGAAATCAATATTCCAATTAACCTATTAGTATTTTAACTTCTGAGTTTTACCTAACCAAAATTTCCTTTGTCTCAACTCATAACAATATCTTATATTCAACATACATGTCTTATCCATTTAAGTATACTCTATTTTAAAACATAAAGATATTTATTGCTTTTGTCAATAAATTTTTAGCTTATATGTGTCTTAATCACCTTTACAAATCCTTTATGCACAAATCAATATTCAAATTTAATTGTTAGTATTTTATACTTCTAAGTTTTACTTGGTCAAAGTTTTCTTTATCTCAACTCATAACAATATCTTATATTCAAAGCACACATCTTGTCTGCTTAAGTATATTCTATTTTAAGTTCTAATAATACCCATCTTATCTATTTAAGTATATTCTATTTTAAATTTCATCTAAAAATCAAAACCCCATTCTTTTTCAGTTTTATTCTAGATTTCTTTCTTTGCCAAATCATCTTCCATGTCCTTGCTTTTGGGTCATCAAGCAGATCCCCTTGGATTGTTGTATCTGTTATTTGGGGTTGAAATGACCATCCAGTCACCATTTTTTTATGAGGAGTAGCAGATCCAGCAAGTCTTCTTGTTTTTCCACTTTGACGTATTTGTCCTGAACTGTTTATCTTCTCTTCCATCTGTTTTCCTTTTAAGATCCTCAGGCTCCTGTTTTAGATAGGAAGTCTTTACCTCTTTCCCTTTTGTCAATTTCTTTTCTGTATTTTCCATTGTCTGTGTCTGTTGAGTAGTTGAGTCTTCTGTCATATTTAATTGTTCCACGTTTTCTGTAGTATCCTGCATAGATGATTCTTCAGTTATAGTCATAATTTCCTTTTGCATATCCGGGCTGTCTTCTTGTTTTTTTCTGTAGCTTCTTATTGCCTCACCAACTGTAATTAAGGTTTGAAGAATCTCTTTCAATATACAAAGGGTTTGGTCCTGCTTTTCTTCCATAAGGAAGATCCATTTCTGATCTTCTTTCATAATAGTCTGTTTAAACTAAAAGACTTTACATTCAAGAAATCCACTAAGCAAAAAGCACAGCTGAGCCTCTCAAGGTTACTTGTATCTTATCTATTTTGTGGGCTGTCGGCCAAGTCTCCTTTTCACAATAACTGATTGCAATATCCAGTTTAGCCACAAGGTACTTGTGAGACCACCTGCTGCCAATGTCAACCTCCCATCGCCCGGTTCGCTCCCACAGAGTCGGCCTCCTCAGGTGCCGTCGGCCAGGCAATGCCGGCTGGCGACCCCCAGGGGGAGAGCCTTCTCTGTGGGCGCACTGACCCTCTGGAACAAACTGCCCCTGGAGCTGCGGATGGCCCCTGACCTTCGGTCCTTCCACCATGACCTAAAGACCTGGTTATTCCAACAAGCGGGCCTGGACTGGTCATGGTTTTTAAATTTGGTTTTTTATTGGTTTAAATTGTTCTTATTTCTTATATTGTTTAATCCTCTTTTAATTTTTGTATTTATATCTTTTAACTTTTTATTGTTGTGAGCCGCCCTGAGTCCTCAGGGAGAAGGGCGGCATATAAATTTAATAAACCTTAAACCTTAAGATGTCTCTCCAAATTTATTTAGAACTTTTAAGTTCTGTTTTAAAAGAAAAACTCAGATCTTCAATAAAAATAGGGAATAAAAATTGGGGGGAAAAATAGAAAATAGAGAATACAGAGTCTTTTAATCCACAAATTCTAGGAAATACATTCCCAATTAGGATCCAGTTAATTTTTTCAACATTTTAAACTCCCCTGGGTAGTCGGTCGCCGCTATGTCTGGAGGGAGGGCTAAATCCCCCTTCCCTCTCCACAGGGGGAAAAGTAGTTTAGCAGCTTATGCTGGTACAGAGAGAAATTAGTATTTAAGAGAGGTAGATCTCACCCAGTCTCTTCCACGCTGCTTTGAAGTTGCCAGATGATGAGTGTGACTTCAGCTGTCTGCAGCCTAGTGATGAGCCATGTCTCTATGGCCAGTCTTTCGTCCGCCGGTTTGGAGGGAATCGCTGGCTTTAGCAAGAGAGCTACCGCTCTTCCGCGATCCAATAAGGGCCCCTACTTGCTGGTTGCCTCCACGGGGTGACTTTCGTCCCTTTTCAGGGTCCCCCAGCGATCTGAAACTGGACATGGGAGATGAAGCTTGCTTCCCAGGCATCCATGGCAGCTGTGCGGCAAATCGGAAGTCCATCTTCTTTTCTTTCTCTTAATTTATGCACTAACGCTGCCTTTGCAGTTTACTCATGAGGGGAGCTGTCTGGAGATTAAATGAGTCTATTTCATACTTCCTCCTTCATCTGGAGGAAGATTTCAGGCATCTACCACTAGTCATCAGCCATACCCAAGCTATGACACTGTTTCTGCACCTCAAACACAATTAGATTGCCATAAATTATCACTAGAAGTCCATTTCCAGAAAATTAATCATTGAAGAGATGTTTAAAAGATTTTTTAAAAAACATCATTAACTAACTCACATTCTTTAAGATGAACTGTTAATATAATTAAAACATTATATAAAATCAACACAGTAAGATTAATTTGTTTATCTGAACAAACAAATTAAAAAGACATTTTTAAAAGGATCTGATCTAAAAAATAGTTCCTGGAGCTTGGATATAAAAGTATAGTATCTTTTTAAACCAGGATGTACCCCCAATTATCATTCAAGTAAAATTCTTGCAGGTAATTTTGCATAATTGTCCAAATTTGATTATAAATACATTTTTGGAGGAGTATATCCAATTGAAAGTTCATAACAAGATTTATGTCTCCATCAAGAATTAATTATCCCAAAAATAGTAAATAATTTTGAAAATTATTTATAAATGGCTTCCAGATTATCTTTTGTGGAGCCATTTAAGTTTACTTCAGCAACTTGAAAAATAGGTATCTTTAAACAAGTATCATTCATTATCTAAAAATTATAACATATTTTTGCCATTTTTCCATTCACTCATAAAAGAAAGTTTATTTTAACATTAAGCCCAGAGTAATGTTTTTGTGAGATGAATGGCAATATTAATATTATAAAACTATAGAAATACAAATACATACATAAATATTCCAGTGGTTTAAGTTGTGTCTTAGCCCCAGTACTCTTCAATATATTCATAAGTGACTTAGATGAGGGAATAGAAGGGGATCTCATCAAATTTGCAGATGACACCAGGGTGGCAGGAATAGCCAACACCCCAGAAGACAAGCTCAGGATCCAAAAATATCTTGACAGACTTGAACAATGGGCCCTATTCAATGAAATGATATTTAATGTGCAGAAAAGCAAGGTTTGCACCTGGGCAGGAAAACCCAAAGATACAAGTACAGATTAGGCAAAACCTGGCTCAAGAACAGTAACTGTGAGACGGACCTTGGAGTCCTAGTGGACGATCACTTAACCATGAACCAGCAGTGTGCAGCAGCAGCAGTGAAAAAAAGCTAATACAACCCTTGGTTGTATAAACCGAGGCATAGAATCAAAATCATTTGAAGTATTAGTACTGCTTTATAAAGCCTTAGTAAGGGCACATCTGGAATACTGCATCCACTTTTGGTCACCACATTACAAAAAAGATGTTGAGGCTTGGGAAAAAGTGCAAAGAAGAGCAACTAAGATGATTAAAGGTCTGGAGACTAAAACATATGAAGAATGGTTGCAGGATTTGGGTATGGCCAGCCTAGAGAAAAGAAGGACTACGTGGGACATGATAACAGTATTCCAGTATTTGTGGGGCTGCCACAAAGAAGAAGGGGATCAAATTATTCTCCAAAGCACCAGAAACAAGACAAGAAATAATGGATGAAAACTAATCAAGGAGAGAAGCAAACTGGAATTAAGGACAAACTTCCTAACAGTCAGGACAATTAATCAGTGGAACAGTTGCCTTCAGACATTGTGGGTGCTTCATCACTGGAGGTTTTTAAGAAGAGACTGGACAGCCACTTTTCTGAAATGATATAGGGACTCCGGCTTAAGCAGGGGGCTGGACTAGAAGACCTCCAAGGTCCCTTCCAGCTCTATTCTGATTATTGATTAATGATTGATGAAATACTCATGGGAGTAGCTCGGGTTGTTAGCTGGGCTGTTGGTTTCATCTCTGAACTTGGCGATTTTGCTGCAAACATTTTGTCTCCATTCGGGGGGCGGGGGGGAGAATGTCTTCAGTGTGCTTTGCATTGTGCTCATCTATCAGAGGACTGGACTTTAAATTGGTGTAGGTGTTGTTTGTCCGGATGTTTCTGAGTCATAACAGACCATGACTCAGAAACATCCAAACAACAGCCACACCAATTTAAAGTCCAGTGCTCTGGCAAATGAACACAATTCAAAGCACACTGAAGATGTTCCCGAATGGAGACGAAATGTTTGCAGCCAAATTGCCAAGCTCGGAGATCAAACCTACAGCTCAACTCATGGGAGTGAAAGCAGTTTGCTTCCTGGAAGCTACCTGCTCCCTTCTCATCATTAATTTTTCATCATATGTCTGAGAAAAAGATAATAGGTTTGGTGTAATAGTTAAGGAATCAGCTATTAACCAGGAGACTGTGAGTTCTAAACCTGCATTAGGCATGTTGCCAGCTGGCAAGTCATTCTTGGTCCTAGAAAGAAAGCAGTGGCAAACCATTTGCAAAAATGCTATAAAGAAAACTTGCAAGGACTTATTCAGGCAGTTGCCAGGAGGTACAGACTTACACAGAGAGATACCACTGAAGTATAATCAATCAAAAGAAGTATAAATCCATTCATTAGTAGCAAGTTCTAAAATCTTTATTAGTCTTTTGATAGTGTTTAAATATGAAGTACATATGCACAAATCATTATTATTCCACAAGAATTCAAAGAAAATTACAAGTAGGGGCCACTAATTACAACCAAGATGATAGTGAAGATACATTATTTCCTCACATATTTTTTCTTCATGATCATGGTAAAAATCACATCTGCAAGCTCATACTTGATAAATGTATTTTTCATGTTATCAATTTATCTCTACTTATATGTCAGTGATTTTATTCAGTCTAAAGCAAGGAGATTATTTTCATGAAATTAAAAGTTGAATAGCATTTAATATTCAGTTGTGGAATTCAATTTATTTAGCAGAAGTATATCATGTAAATAAATTGTATAAGTGAAATCATCATTTTTCTAGGATCTGGCTGTTAAGTGTCTTTACATACGTTGAAGTTAGACCTTTGGGTTCCTTTTCCCATTGTGTTTGTTCTCTCTCTCCCTCCCTCCCTCCCTCCCTCCCCTCTCTCTCTTTAGGAGCGGTCATACTTTACTTGCCTTTTGGTTTTCCCGTCAAGAGGGAAAACTCAACAGGCAGCAGACAATTGAGTTGGGCCATCATATTCTCAAAGCACACATCTTCAAGGTAGGCAGAAAAAATGATAGCATCTGTTTGTTGGATTCTGTATACTGGTGTGTATTGCTGTTATAATAAAGCATAAATAATGCTTACCATCTGAGTTATATATTAGTATTGTAGTTTAGTCAGTTAACAGGGAGAGTCAAGTTTCCATTCTCAGATAGCTTCACTGCCAAAACAATATAAGATGGAAAGAGAAAAGTTACAATGTTCCTGCATGCTTTTTCTGTTGTTATCAGACACAGCAAAGAATAATTCTAAACCTTTTATTGACATAATTTCATTCATTATTCATTCTTTCTCATCCAAAATATAGAAGGGAACAGTAAATAGATATACTAAAGGACAATATGAATGATTATTGTTGTCTCACTTCTCTCTTGTGAACCTTGTGAACAAGATTGACAAGAATCTTGAAAATAATTTGTGTTTGACCTGGAAATCACTAATCGGAGATCCTCTTCTAAAACTCTGTTATAATTAATAAATCCTCATTAAAATATTTTTTCCATTGCTGAAATATAGTTTGTAGATCGGAAATGATTTTTATAGCCTTTTATTAAAGCCCAAAATCTTTTTAAAAATGGAGCATTAAAATTGTCATAAAAATGTGTCTGTAGGAATCCTGATTTCAGTGAGAGGTGATCCAATGCTAAACCAGTCTGATTATTTTCATATCTGATTCAGGATTAGAGAAGTTACTAAGTGACAGTAAAAAATGATCATTGATACTTTGGCTTTTCTTTCTTTGAGCATATAATTTAAAACATTCCATCTATTACAGTATTTTTGCATTGTCTTAAGGAAATTACTCACTTTTAAGTTTGAATTACTGCTAATAGATTTGAGATTAAATTGTTCATGAGGTTTAACTACAAATGAAAATAAATGCTTAGAGTTATATAATGTTTATCTTTTACAGGGGCTTAGTAAAAAAGTTGGTGTCTCTTCCTCAATTCTTCAAGGGCTTTGGATTACTTATAGCTCAGAAGGTCTTTCCATGGCACTGGCCTCTCTACGCAATTTGTATACACCCAATATAAAGGTACTAGAAATAGAAATTGCCTTTTAAGTTTCAGATTGCAGAGACAAATCCTCTTGTGATTTTGTCAAAATAACAGCTTTGAGTTTAAATAGAAACTTAAGATTCTGAAGTTATGAATAAACTGCTTGGACTTAGAGAAATTAAACATTGGTCATCACAGTTTGTTACCCATGATCCACCTTATGGAATTGCCTCTTTGGTTAATATTATGTTATGTTGATACCAAACCAAAATGACATTAATTTCATAAATGCGATTAATATCAATATTTTCCTTATATAAATAGCAGCTCTGGTGATCCTGAACATTATATGGTATAGGGTTTCTTGCCTGAGCAGGGGATTGGACTAGAAGACCTTCAAGGTTTCTTCCAACTGTTATTTTGAGAGATGGATTGAGCCCTTTCTCTTGACCCTCTTTCCCTAATACTAGTTACTTTGGGTTTGAAGTGAAACTTCTATTAATGCCAAAAGATATTCTCTCCTGGAAAAAATGAAAAATTATTTTTTAAAAACCAAGACAATGGTAGATGGGCAAAGCTTTTAACTGTAGGGTCCTTTTGCACAGCATGTTATCCTCTATATCTTCTCCTGCTCATTCCAGAGTGGAGCAGGTTATTCTGTTTATCCTATTTTACTCATTCCATATTAAGCAAAGCCAATATGTTGATAGATGTTCCTATTGGAAAGAACAATCCTTCCCAGATCTGGTTTTGTCTTGATCTGGAAAAGAACTAAACATTTAGTTGTCCTTAGATTTTTGACATTACATCAGAACAAGTTGGATAATATCCTTGTTTTGCATCAGGCAACCTGCTTCACTTTTGTTCATTTTTTTAATATTTCAGAAACTTAGTACTTCCTGTTTCAAAAACAGGTAGTCCTCAACTTACAACTACAATTGGAGCCAGAAATTCCATTGCTAAAGGGGATGGGGCAACTGTTAAATGAGTTGTGCCTGATTTTATTATCTTTTTTGCTGTGGTTGTTAAATGAATCACATGGTCATTAAGCAAATTTGGCTTCCCCATTGACTTTGTTTGTTGAAAGTCAGCTGGCAGTTACCTGACCCTGGGACACTGTGATCATCATAAATACATGTTGGTTGCCAAGCACTCAAATTTTGATCATGGTTCCATGGGGCTCCAGTTTGAGGACCAAATTTTTTCATCACCATCATAACTTTAAATAGTCACTAAGGAAATGGTTCAGAGACTTTACGAAGTGAAGAATTACTTGTGCCAGAACTTTAGCAAGATTTATTTTTATATTCCAGTGAATTACCTTTCCATTTTGTCTTCCTTTTATGTCTATCAAGTATGATAAATTATGATTTCCATAGATCTGAAGGTATTTCTCCAAATTATCAGATCCAGTTTCCTTATTTCTAAGGACATTTTACTGACATCTTTGTTACATCTTTGTTTGATATAATTAATGTAAGTTGTTATACTTTATCTGTTCATTCATACACTCATTCATTCATTCATTCATTTGATTTAGACATTGCCCAACTCAGACCAACTCTCTGCAGCTCTTAGACATAGCAACAAATCACAAAATATATAATCTATATAGAATTTTTATTTTATTTTTTTATTTTAATCCCATTTATATCCCGCCCTTCTCCGAAGACTCAGGGTGGCTTACAATCTAAGCACAATTCAAATGTGCTTAGCAATAGCCTTCATTCTATGTATATGCCTGTTTATTAGGGCTTTCGCCCCCCCCCCCCAGCAGCATTATTACAAAGTCAACTTATTGCCCCCAACAATCTGGATCCTCATTTTACCTACCTCGGAAGGATGGAAGGCTGAGTCAACCTTGAGCCTGGTGGGATGCGAACCTGCACTAATTGCAGGCAGCTGGTGTTACTTAAGGAGGCATCAGCCCACTGCTCCACCAAGGCTCATAGAATGAATTAATGAATTAAATGAAATGACAAATCCAGCTAACACACAGAAGGATATATTACACACCCAGCAAGGCATTGCAATTCACCTAGCTCTGTCTGGGAGGAAAAACAGACACTTCAGAACATTGTCATTGTGGAAGCTACCTGCATTTCAGGGTGATTCTCATTCTAGAAGTCAGATGCTGTAACAGAGAAGTCATGCTTTTTGGGTTTCAATAAATAATACTGATTGAAGGAACCCGAGCATGCCAACCCTGTTGCTTTGAACCAACTGGGGAGACACCACAGTATATAAATAGCCCCTCAACTATTGGACTTATGCCATGTAGGGTTTTATACATAATACCCAGCACCCTGGATTGCACCTAGCAGCAAACTGGCTGCTAATGCAATTTGCAAAGCAAGAGTGTCATGTGAACACACTGAGGCATACCCATCACTGTCCATGCTACTGTACTCTGGCCTAGTTGGAAGCTACCAAGTGGTCTTCAAGAACAACTCTGAAGACCACATTGAAGTAATAGAAAATTTTATTAATTCATGTATTAGTTTTATATCTTGCCTTTCTACCAGGAAATAGAGCTCCAGAGTGTTAGGAGATTAAAAAAATATTTCTTAACAATTCATCAAGAATTTTAGAAGACGTACAAATAACAAACAAAACAAACAAGAATGGTCAATTCAGTATATTCTTTCCATCCTGATCCTAAATTTGTTCTCATCTAAGTCCAGCCTGTTACTTTTTGTGTAGATTTTTAAGAAATAATATAAGAAAATTCTAAAACTCTTCAGAGATTCTTTAAATTTTCATTCTTTTCCCCAATCTCTTATCTATTATACATAACAGATTTTACACTGGTACCCTCAGCCTATTCAAAGTGCACTGCAATAACCAGTTTGTGAGATGACTATGGCATAAGTAATTGTGTGAAGGGGCTTTTAATCTAAGAATGTGCTTAACTGACCCAAGTTGCAGCCCAAAGAGACAAAAAACTAATTCTTTTGCTGCTACCAAAAGATTAAACTGTCAACTTTAAAAAATAAATTAAAAAGTCAATTGATGACAAAATTAAAAGAATAAATCGCAGTACATGGAGTAATAAAATTGGTTGTGTGTCTCAATTGGAGCAGATTTTTTATGTTGTGGATGATATTGGATAGAGCTACAATTACAGCTGAGGAAATCATCAATCATATCTCTTAAAATGTTAGAAATTAAAGCTATAAAACAGCAGTCCAACACTATCCTATTATGGCTATGCCAGGCAGGCAACAGCAACATTTAGGATGGCATGATATGCCAACTCTGGAATGGGAGAGAAGCATGGCAAAAAAAGATTTGTGGATGCTTTAATTTAGATAACAAAGAATAAGATATCAGAGAAATTTTAATGAAGACTGTTTTAGAGATGAAGAAAACTGAGGTCAGGGAAAGAAGGAAGAGAAAAGGAATGGGCACAGTTGTAGAAGAAGGATCAATTCTTCTAACCCAGATTATGTTAGCTAATTTGTGTAATAAAACGTCTGTTAGAAAACAACCAAGCTCAGAGAGCACCAAGGACCCCTGCCAGTTGTGTCCTACTCTAGGGGATGATGTTCATCTCTGATTCACAACCGAAGAGTTAGTGTTGTCCCAAGATGCTTCCATGGCCATGTGGCCAGGATGACTATTACACTAAAGATGCACAAAATGCTATTACCTTCCCACAGAAGTGATACCTATTTATCTACTTGCATTTACATGCTTTTGAACTGCTAGGTTGGCAAGAACTGGGAAAGTAATGGGAGTTCACTCTGTCTTATAGTACTTATGTCTCAAATTGCCAATCTTCCAGTTGACAAGCCCAGCATCTTAACTGCTTGGCCATCCCACCCTTTTCATCTTAGATAGGACTATGCAAAAACAATAAATGTCTAATGAAAAATAAAGATAAAGAAGTTTCACAACATTCAAGCAAATATATCAAACATAAGAGGCAAAGATAAGAGTCCTCCTGCTTCGGTAGGATCTAAAATAAATGCGATAATTTCCAGCTTTGTAATTATGAAAGGATTTTTTAAAAAAATTAATAATTTCAAAAAAAAAAGATCTGAAGACCTGATTATCTTAGTCTAATGATAAAATACTTAGGGCAATCTGTGGTTCTCCATTCCTTGTTTTTTGTGTCTTCTGTCTAAGCATTTCAGTCTTCCTCCTGAAAGAATCCACAATTAATGGGCAGTATGGGATTGTTTTCATGTCCACATTACATTTTTGTTCTTAAATTTCTCTTTAGAAGTCCTACAATCAGGGTTTAGTCCAATATAGCTTCTCACTCAAAGTATGTCATTTGCTCAATGCCCAGAACTGAGGCTTATTAACACCACTTATCCAAACCAGTACATTGTTCACTATTTAATACAGCTCACTCTGACCAGTCAGAAGGAAACAATTACAGTTTTGATGATTCCTTAATTTGATCAACTTCTCCTTCAACCTCATGGCTTAATGAGCTAGTGAAGATCAAGTTCCCGAACTCCTCTTTCATCTTCACTCTTCTAGTGAGCAATTTGTTTTTCCAATGGCATAATCTCTTAGTTTGTTAAATGAAAAACCATTTCCGACTTTGGAAAAACCATTTCAGACTTTGTACTACCAGCTAGTACCAGCTAGTACAAGATGTTATTGCTTCTCCTGTCCTAATTAATTTCCTATGCAAAGCTTCAACTAGAGCAGAAAGAATGAGATAATAATTTCTGAACTTTTATTTGGCTTTTTGTAAATTTTCCACAGAAGCTGAGAAGAATGTAATCTTAGGCTAAAATTGGGCAGAATTAGGTAGAACCTGTTCAGGACTTTCTACACTACACATATTTTTTTTTAGACTCCCAGTATCCATGTAACCAGGCACATGCTATAATTTGGAATCTTGGACTAAGGTGTTTGAAATCCCTTCTGAGTTTTACTCATATCCAGATTCACTATTTTGTTTTTTCATCTGCTTTTTTAAATCTTTCAACTGGTTGGCTTTTGAATTATATTGTATTTTATTCTTTTGTTGTACTGTGAGCCCTCAACGTCTTTTGGAGTTGGATGTCACCTAAATCAAATGAATTAAATTAAATTTACAAATAACCATTCAAAGAATTGTAGCTATTAGTAAATAATCATTCATTCCATTCATCTCTATTCTTCTCATTCCAGTATTTCAAGAATTGCTCATCCAATTCAAAATCAGTGTGGGGAGATTTAGTACCAAAAACACTGAATTAATTCAGTTCAGAAAATCAAAATTTCTCAGGTATTAGAAATCTGGAGAATATTGCTCTAATATATTACTGTTCTGTTTCTTGTTGCGTAGGTCAGTCGTCTGCTGATCTTAGGAGGTGCCAACATCAATTACAGGACTGAAGTGCTAAACAATGCCCCAATTTTATGTGTCCAGTCTCACCTTGGTTACTCTGAGATGGTAGCCTTGCTGTTGGAGTTTGGAGCAAATGTTGATGCCTCTTCTGAAAGTGGTTTAACATCTCTTGGTTATGCTGCTGCTGCTGGCTATTTAAACATTGTGGCACTTTTATGCAAGAAGAGAGCCAAGGTGATGAAGGGGTTGGAATGGGTGGCTGCTAAGTTGCCATAGTTGAGCTACAGTATCTAGAACAATTATGTGGGATTGTAGTGCAATAGGGTGGAGTTGCTTTTTATTTTAATCAGATAAGTGACTACATCTTTCTGATTAAACAGCTATGGAGCAAGCATGGGCATACATGCTACACTTAAAACAATGATTTAAAACAGCTTTATTTTTTCCTGAGCTCCTTTGGTAATCATGCAGTCATAAGAAAATTACACATTTCAATTAAGGAAGAGTAGCAGGATGTGACGTGCTGTTACAAAGCAAGTGGCTGATTGAGTTTATGAGAAAATTTCAGCATTATTTGTATTAAGTGGTATTATAATTTTTTTCAGCTACTTTGAAAAAGTTGAGAATCCAAACTGAAATGCAATCTGTATGATACCCTGGCTTATTGCATATGTAAGAAATACAATATATTGGGAACTAGTATTTCCCAGGTTGGGAATGTTGAATGTGTCAGTAATGTCAATAATGTACTACCACCTCACATTATGCATGAGCAATGCAAGCAAGGTGTCTGCTAAGATGACGAAAGCATGGGAAAGAGGACTGCCAGGTTTGAACTGTAGTATAAGGAAATACTATACCCTCATTTTGGCAAATTGATTTATTGTAATTGTTTTCCATCTTTTGCAAATCAAAATTTTTAATTAATCATATTACGTCAAGTGCCTAGGTTGCTTTTATTGAGGTTGAGTCTGATAAATAGCTTGATTTCCCTTTCTACACTTCTGCATTAGTGAGGGGAGGACCATCACATACACATTTGGGATTCAGAACAATGGCTACTGCCCAGTTAAGACATTGTTTCAGTATACACATAAGACAGCTACTCAGTTCAACCAACTAATCCAGAATTTGAATCATTTAGCCCAGCAGGAACAACAGAATATGTCACTACTGCAGAAGAGATAGCAGAAGCGATAGCAGAAGCTATACCTGTAGAGCAGACATGTCAAACACAAGGCCTGGGGGCCGGATCCGGCCCGTGAAGTGGTTTCATGTGGCCCGTAAAGCCATCCTGGAAACAGTGAGGGAATGGCCCCCACTGCCTTGGCCCTGGCCCAGAGACCGTCCTTCTGCCAGAGACCCTCAGATCTGTCCCACTCCTGCCCAGGCTCCCATAGGCACCCTTGATGCGAACAATGTAGAGCTGGCCATGCCCACCCAGTAGGCCACGCCCACCCTGGCCATACCCACCTGGCCCCCTGAGGGCAACCGCAATGCTGATGCAGCCCTCAATGAAATTGAGTTTGACACCCCTGCTGTAGAGGGTACCTGCTTCATTGCAAATATGACAAATCCAACTAAATTTACTACTTTTCAACTAAAGAAAATGCAGATTTCTATGAGATTGAGGACTTTCATATCAATCAAGCCAAAATACCAGGCAGCAAAATAAAGATTGACTGCGTGGGAGTAGTAATCATTTCACTACCAAAATGAAAGGGTGCCTATGAAATATAATATAATGACGTGCCTATGAAATATAATATAAAATATGTAAAAATGTACTAATTAGTGCATCAGTACATGTCAAATACAGATAGTCCTTAATTTACAACCATAATTGGGATCAGCATTTCTGATACAAAGCAAGGTGTCATGTGACCACATCACTTAGCAACAGTAATCTTAGCAGTCCCAGTTGCTGCCATTGACCAAAAATCACAGATCCTTAAATGAGTACAAATCCCAAACCAAGCCATTCTGGGCTTGGTCCCTGCTAGCCCTGAGATAAGGGACTGTCTCAAACTCTTCCCACTCACCTACTTCCTCCCCATCTCTGTCCTTTTGGTCACCCAGTACCCTGCACTACAAGGCGGCAAGCAACCCCTGATTGCATGGCTCTTGAGCTGCTTGCCATACTCTGGAAAGGTGCAGTCACTCCAGCTCAGTCCCAGTCCCAGCCAGTCACCCTTGTCATCCTGCAAGACCTCTGGTGCCCTGCACCTTCACTAGTTTCTTGTTCTCACTGCTAATGAGGAGTGCCCAGCTTGGCTACTGGGCCAAGCTTGGGTAGGCTTTGTACTAGGAAAAGAGGAGCCCTAAAGCCACAGCATATCAAAAGGCTGTTTGTGCCACATCTTGGGCCAGACTGGAACTGGGTTTTCACTGGGGGCAGGTGGGAGGGGAGGCAGAATTCCAAAAGCAGCTCCAGCCACAGTGCAAAGTCCAATCCCAGCCAATCCAGCCAAGGAGTGCAGCAAAAAGGACATTTTTATATAATTGGGTTATGGCAACCGCTTTCCATCTATAAGGGGGAGAGGCTTGTGCTTAGAAAGTGGGGGGAGTGACCTATGTATCTGCTGCAATGTATTTCCTCTGTTCTATCTACTTTGGAGTATCTTACTTGGGATGTGAAAGGAATGTGCCTCCGGCCATCTGCCTTATCTCCAGTCAGATGGGAAGTAGCCATGGAGAAACCTGACAGCCTTGAGAACAGCACCTTGTCGTTGGTTTCTCAGAACAACTTAATACCTATGGATTGGTTCAATTCAAATCAGCTGGTTGGACATTTGGGGTTGGGTTTGAAAGGGTTCTTTTGATGTAACGTTTTGCATGAGAAATCCTCAGGTCCTGCCTTACTCTCCTGCCATCAATAACTTTCAATAAAAGTTCCTGTTGAGACAATGCAAGTTTCAAGAGTTCTGCTTTCTTGGGAGGATTAATTGAGGCAGGTCCTTACAACAACTTTCTGCAAGTTTCCAACAACCAAAGTTCATGGGGAAGCTAGCAACAAGCTGCAAGTCCTAAGCTGAGAGGCAGATAAGTAGCTGCTGCCTGATGGGGGGTGGGGTTAGCTGGGGGAAGAGGAGGGAAAGGGAGGGTGCACAAGGGGATACATAAGAGGTGTGAGTCAGGAAGGATATACAAAGATGTGTGTGGGTGAATGAAGCACGAATCAGGGAGGATACAAGAATTTGGTGCAAATTGGGAACGGTGGGAGTGAGGATGAGGTGCAGTTATAAGTGCAAACTTATTGTCAAGCACACAGATCACAATCACATGCCCATGGTAATGTTGGGACAGCCAAAATTCCAGCAATGATATAGCCCTATTTGCCATTGTAACTGAATAACTGTAGGTCAAGGACTACTTGTATTATAGAACATCTATTTTCAGAGGACATCAATTTTTAGGAACTTATTCTGGCTAATTCTGCATATATTTAGCCAGAGAAACATAGTAGAAATATTTCTATATGAATATTGCAATGAGAGTTACTGAAACAGTTTAATTTTAATTGTGGTTTTCCTTTTGTTGTCAAGGTGGATCACTTGGACAAGAATGGTCAGTGTGCATTGGTACATGCAGCTCTTAGAGGTCACCTGGAGGTTGTCAAATTTTTGATTCAGTGTGACTGGACAATGGCTGGACAGCTACAAGGAGTGTTCAAAAAAAGCCAGGCCATCCAACAAGCACTCATTGCTGCTGCTAGCATGGGATATACTGAGGTAAATTGTTAGTTAGTCTTACTGAATGGCTAGGTAGCCTTCAACTTAGATGTTTACTCAAGATCCTACTTAATAACTCCTTATTTAAGTTTGAAAGAAGTCAAAGAATTGCCACTATTGAGGGAGACTGGATTGAAACAAGATGAGCATAGTTTTAAAACTGGATGAAGAAATATTGATAGCCTAAACTATCCTAATAACATTACTTTAACAATGCAAATGATCTACCTCTGTTTTAAATTTTATATTCTGCTTTTATGTTTTCAGCATTTTATTTGTAACAGCCCAGTGTCCCTCTGTGAGGGAGATGGGCATTTTCTGAATGTTATTGATTGATTAATTAGTTAAAAAGTTCTAATAATGAAAGTCAAGAAACGGAAAAAAATGGGAATAAATATAAAGAAGAACAAACTAATGACAACAGGTCCCACAGCAGGCTTTATAACTGACAATGAAGATAATTGAAGTGGTAGACATTACCTGTCGTTTATGATTGACTATCAACCGTAAAAGAAACAGCAATTAAGAAGTACAACAAAGACTAGCACTTATAGGGTAGCAATTATGGCCTTGAAAAGATATTCAGATACAGTGTTGTGTCTATGCTTGCCAACATCAGAGTCATGCAAGCAATGGGTTTTGTTGTGAACTCTATGGAAGCAAACATTGGATTTTGAAAAAGCAGGGTAGGATAGAACAAGTGTTGTTTTGTATTTTAGTGTTAGAGAAGACTTCTGAGAATATCATGAATAGCCAAGAAAAAAAAGCAAAGTGATCATATAGCAATTCAATCCAGAGTTTTCACTAAGGCATAAATGACCAGGTTCATTTGGAAGAAAACAGAAGAGGGTGTCCAGTAGCAAAATTGGTAAAATCAGTTACAATATCAATGGGTGCAACATTTGAAGACCTGAAGGGCCAGACTGGGGATAGATCATCCTGGAGATTTATTTGTGTGATTGCTAAGAGTTAACATCAACTTTAAGTTTAGTAATCAGACAGTGACCACTTTGCCAGAGGAGGCATCAAGAAAAAGTGTTGTGGTCAAAATGAAGATCCTGGTACTAGATTATATAAAGCACATATGTCTAACCCACGGACATGGGCCACATATGGCCCTGGACAACTAGCAATGCTACCCCACAAGATAATAAAAAATATAAAAAATAAAGGACACTCGATATTTATATACATTAACTATATTTTATATTTTATATATGGCCTAAGTCAATTCATCTTCAACCAGTATGGCACAGGCAAACCAAAAGGTTGAGCTTTAAAAGTCAGTATTTTAAATACAGTATTTAAAATTTATCGACTCTCTCCCTCTCCCTCTTTCTTTTAAAATTAATTTTTATTAAACATTATTACTTAAATTACAGATGAATACAAAAATATATCAAGAAAAGAAAGAAAAGGAGAAAGGAAAATTGCAGAAAAAAATACAGTTTTAAGGAAGAAAAAAATAGAAGATGTCCACTCTTTTTTTACAAAAGTTACAAATTAATTAATTATCACTACTACTAATATTACAATGATTCCTTCAGATCCTTATTCAGTCTCTTTTTTCAGTCATCGAATCTAGAAATCACTATTTCACTTTTTTCCATTTTCAATAAAAAATCTATAAAAGACTGTAGTCTTTTATAATGGTACTTATAGTGTCTTGTCCTGACCAAACAGGACAGTTTTGTTATCTCTGCTAATTCTACCATCTTCACAATCCATTCTTCCATTGTGGATACTTCAAAATTTCTCCATCTTTGACATATAATAATCTTACTGCAGTTAACATACAGTGAGGGGAAAAATTATCCAGGTCATTAAGGTTTTGAGGCTGACATTTGGCAACTCGAACCTGCAGCTCCCTCCACAGATTTAGGTCTGGAGACTGGCTAGGCATTTCCAGGAACTTAATGTGCTTCTTCTTGAGTAACTCCTTTGTTGCCTTGGCTGCGAGTTTTCGGTCACTGTCATCCACGATCCATTTTCATTGCTCTGGCTGAGGGAAGGAGGTTCTCACCCAAGATTTTATGGTACATGGCCCCTTCCATCGTCCCTTTGATGTGGTGAAGTTGTCCTGTCCCCTTAGCAGAAAAACACCCCCAAAGCATAATGTTTCCACCTCCATGTTTTGACAGTGGGGTTGGTGTTCTTGGGGTCATAGGCAGCATTCTTCCTCCTCCAAACACGGCAAGTTGAGTTGATGCCAAAGAGCTCAATTTTGGTCTCATCTGACCACAACACTTTCATCCAGTTCTCTTCTGAATCATTCAGGTGTTCATTGGCAAACTTCAGACGTGCTGTGCTTTCTTGAGCAGGGGGACCTTGCAGGTGCTGCAGGATTTCAGTGTTACCAATTATTTTCTTGGTGACTACAGTCCCAGCTGCCTTGAGATAATTGACAAGTTCCTCCCGTGTAGTTCTTGGGTGATTCCTCACCATTCTCACGATCACTGAAACTCTATGAGGTGAGATCTTGCATGGAGCCCCAGACCAAGGGAGATTGACAGTTATTTTGTGTTTCTACCATTTGCGAATAATTGCACCAACTGCTGCCACCTTCTCACCAAGCTGCTTGGTGATACTCTTGTAGCCCATTCCAGCCTTGTGTAGATCTATTATCTTGTCCCTGACATCCTTGGACAGCCCTTTGGTCTTGGCCATGATGGAGATTGTGGAATCTGATTGATTGCTTCTGTGGACAGCATTCTTTAAGAGAATGCTCCTAATCTCAGCTCGTTACCTGTATAAAAAATACATAGGACCCAGAAATCTAGCTGATTGATAGGGGATCAAATACTTACGTCCCTTATTAAAATGTAAATCAATTTATAACTTTTGAAATGCGTTTTTTGGGATTTTTTTGTTATTCTGTCTCTCACCTTTAATATAAACCTACCATTACAATTATAGACTGATCATTTCTTTGTCAGTGGGCAAGCGTACAAAATCATCATGGGATCAAATATCTTTTTCTCTCACTGTATGTATACTCATTTAAGCTTTTTATAATTAACTATAAGTCCCAATAAAAAAAGTTCTGGTTTCACTTCCGTATTAATTTTCAAAATTCTTTTATTATCATCTGTTTTATTTTCATAAATCTACCATGTGTGTTAAAATGTTCCTTCATATTTTTTACAATTCCAACATTGACTAGAAGTATCTTTATGCATATTAGATAATTTCTCTGGTGTCCTATATCAGCAATATATCATTTTGCAAAAGTTCTTTTTTAACACAACATTAATTTCAGTTCCTTTATGCACAGGCTCTCCCAATAATCCATCTGTATGTTATAGCTAAAATTCTTGCCTAATTTATCATGTAATCTTTGACTTGTTCCTCTTCAGTTTCAAATTTCAACAAAAGTTATATATTTTTGCAGTCAGATGTTTGTCATTTGTACACAGATCAATTTTTAAATTCCATCTTGTATTGTTCAGTTCCCCATGACTATCTGCATTAAATCTTTATTTCAATTATGCAAATGAAAACTATTGAAAACTAAATCATTCTCCAATTATTCTCTTGATTTTGAACTCTTGTCTGCCTATATTAATTCCTAATAAGTTAACCATTTTTCTTTGCCTGCTCTTTATTATAAAATACTTTCAGTGCTGAGAACGTAAAAGTATCTGTGGATGCAATCTGGATTGATACTTATTCCATAATCTTAGTGTGGTATTTCTCACATAATTATTTTTGAAATCTACTGTCAAGGATCTGACTGGTGAACCCAACCAAGGAAACACCTTCGAGACTTTCCAATCTCTTAATGCAAAGCTTTACTGAGTACACCATATTGGCACATATGAAAGTAAAACCAGCTCTGGCTGGACCCCTCCCAAACCCCTATAGTAAAAATATTAATTTCTTCCTCTTCCCTCTGGGTCAAGTCACATCCATCAAATTGGGAAATATTGTTATTAGAGAGCATCTCTGGGTATAGCCAGACACCTAGCCATTAACCTTGATTCCCACGGTCTGCTTAATCTCATAATGCCTCTCTTTCCCCCACTATTATTGGACCGGGCACTTCCTTTTCAATCGGCCTCAACCTAGATCCTCTGTCTGGTTTCAGCAAGCTGCAATGAAAAACTGGGTGCACTTTACCCAATATTCTAGGCAGTTTCAGTTCTACCATAACTGGGTTGATCACTTTTACTACTGGAAAACGTCCTGTGTATTTGGGACCTAGTTCCTTGCACAGGATTCTCAATTTCAAGTATTTGGTAGACAGATACATTTTATCTCCCACATGAAACATTCCTTGGGGAACTGGTTTCTTGTCTGCCTGTTTCTTCTGACTCTCAGTTGTTTTATCTAGAGCTTTTTTCACATTACTCCAGGTACTCTTGATGGAACCCACCAATTCATTTAGTATTACTGATGAGGGGTTTTTTCTCAGGCATTCTGGCATTGGCTCAAACTCCAACCCTGTGGCTATTTTAAAAGGGGTGACCCCCGTGCTACTATGCACTACATTATTGTATTCCACCTCATCAAACAGCAAGAGTGCTATCCAGTTAGACTGATGATAGTTGACATAGGAATGCAGGTATTGTTCCACCATTGAGTTAGCTTGTTCTGTGGCTCCATTTGTACTTAGATGAAAAGCCAAGCTGAGACCCTGGGGGGACCCTATCAGCTTTATGAATTCACATCAAAACTTTGCCATGAATTGAACCCCTCGGTCTGCAATTATGCGTTTGGGCACTCCATGCAGTCAATAAATATGTTGAAAAAATGTCTTGGTCAATCTCTGGGCTGATGGGAGGCTGGAGCAGGCTGTGAAATAGGCTTGCTTTGAGAACAGGTCCACCTGTTCAGGGAACAGTTCCTGGGCTGAGGAACCTTAGTTCCTCAACTGATGGGCTGTGACAAGCCATCAAATATCTACACTACATTGACTCTTCCCATTTTGCGGCTCTCCTTTCCTTCCACCTCAGAACTTGGATGGACACTTCCCCAGGGGAGATCGATGGGAAGTCTGGTTTGGTCTCTTTTAACATCACGACCTGCCATATCACTTCTCTAGTCTGGTGTTGGTTTTTTATTGCAGCCTCATTGTGTGCTGTCAGTGATTCGTTTTGGTGGGCTCCCATTGCTTGGGTCCCAGAGTCTGCTTAATCCATGGGATAGCCTTCCTTCACTGGCCCCCCTCTGGCCATCTTCCTCTGAATTTTCGCAGTTCTTCCATAGGCTACGAGACAGGCTGCAGGGGCTCGGGACACACACACACCGGTAGATTTTTAAAAGAGCTGGTTTAGTTTCAAGGTTCTGACTGATGAACCCAACCAAGCAAACACCTTTGAGACTTTCCAATCCCTTAATGCAAAGCTTTATTGAATATATACCATATCAGCATATATAAAAATAAAACCAGTTCTGATTGGACCCCTCCCAAACCCCTATTGTAAAAGCTTTAACCTGTTCTTCCTCCCTCTGGGTCAGGTCACATTGCCCAATCAAGTTGGGAAATATTGATTTGAGAGAGCATCTCTGGGTTTAGCCAGATACCTGGCCATTGTCCTTGATTCCCATGGTCTGCTTTCTTAATCTTTGAAGTCTGCATTCCAAACCTCTCCCCTCCCTCTAAGCTTGTTGGCAAATTGAGAAGCAATGTCTGTAGCACCAACAAGACTGGGCTTCAAAACTTGACATCTACATTAACTTTATTGTACCATAAAAACTCATGCCATGCAAAGCTGGTACTGTAGAACTTTTATTTGCTACGAGACATTTTTCCTTTCCCAAGACCTCTTAAATCCTCCAGTTTCATTTTTGTCTCCATTAAATCATTTTACCATTTTGCTGTATAAGTTGTCCTTTCATGAAAGCTTTAATTGCAATCCAAACTATGCTTATGTCCATGCCTTTATTTAATTTCAAAGCATTTCAAGTTCTCTGCAGTCCTCAATTATTTATTCTTTTTGTAGCAAAGTTTCATTCTGCCTTTACTCTTATATGTTCAAGTCACTGAGTTATGATCTGAAAGAGGTTTTGGTAATATCTACACTTTATTAGTAGATGTAACAAGTTTATTAGAAATCCAGACCACATCTATTTTTAAGAAGTATGTTTCCATATATTTGTATGCTCCATCATATATTTGACAAGCTTTGTTGAGTTGATTTAATTCCTTTTACAGAGGTTCTGTCTTTTTGTGGACAAAGCACTCCATTCTCATAATAAGCTTTTTATTTATTTTTCCCCCTCTACATACATATGTTAGTTTTTCAAACAGCGTGTGATCTGGGTTCATAAAACGCTAATACATAATCAAGTCCTACTCTTTGGTTCTCTCTTCTAGCCATTTGTAGAATAGATTCCAACTCTGGTAGTATTCTGTTTCTTCTTTATCTTTCAGCCTCATAGTTAATCTGTCCTTCTCCGCGCATTCCAGTATATTTTTTATTACTTCTTCTTCTGAGGGTATTCGTTCATTCTTCCAGCATTGTGCATAGCTTATTCTTGCTGTGGTTACAATATGTAGAACCAAATATAAGTTTTGCTTATTAATCTTTTCTGGTACTACAGTATACCTAATTTAAAAAATTCAGGATTAAATACTACATGTTCTCCTAATATTTTTTCTAGCCAAGCATGTATTTTTTTCCAATATTTTTTTATTTTTTTATTTATTTATTTTATTTAATTTGTATACCGCCCTTCTCCCGAAGGACTCAGGGCGGTGAACAGGGCCATAAATACAAAAATAACCAAAATACAAAATTAAAAACAAATTAAACCCTAGTGCCCAAATGTAAAAATAAATTATATTAAAACAATAATTAAAACCCAAACCCATCAGACCAGCCCGGATTGTTCAAACAAATAGGTTTTTAGATCATGTCGGAAGGAGTGAAGATCGGGAGCCATCCGGAGCTCAACCGGTAAACGGTTCCAAAGGTCAGGTGCACCCACAGATAGGCCTTTACTTTGTCACCAGATATGATAATACGTACCTAAATTATGTTTAAATTATGTCTTTTTGTGGACAAAGCACTCCATTCTCTTTCTATTTAACATTTTATTATTTTTGTCTTATTTTCCAAAATTTCTATATATTCTTGGATTTATTTACCTCATAATTCATCTGTAGTATATATTCTTCAAGTTTCTTATTCATGTTTTTTTGAATATTTGTACATTTTCCTCCATTCTCTCTTTGTGGATAGCCAGATATCTTTTACTTGATGCAGACAGGATACAATTACTGATGCTGTAACGTTCTTTCCTAATTCTTCAAACTTCCTTTTTAAAGACTGGCATAATCCCTTTTTTCTATTTGTTGAGTTTCTGATTCTTTAATCTCTTCTTCAAGTTTTGCTGCTTTTCTAATAGTAGGCATTTTTTTTCTAATTTGTAACCCAGAAAAGAGAAATAAAGAATAAAAAAGAGTTTTTTCCCCCCTATGTCACTCTTTAGTCCCTTTTGGTACACCATACTACTACAGTCACATGATCTTTCTGTTTCCATTCTTTCTCCACTTACGTCTTTATTTAGCAAAATCAGCCAATCATCCTTCTTAGCAGCTTTAAATAATCCCCTTTTCCATGGAGTTGCATATTATTTATTTAATTTAAAATACTTTAAATAAGGCAATATTCCAAATTTAACTGTCTCTAGTCAATTTTAAACTTTTGCATTTCAAACTCCCAGTAAGCTTTTTGTTTTTAATTCTTTTAAAAGTCTTTATATTCTTAGTTTTCTTTAATTTTTCCCAAGGGTGAAAGGTACATTCACCAAGATGGCTTTGGGCACTCAGCCTCTTTACATTTTAAATTTTCTCTGTCCAAAAATGTTTTAGAAAATGGATTGGACAAACCCTGTTTTTTAATCAAGCTTTGCTTGAACCTATGAGCAAGCTTTGCTTGAACCTATGAGCAAGCAAGAGAAGGGTGAGGGGTGACATGATAGCAGTGTTCCAATATCTCAGGGGCTGCCACAAAGAAGAGGGAGTCAAGCACCTGAAAGCAGGACAAGAAGCAATGGATGGAAACTAGTCAAGGAGAGAAGCAACCTAGAACTAAGGAGAAACTTCCTGACAGTTAGAACAATTAATCAGTGGAAAAAACTGCCTCCAGAAGTGGTGAATGCTCCAACACTGGAAATTTTTAAGAAGAGACTGGCCAGCCATTTGTCTGAAATGGTATAGGGTTTACTGCCTGAGCAGGGGGTTGGACTAGATGACCTCCAAGGTCCCTTCCAACTTATTATTTATTTATTATTATTTATTATTTATTTAAGCTGTTTACTCCTTGGACTTCTGGCACTCTTACCTATCTATAAGCGTCTCCTTTCCTCGCAAGGAACTGCCTGCCAGATCTCAAGTGGGCAATTTCATAGCTTTCTCCTTGTCCAGAGAAGCTTCATTTTCTCAGTCACACTGCCTGGCTGTCAGTCTTTGCCTCTGTATCTCTCCAGTGGATAGAAAATCCTAGTCCACATGTCTTTAACCAGAAGTTTTGAATTGATTGCTCATGACTAAGTAGATCAGTAGATCAAGAAATTATTGCATAGTTTTTAAACTTGTATAATTTAAAAATATACTAACCTTTTAGTTTTCACATTGTTTCTACTGAGTGTAGAAAGTGCAATTGTCTCTTAAGATAATTATTTTAATGGTGCCAAGTAATTTGATTTGTGTGTTGATTTGGTGTGTGTGTGTGTGTGTGTGTGTGTGTGTGTGTGTGTGTGTGTGTGTGTGTTTCATGACCTGACATGATTCTTGGTTTTTAGATTGTGTCCTACCTACTGGATCTCCCAGAAAAAGATGAAGAGGAGGTGGAGCGAGCACAAATCAACAGTTTTGACAGCCTTTGGGGAGAGACAGGTAATTTTTTTAACTAGAACATTCAGATATCTTGGTACATAATGGATTTATTCAAAGAGATTGCTCTGTGGAAATTCTTTGCTGTGCCAAAATTGCCTCCCTAATTTTTCTAAATTTTGGAGTATCACATGTAATTAGGAAATAAAGGTTTTCATATGTTCAGTTAATTACACAGCTAAGATATTAATCAAATAGTATGTGTTCAAGATTCATAACCATTATCCAATATATTGGAAAACTAATAGCCATAGGATTTGTACATAGATATATTTATTAGAAATAATAAATATTCATTTTTCTGTTAAATTGATTACTCAATCAGTAATATTTCTCTAAACTTTTAAATATCTTGATGCAAAAGGGTGTATTTCAATTTTCAGTCTTTTTCTGTAATCATTCAGTTATATGAAAAAAGATCAACCGTATTCTGGGTGATAAATCTTGCAACTAGCAACAAAAATGGCCCATGTTTCTAACTCATAGTGTACAATACTAGTCACATAGGCATACAAGTAATTCTCAAACTACAACTGTAAGGGAGCCCTCCTTTTAGGTGCTGAAACTAAACTCTCTGCCTGTGCCCTCCAATCTCAATTCCTTTTAACCACTTAGTTTGCTAAATTTACTGCATGTCTGGAAAGATGGTGACAAAATTTGTATTTTACATACCTTGAGTGACTGCCAGACTGAAGGATTCTGGGTAGAGGAAAGGAGGGAAGCAAGCAAAGATAAGCTTTCTGCACATTGTTTGTCTTAAGGACTGAAGAAAAAGTTCAGCCTAAAAGAAAAAGTAACACCACAAACATGCAGCAGACCACAGCAGATATTGGATTCTAAAGAGGGTCAGATAGGCAGCAAAAAGCTTTCCGCAAGGAATTGTCAGAGCTCTGAAAATGGCAGCTGCTTCCAGCAGGCATGGGGCAGCATACCCAAGTGCTGCAGGGAATCTTGTTGGAGCTGGATGGGGGAAGAGAGGCAGCAAATGATGCAGTGTCCCTGAGGTCAGTTGTAAGGGCAAAGGACAATAGGTATGTTGCAGCCACGCTAAGCTTGAAGCAGAGCCATATGGCTGTTAAGTGACTAATGATATCTCAAGGTTTACCTGTATTACAAGAATGAAGTGGAATAAACCCAAATATACTGACCTGATCTCAGACCAAATTAGAAAAATACACACATCAACTTGTGATTTATTCATATTACATCTGATACATTATTCAATCCATCATTCCTTCATTGCTGCCAACTCAATAAATTGTATTTTCCCAGGCTTCTTTTGTGGATGTATTATTTTATTCATTCATTCATTCATCACATTTCTATACCACCCATTTCACTGAAATGACTTGTTGGTTGATTGGATTTTCCAGTTATTATTTATTCATCTGCATTCCTATCTGGCATAGTTAATTCTTATCAGTGGGAATGCTTTTAAATGACAGAGCTTCTTTTCTTCATTTTACCATTAACTTAAAATGAGGTTAGGGATTTGCAGATAGGATATTTCTAGTTTCTTCACCTATTTTCTGTTGAGTATAGGGATAGTCGACCAACCACTTTAAGCCTAGTTCATAGTTTATACCTACATGATTATAAGCTATGAATAACAGGATGTATTTTTATGTGGGTTTGTTTGTTTCAGTGCTATGGTCCTGCACAAATGTACATAAGTTTATAAAAATATTTTTTAAAAACTTGAAAAAACATGAAATAGTCCAGTTCTGAATTTCTTCCATAACTGTAGCATTATACTGTGATGTGTGCACTGAATATAAACACATTTTCATTTTTTTCATTTTTTTTCTTTTGCTTTACTTTATAAAAAGAAGGGAAACCATCCAAACAACTAAAACAAAAACGAGAAAGGGCAGAAAATATAATACACTATATAATTCAGTGTATACTAAAGAAGCAAATTATGAAAGAACTATTGTATGATTGCATATATGTATAAAAGGGGTGGTTTGCATCATGACAGTGCAACTCTGTTTTTATCATTTTGATTAAAAGCCTCCAATCCTGCAGACACCACTAATAATTAAAAAAAACCCTCACTTTAAAAATACAGCATTAAAGCTTGACTACCCGGAATAATTTATATATTACTTCACTCCATGCTAATAACACTGAGAGAAAAAATTATTTGATCCCCTGCTGATTTTGTATGACAAAGAAATGATCAGTTGATAATTGTAATGCTAAGTATATATTAACAGTGAGAGACAGAATAACAAGAAAAAAATCCTAAAAATGCATTTCAAAAAAGTTATAAATTGATTTGCATTTCAATGAGTGAAATAAGTACTTGATCCTCTATCAATCAGCTAGATTTCTGGCTCCTATGTATTTATAGGCTCCGATGTATTTATGTATTTATACAGGTAACGAGCTGAAATTAGGCGCATTCTCTTAAAGGGAGTGCTCCTAATCTCGGCTTGTTACCTGTATAAAAGACACCTGTCCATAGAAGCAATCAATCAATCAGATTCCAAACTTTCCACCATGGCCAAGACCAAAGAGTTGTCCAAGGATGTCAGGGACAAGACTGTAGATCTACACCAGGCTGGAATGGGCTACAAGGCTATAGCGAAGTAGGTTGGTGAGAAGGTGACAGCAGTTGGTGTTATTATTCGCAAATGGAAGAAACACAAAATAACTGTCAATCTCCCTCGGTCTGGGGTTCCATGGAAGATCTCACCTCGTGGAGTTTCAATGATCATAGGAATGGTGAGGAATCACCCTAGAACTACATGGGAGGAACCTTTCAGTGATCTCAAGGCAGCTGGGACCATGGTCACTAAAGAAACAATTGGTAACACACTACCCCATGAAGGACTGAAATCCTGCAGCACCTGCAAGAAAGCACAGGTACAGGCCCGTCTGAAGTTTGCCAATGAACATCTGAATGATTCAGAAGAGAACTGGATGAAAGTGTTGTGGTCAGATGAGACCAAAATCGAGCTCTTTGGCATCAACTCAACTTGCCGTGTGTGGAGGAGGAAGAATGCTGCCTATGACCCCAAGAACACCATCCCCATCGTCAAACATGGAGGTGGAAACATTATGCTTTGGGGGTGTTTTTCTGCCAAGGGGACCGGAGAACTTCACTGCAGAAAGGGATGATGGATGGGGCCATGAACCATCAAATGTTGGGTGAGAACCTCCTTCCCTCAGCCGGGGCATTGAAAATGGGTCATGGATGGGTATTCCAGCATGCCAATGACCCAAAACACATGTCCAAGGCAACAAAGGAGTGGCTCAAGAAGAAGCACATTAAGATCCTGGAGTGGCCTAGCTAGTCTCCAGACCTTAATCCCATACAAAATCTGTGGAGGGAGCTGTAGGTTCGAGCTGCCAAACATTAGCCTTGAAACCTTCTTTCATGGTTCCGACGGATGAAACTGCTGCTAACATCAAATGTTTTTGCTTTGACACCCTCATGACTTGGAGGGGGTCTGTAAAGGGGAGTGGGACAAAATCCCTCCTGAGATGTGTGCAAACCTGGTGGCCAACTACAAGAAATGTCTACCTCTGTGAATGCCAACAAGGGTTTTGCCACCAAGTACTAAGTCATGTTTTGCAAAGGGGTCAAATACTTATTTCACTCATTAAAGTGCAAATCAATGTATACCTTTTTTGAAACTTCGTTGTTATTCTGTCTCTCACTGTTAAAGTAAAGCTACTGTTACAGTTATAGACTGATCATTTCTTTGTCAGTGGGCAAAGGTACAAAATCAGCAGGACATCAAATATTTTTTTCTCTCACTGTAAATCTATAATTTTTCATATTGATATATTCCCAAAAGTATATGGAATCCTTGCCATGATCTTGCTTACCTTGAAAGGTGGACAACAATATTCCTTTGAACTTTATACATACATTGTAGATATGAAATTATCCAAATGTATTTTAATACTGATAGTAATTCAGAGTGCTTGCTAATAATGAAGTCAAAAGATGTTTTAGCTGGATATGCTGATATTTCATTTTTATCAGTCCAAATTTCTCTTACAATAACCTAAAAATGTAATTCACCATAAGCTGATTGAAAATATTATACTTCTGTTGGATTATAAATTTTAAAAAGTTTTTAAACCAGGATTATTCCAAAGAAGTTTGTCATATCAATAGACATCAAAATTTTACTTCCATGTTAGCATTGCAGCCTTTAATGCTGCAAAACTATTAGTGTTATTATTAAAAAAGGAATTAGGCCCCTATTTAATATAAATAGACTTGCAAAATTGATGTTAACCCTCAGAAATTGTACTGTACTTCTTAATATTTCCTCTTTTTTCAGCACTTTAAAAATGCTACAGCCTTTTTACTTATCTAATATTTCCTATACATCTTCATCAAGGTCCTCTGATTTCAAACTCACACCAACTATAATTTTTGACTGTGTTGCACTTCTCCAGAAAAAAACAGATTCTCAGTTTGAGGTTGTCTTAGACTCTGTTGCTTGAAGAACTGAAAACTGTGATGAGGAAGGCCTATCTACAGCTTTTATCAGATCAGTGGTTGCTGCCTTTCCTGGAATGGGGAGCACTGACAGCAATCATTCACACTTTTGTTGAGTTCAGTTGGATTCTGAAATTTGTTGTGTGTGAATCTACCCAGAAAATTCAGTGGTACACAATGTGGGAACATGTAGCTTATAGGTCAGAGACTTTACTGACAAATAACACCACTCCTTTAGGAAATGCAGTGGTTGCCAGTCTGTTTCCAAATATAATTTAAAGTTCTGGTTAAAATCAAAAAGTCTAAATGGCTCTGAACCTGGAAATAATCAAAGCCACCTATTCCAGGTAAAAATCTGCCCATCGGTTTCACATAAACCGAGAATCCCCACATATCAGAGTAGTTGTTCTATTGCTCAGATGTGGGAAAATTAAATGAGGATTGGCAAGTTTTATTAAAATTATCTGACCCTGAGGTGGGTGTTATGTCTAGTATTTCATAATATTGCTGGAATTGGGTATGTGTAGTTTAATGAAGAGAAGGGCAAGGGGTGACATGATAGCAGTGTTCCAATATCTCAGGGGCTGCCACAAAGAAGAGGGAGTCAAGCTATTCTCCAAAGCACCAGAAAGCAGGACAAGAAGCAACGGATGGAAACTAGTCAAGGAGAGAAGCAACCTAGAACTAAGGAGAAACTTCCTGACAGTTAGAACAATTAACCAGTGGAACAACCTGCCTCCAGAGGTGGTGAATGCTCCAACACTGGAGGTTTTTAAGAAGAGACTGGACAGCCATTTGCCTGAAATGGTATAAGGTTTCCTGCCTGAGCAGGGGGTTGGACTAGATGACCTCCAAGGTCCCTTCCAACATTATTATTATTATTATTATTATTATTATTATTATTATTATTATTATTATTATTATTATTATTATTATTATTATTATTATTATTATTATTAGAGTGGGGCTTCTAGGTGGCTGAGGGTATTAGAGATAGAAGAAAGGGTAATGATAGGATGGACAGGGGTACTTATAGTGGGGGGAAGCTTAGCTGTTTCAGGGAGAGAGACATTGAAAATTTATTTTCATTGCCAAAAAGACTTATTTCATCATGTTTTCTTGGCCCTCTTCTGTCTCCCAGCTTTCTTTATCTCTCCCTCCCCGCCATTGTTGAATTCATTCCCTCTTTCTTTCTTTCTCTAGCTGGGTAAGTTGATAGTGCGACTGGCTATAAACTCTTGCTAGCTATGGTTACATTACCAACAGCTAAATCCTCCAGATGTTTCTTGAGACTCTTCAGCTTAGGTTTCAAAATTTTCTTTACACTGCCTGCTTGATGTTCCAAAACTAGGGAGGCTTACAGGTAGTCCTTGACTTATGAGCATAATGGAATCTTGATTGTGTGAGGCAGTCAGTAACCATTAGGTGAGATGACATCTAATAGTAGAACTGTTATGTGTCCTATTGTAGTCTCTTGGAACTACCTGTAGATAAAGGAAATTATATTATTTTGCATTTTCTAAAATCCTGCATATACAACCAGTGTACACATACAGTACAGTATGTAATTATTTCTTCAAGTGTCAGAAATACGGGGTATGAAAAATACCTTCCAAATTAAACATACAAAACCCTGCTTTTTTAAAGCACTGGTACTCTATAATGATTGATGCCCCCTAGACTTGGAAGAGAACAAAAGGATGGCATTCTTTCAAATTTTATACTTTTTCTCTCAACTCTGTGAATTTAGATGCAGCTCTAGATACATTCTTTGGTTTGTTCCCAGTTTGTTTGCAATAGAAAAGAGATGTACAAATTTTTCCAAGGTCATAGGAGGTTGTTCTGAAGTCATATTTCCACTTAGAAAGGAATAGGCTATTCTGATGTTAAAACATTCCCAGTGAAGTTGGACTAGGATGTTTTGTGGTCAGCACATTTCAATCCTGACACGTTTAGTGCCCTGTGATATATGTATTTAAGTAAATGATTATTTGAATTTTGATCCATAAATCCAAATATAAATATAATATACATAATATACATTTTAGTTTTCAAATATAGCCTGTCATCCAGTTAAGCTTGAAGGAAAATCCAGGAATTGTAGTAGCTCCTCAGCACCATCAGTTCAATTTGTCCTCTTTTTAAAAAACATTTTTAGCTCCCATGTGACATAAAATCACCATAAATAAATAAATACTCCTTTTTGAGACAAGAAATTAAATTGCATGTCAGTAGTTTACTGCAGTAGGTTTTGCTTTATTGAAATTGTCCATCAATAATACTGCACTGAGTTGTCAATACTATGAGAAATAGATCCATATTTGAGGGGATGATGAAATTATCATGCAGTGTTCCTTTATGTCTCATAATTTTATATCCTAGAAACTACGATGTATTCTAATATACACATGAGGAAAGTTTTGGTAATGTTTAAAAACAAAGAATTATCTTACTTTTAAAACTATTTTATGGATCAAATAGCATAATCTTATTAGCTTTTAAGGTTGTAGAAAAATAACTTTTTCTGTTTACTCCAACAAATGAGCTCTAATTCCAGTCCAGAAGTATTTTTATGTACATATACAAACTATCAAATTACACAGAGTTCTACATGTAGCAGTACTGAAGAACAATATTAATTATCAGCAGTGCTTAGGAATGGAAATTCTTGCAAAGGGATAAAACTAAATACATTTATTAAAGTAAGAAATATTACTCATTCTCCAGAAGTTGCCTTTAACAAGCTAGTCTTTGAAAAAGTCTTGGAAACTATAGTCAGAAGCCATTCCATTTTCCTTTCTTTCCTTCTTTTCTCAATTTTGGGTTCTTCTTAAAGTAGATTGTGACTCTATAATTAGTTTTTTCTAATCAGTCTTTTATCTCTTCAGCTCTAACTGCTGCAGCAGGAAGAGGCAAGTTGGATGTTTGTCGTCTGCTTCTAGAGCAAGGAGCAGCTGTAGCCCAGCCCAACCGACGAGGGATTGTTCCTTTATTCAGTGCCGTTAGGCAAGGCCATTGGCAGGTAACAGAATAAGAGAGAGTGAAAAGCTGTTCCCTACTCTACTATAATACAGCTGTACTGCTGTAATAAAATGTATACCCTGTACATTTTGGGGAGCACATTTGTTATTTTCATCAGCCAAATTATGTGAGCCTCTTGTTAGTAAGAGTAACATGAGAAAACTGCAGGGACTTGTCCAGTTAGTCTCCAAGAATTATATATAATTAAAAGAAAGGGGGGGAAAGGTTTTTGGCATGTTGGAATACCCTGGGGACCTTGAGCCCATTTTCAATAAATTAGCACTCATTGCTATAGGATTTTTTTAAAGGACATAGGTAAATTCATTCATTTATTCAAACATTCATTCATTTGAAGGTGTAATGGGCTCTGTCTTCTTATTTGTTATTTGTTTACCACATTGACATTTTTATTGAGCAGCTAGGATATTTCTCTTTCTTTTTTTTTAAAAAAAAAGGATATTAAATATTTTATAAAGAAACATTTTAGAGAAATAAGTAAAAGAACAAAAAACAAAACAAAAACTTCAGATAAAGTGAATTAAAAAGCATAAGTGAGTAAACAGAATATGAAATCTTAGTATTATATACCTGTAGTATATCATTAAATATGAATATTTGAATATGTTTTAATGCTTTAAGAAACTAAGGTTCTAAGCATAGATGAATCAGCAAATAAAACCATAAACTATAATAGCCTGAATCTGAAAATCTGTTCTGATTTAAATATCCCATTAAATTGAAATATAGACACTACATTGAAAAATTCAAATTTTAGATATGGTACAAATTCATATATTGAACTGCAGTCCTGGAATGGTTTCTACTTTGTATTAAATTCCATAACATGTTTACTTTTAAGATACAGTGTTATTTTGGAGGTAAAAGCATAGTCCTGCAACTTAGTAAATTATTCATTCAAAGAAAGAATCAGAAAATTTCCCAATAAGAAACACATAATACCTTTGAAACAATTAACTTATACAGAGCTAATTCAGTATACATAGAGGAAATATATGGTTTAGTAAAATTTAATAAGAATATCACAGGCTGAAATGGAAATTCAACATTTACACATTTATATTCCATCCTTATATTACTTTACAAAATAGTTGTGTTACAACATTGCCATAAAATATGAAAAAATATATTTAATTTGATTTGTTTTGATTTACATTTTCAATCATTTTTTTAAAAATGATTTTTCCATTTTAGCAACCAAAACTGAAGTGATGTATCAATGGTAAAACAACCCATTTATCTCTATTATTCAGAGTAAATTTAATCTTCTTATACTAAAATTCCCATTATTGCATCTCTGTTATTACATTCAAATTCTGCATCCATTTAATCATGCAATCTTTTATTTATTTGTATTATGAGTCTTGCCACCAATTATTTATGAATCAAGCCTAACTTCAGAATTATATATTATGAGGTTTTTGAATTAAGTCAAGTCTCTCAATATTCCCCCTTGTTTCAGTAATTGTTTTATTGCTCTTCTACTTATTTGAAGATGCTGAAACCAGCCATATAAACTAGATTATTCTAAAACTAAACTTTTAAAAAATTTCATCATTCTCTTATTGATAACTCAAATTTACAGTCTAATGAATTATTAACTTTCCACTGAAGAATTTTGTTAGTATTTGCCTCTTCATTGAAGTAAACATTTAAGTACAACTTGGAGGTTTGAGAAAATCTGGACACTCTTTTTCTTTTTTTTTCATAGAAATTCATGATCTTCTGCATATTGTTTATTTCTGTTTACACAAATATTTTTTTTTAATCCCATTTATATCCCACCCTTCTCCGAAGACTCAGGGCGGCTTACAATCTAAAGCACAAATCAATGTGCTTAGCAATAGCCTTCATTCTATGTATATGCCTGCTTATTAGGGCTTTCGCCCCCCCCCCCAAGCGGCATTTTTACAAAGTCAGCTTATTGCCCCCAACAATCTGGGTCCTCATTTTACCTACCTCGGAAGGATGGAAGGCTGAGTCAACCTTGAGCCTGGTGGGACTCGAACCTGCACTAATTGCAGGCAGCTGGTGTTACTTAAGGAGGCATTACCCCACTGCTCCACCAAGGCTCTTTTTACACAAATATTTTTAAGGTGATCCAGACCACATGCAAGTCTTTCCCCTTCTGTAGAAGCAGCCAGCTTCTATGCAATTGGTTATGAAACACATGTTAAGCAACTAGTGTGTTTGAAATTCATATCTGCTAATCCACCTCACTTTAATCTTGTAAAGTCCAAAATATAATCCTTGGTTTATTATTGGATCACTATAGGTAGTCCTTAGGCAATCCCAGCAGTCGCAATTGCTTTCATAATGCAGGACCGTACACATTAAGAGAGGATCTCACATGACCGTGATGTGGGAAGGCACTGAGTGCATTTTAATTGCTTCAAATCGTTCAGTAATATATACTCCTGTTTTTCTGTGGCTCTTTTTCTTTCTGATTAACAAAGATTAATTTGTTGAGAGATTAACAAATCTATCAAAAAATACCGTAAAGAATCATCAGAACTTAATTGATTTGAAAGAAGCTGCTTAGTTCCTAATAACATTTTTAATATCCTTATGTAATTATAGTAGTTCATGAAATCTCTAGCTGTTTGATCTAAAGGGACACGGTGGCTCAGTGGGCTAGGACGCTGAGCTTGTCGATCAGAAGGTCGGCAGTTTGGCGGGTCGAATCCCCAAATGCCGCGTAACAGAGTGAGCGCCTGTTACTCGTCCCAGCTTCTGCCAACCTAGCAGTTCAAAAACACGTAAGAATGCAAGTAGAAAAATAGGGACCACTACGGTGGGAAGGTAATAGCGTTCCGTGCACCTTTGGCGTCTAGTCATGCCGGCCACATGACCAGAGAGACGTCCTCGGACAAGTGCTGGCTCTTCGGCTTTGAAACAGAGATGAGCACCGGCCCCTAGAGTTGGAAATGACTAGCACGCATGTGCGGGGGAACCTTTACCTTTACCTTGATCTGGACTGGACATTTCTTGATTTAATCTTACAATTATTTGATTTTGATCTATATCAAAAGTATAACTTGAGGCAATTGTTATTTTTCCAGATTCAAACTGACAATGCCTTATAATATATTTTTCTTGTTCATCTTGGATTTATTTTTCTAAAGTCTATGGTAACCGAGAGTGTTAAAGGTAAACTGTTCCAGCTACAGCTGCCTTCTTCAACTGATTGATGGTGATTTTTTTTCAGTGCTAATGGTGTTCAAGGGGTGTTACAGATGTTTTGAGATTGAACCCATGGGGCCTATTTGGTAGTGTCTTTGCTTTATTTTGGAACAATCATTTTATTTCTATTTGCAGATCTTTGTATTTTTCTTTTATTCTACTGTCTCCAGGTACTGAAACAGCCTTTTTTGTTTTTCTTATCCACAGTTGTTAAATGTTGTCTGTTTTAATTCTAAAAAACAAGAGCACTGTAGCTTCTTTGTTTTCTATTACTTTATTATGGTCCTACCAGTTTTTGCTCATAGGCAAGTTATATTTGTTGCAGATATTACAATGCACTATTGTTGCTACTTTGTTTTTACTATACTGTTGTTTGTAGTCAGTCTGTAAAATCTTCTTGCAGCATCTAACTAGTTGGTGCACTGTTTCTTCAGCTTATGCTTGCTACTCCATTTTAATAAAAGTAGCCCCAAGTGTAGCACATTTAGCAAGTCAAGACTTCTTTTCTACAAGTAGTCTTGCAGAGAGTCCTTTTGTCTGAAATGGTATAGGGCTTCCTGCCTGAGTAGTGGGTTGGACTAGAAGACCTCCAAGGTTCCTTCCAACTCTGTTATTCTGTTACTCTATTCTGCTCTGTGCACTTTGCAGCTGACTGAGCTCTTGCATTAGGTGTGGGGTGGTAATTCCATGGCTTCATCTTCAGAGAGTGATGGCAACTGTTTGCTGATTACTGGCCTATCCGATCTTTGTGCCTGCTCAGATTGCAGTCCATCTGGTGATACTGGCGCTAGCTGCTTTTGTCTGTGGGCGTTTCTAGAACTGGCTGCTTATTATCAGTGTTCTCCTCTGACTCTAAGAGTTCACCATGATAAGCTGTCTATGTGGAAAATGTTGAGCAGCGATTCTGTTTCAGATATTGGTTTTCTATACAACTTCAGATCATCTATGTAAAGTGGGAGAGCTTAGCAAATGTTTTTGATGTTTGCCTTACTTATTCAGTATTGTTGACAGAGGAATCAATGCAATAATAAATAGTAGTGGTCATATTGAATTTCCATGAAAGATGCCCTCCTTGATATTAATCTCTCCTAATCTATCACCACTGACCAATAAGTTTGTCTTTCATTGTGTCATTGATATTTGCATAAAGCTTCTGATGTGTGTATTGACTAGGCACTTGATTATCCAATCATGTGAAAGGAGATCAAATGCCTTCACGTAATGAATCCATGCTACATTCAAGTTGATCTTCCTTCTCTTGCAGTTTTCCAAAATCATCTTGCCAATTAGGAGCTGATCTTTTGCTCCTCTGCTGTTTGCGTGGTTTCCTTTCTGCTCGGGTAGCTAGATGCTGTTGGACTGCATCAGCTACCACATCAGTTAGCAATTTGAAAGTTGTTGGTAAGCAGGTCATTGGCCTGTAGTTGCCTAGTGCTGCCCCTTTTGTTGGATCTTTCATTATCAGGTAGGTTTTACCAGATGTTAACAAATCTTAAGTTTCACCTCTTAATTTAATAATTGTTTGGCAATGAGTGAGTGTAGACCAATCAGATGTTTCAACCCAAAACCATGCAGTTCATGTTCACCTGATGCTGACCAACTCTTGACCTTTCATGCTTTTTCTCCACCATTTCTGCTGTCATTACAAGTTCAGCCTTTTTAAAAAATTCTTATCCACCTCTTGTATCAAAACTGCATCCTTGTACTTTTTGGGATTATCCTATAGCTGCACCCAGAATTGCACTGTTTCTTCTTTGTCAAGTGATCTTTGTCAAGTCCATTGCAGTCTCTCCATTGATGGATTGGCAGAAATGTTTCTGATTTGACTGACATTGGAGATTAGCTGAATTAAGGATAATTCCAAATGTCCAATCTGCAATTCTTAATTTCTTTATTCTGTTCTACTTGAGCTGATAATTTATCATATGTATCATTAATATTTACCTTAAAAGAATTAAATTTCACTTCCATATATCTTCATGTATTTCTGGAATTATATTAAAGAGCTTATCTTCTATTGTATGAAACCCATCTGCAAAAAATCTTAATAGAATAGATAGAATATTTATTGATTTAGTTATTTGACTGTATCTATGTTGCCATAACTTCAACTGTGGGCAAGAACCCTTATGAAGAAATGGAGGAGCCTCATAGTCAAAAGAGAAGAGTGGGAAAAGCAGTATTGGGATACTGTCTCAAAAACAACAGAATGATCTTGATTCAAATCCAGGGCAAACCATTCAGCATCAAGTAGTCCAAATCTTTGCCACAACCACTGATTCTGAAGAAGCTGAAGTTAACTATGGTTTTATGGGCCTATGAAGACCTACATCACTTCTAGAACTAATACCAAAAAAAAGATATAGAGAATTGGAATGCTAAAGTAGGAAGTCAGGAGATAACCGGAATAACAAGCAAATTGGCCTTGGAGTACAGAATGAAGCAGGGCAAACTTTTGTCAAGGGAACATGCTAGTCATAGCAAATACTCTTTTCCAACAACCCAAGAGGTGACTCTACACATAGACATCACCAGATGGTCAGTACCGAACTCAGATTGATTATGTGCTTTGCAGTCAAAGATGGAGAAGCTATCACCTGGGGATGACTAAGGCTCAGATCATAAGCTGCTTACTGAAACATTCAGACTTAAGTTGAAGAAAGTAGGAAAAACAACTAGGCCATTCAAGTATGACCTAAATTGTATCCCATATGAATATATAGTGAAGGTGATGAGTATGTTTAAGGGATTAGATCTGGTAGTAGAGTGCCTGAAGAACTGTGGACAAAGATTCATGACATTATACAGAAGGCAGTAATTAAAACTATCCCAAAGAAAAAGAAATGTAAGAAAGCATAAATGGCTCTCTGATGAGGTTTTACAAATAGCTGAGTAGAGAAGGACAGCTAAAGGCAAAGGAAAAAAAGAAAGATATACCCAACTGAATGCAAATTTCCAGAGAATAGCAAGGAGAGATAAGAAGGCCTTCTTAAATGAACAGTGCAAAGAAATAGAGGAAGACAATAGAATGAGAAAGATCAGAGATTTCTTCAAGAAAATTGCAGCTGTCAAGGGAACCTTCCATGCAAAGTTGGGCACAATAATGAACAAAAATGGTAGTGACCTCACAGAAGCAGAAGAGATTAAGAAGGGGTGGCAAGAATACATAGAATAACTATACAAAGAAGATTTGGTAACCACAATGGGTGTGATTGCTGACCTCGAGCTAGACACCCTGGAGTGTGAAATTAAATGGGCCTTGGGAAGCATTTCCAACAACAAAACTAGTATTCTAGCTAGCTGAGCTATTTAAAATCCTAAAAGATAATGCGGTTAAAGTGCTGCACTCAATATACCAGAAAATTTGGAAAACTCAACAATGGCCACAGGATTGGAAAAGCTCATTTTACATTCCAGTCCCAAAGAATGGCAGTGCCAACGAACATTCAAATTACTATACCAATTGTGCTCATTTCACATGCTAGGAAGGTCTTGGTCAAAATCCTACAAGCTAGGCTTCAGCAATATGTGAACCGAGAACTACCAGAAGTACAACCTGTGTTTCAAAGAAACAGAGGAACTAGAGCAGGGCTTTTCAACCAGTGGTACAGGTACAATGTGATACATTGGCACCTGGCAGGTGGTACTTCACCACGTTTTTCCTTTTTTTTTTGGTCATCAAGTTTTTGACACCTTGCTAGGCAACTGGTGGTACTTGGATATTGCCATATCCTAAAAGTGTTACAATGAGTGAAAAGGTTGAAAAGCCCTGAACTAGAGATTAAATTGCCAGCATTCACTGGATTATGGAGACAGAAAGGGAGTTGCAGAAAAACTTCTGTCTCATTGTCTACACTAAAGCCTTTGATTGTGTAGATCACAACAAACTCTGGCAATTTCATAGAGGAATAGGAATACTAGACCACGTTATCTTGTCTCCTGAGAAACCTGTATGCGAGTCAAGAAGCAACAGTTAGAATCAGACATGGAACAACTGATTGGATCAAAATACGGAAGAGAGTATGACAAGGCCGTATATTGTCACCCTGCTTATTTAACTTATATGCAAAGTACATCATTCAAAATTTTGGGCTGGATGAATCACAAGCTGGAATTAACATTGCCATGAGAAATATTAACCACCTCAGATATGCAGATAATATCATTCTAATGGCAGAAAGTGAAGAGAAACTAAAGAGCCTCTTGATGAGGATGAAAGAAGAGAGTGCACAAGTTGGTTTGAACCTCAAATTAAAAAACTAAGATCATGGCATCTGGTGCCATTACTTCCTAACAAATAGAATAGAAAGAAATGGATGGGACAGGTGGAAGGGAAGCAGCAGAGGCTTGGCATTTTCCATTTTTACATCCCTCCTCTTCAGCAACAGCCTTGGTGTTTGGGCTGGTTAGAGTGGCAGCAGCGGGCAGGGTGGGTGGCAGGGAAGTAGCAGAGGCCTGAAGCTTCCCATTTTTATAAAAAAAACCCGCCAATGCTGCTGAACTGAGCTCCAGGCCATTTGGAGTTCAGGCCATTCAGCTTTGTTGCCGGTGTTTGGCCCTTTTGGGGCAGTGGTGGTGTGTTTGAAAATGGGACATCCCTGGCCTCCACTGCCTCCATGCTGCCCATCACTGCCACCCACAAAAGGCCCGAACAGAACCATTGCTGCAAAATGGCCCAAACTTTGCATGGCCCAAAGCTTGGCTTGGAGGCAGCAGCAACAGGCAAAATATGGAAATTGGAACCTCTTGGCATCTGTCACCTCCCTGACACCCGCCTCCAACTGCTACTGTCCCAAGTGGCCAGAACACTGCCACTGCTGCCGAACGGCCCAAACTCTGAACAGCCTGGAGTTTGGCTTGGCAGCAGTGGCAACAGTGGCATGTGTGAAAATAGGGAAGCTTCTGACCACTGCTGCTCTGCACTCTACCCACCTGCTCGCTTTCCCGACTAACTCTCCTTCCAGTGGAAAGTATCTGGCCATCACCATCACTCTATGTTCTGCCTATTTGCTCACCTATTTGGGTCTCACTCTGGCTGTCCATGGCAAATTGTCCCCACAATGAATTGACTGTGTTGAGTCATCCTGGGAAGACATGATAGTGGTCAGTTGGTAGAGTGACTCAGCAATAGCGAGCTGGCTGCACTGAGCTGGCCACACTGAGTTATTCTAGATCCTGGTCTGTAGGGTCAGAAAGAGTTGGATACAACTAAGCAACTAAACAACAATAGTTTATTTCAGTAAGTCAGCATTTATATATCCTCACATTTCTGCACCATATCATTCGGACTATTTATGATTGGAAGTAGAGAACCCACATAGCTATTGTTGGTGAATTATCTTATGGCATTGGCACATGCTATAGCCCTTAAAAATTCTTCCTAAAATTGGGCAACCAGGAACCTGTTTCTGTTAAAACCAATTCTAAGTATAAGTAGGATTTGACTTGTTGTATACATTCCCTATCCAGGCCCTAACTACACCTAATCCAACTCTTCCTGAAAACAATTACCTTAGTTTTGGACTTACTGTCTTCTCATCCCTACCTGGATATATATATGAATGAAGGGACTTTGAGATGTTAACATATAGATTAAACAAAATGTATACATCCTTATGTAACTTCTTTATTGGTACTAATTTTCTGTTAATGCATAGCCTTAGGCATACATTTGAGTATAATGCCTTGATTAAAGAGAGGAGGCTGGAATCCATGCTTAGGTCCATAAGTTTCTTCCAAAGCAAGTCTTTGTTTATTGAATCAAATAGGTCTGTAAAAATTGTAAATAGTTGGCTTCCTGTATGTTTTTCTCCTGGATGACATAAAATGAAGCTGTTATCAATAATGGAGTGACCAGACCCAAATATAATTTGCTCTTTGGGTAGCAAGGTCTTTTCAATTACCAGCCTCAAACTGGTATAAAAGATATTTGGCTATGATGTTGGTTAGATTAATTGGTTTATAATTTGAAGGATCACCCTTATCATCCTTTTTATAAATGGAGACCGTAATAGAGAATTCCCAACCATTTGGAATTTAGCAGGAATTATTTATACGAGTAAATAAACCTACAAGTAAGGAAACCCACCAGTCAATGTGACATTTAAAGAATGGAGGTAGGTAGAAGATCTTTCACAGGAGCAGTAGATCATTTTGGGATTCCTCTAATCCACAACTTGAGTTAGTTAATAATTGGCTGTAATATTCTTCCCACATGTAAACAGGTATAGGAATGTCCAAGAAGAACCTACATTCCCCAATATTCCTATGACTGAGTGCCAGAAAAAGGCTGGGTTTTTTGGCTGCTAATTCTATGTTTACTGAAGAGAGGACAGTGAGACTTCTTACACTTGATAGTTTTCTTATACTTTTGTCTAAATGGAAGTATGGTAATGTGATTATTATTTGGATGGATGGTTCCCTGCTAAACACATAGCTATTCTTTTTCTCAGTTAAGTCAAACCAATGAGGGCCCTTTATCTGGGACCTTCTGGGGATGCCTTTTCAGTTAAGAATTTTCTTAATCCTACAGTTTGGTTTTCATAGGTTGTAAGTACAGGATTGATATCTTTCAAAGGTTAAGTCACTGTGTTTACCAGGGTCAGGATTTGATATTCATATATTCAGTCAAAGCCTTCACATCCACTCTGGCACATTTTATCCTGTCCTGGTGGACCTCTAGATCAGGGGTCCCCAACCTCTGGGCCATGGCCGGGCCATGTGAGTAGCAGCCTGGCGGACAGGTGCAGACACCTTAACTCGTATGAGCAATGAGCCAGTGTGCATGTGTGTGCAGCTCAACCTTTGCAAGGTGAGCTGTGCACATGTGTGCACCAGCCTGGCTATTGTACAAATCGAGCTGCACATGTGTGCCAGCCCACAGCTTACATGGCCCGGTTCCCTTCTCCCCCCACCCCCCATCCACAACTGGGCTGCCAAGCTGCAAAGGTTGGGGACCGCTGCTCTAGATGAGGTAAAACACATCTGTCAATTGTGATGTGCAGTCTGAGTGTCTGCAGAATTTAACAGCAACTGATTTCTCTTACATAAAAAGTACACAACTGTGTTGTAGAAGCAGAAATTTTTTGAGACGAAAAAAAAGTACAGAGGAATCAAGCTGTATTTCCTCCATCTTTGATTCTTCCTTATTATTCCTACTCATTTTAGAAAAAAAAACAATACTTTATCTTATGCCCAGAATTTCTATTTATTAAGTTAAAACAAAATTTAAAATGTTAAAAGTAGGAGATAGTTAAAACAAAATATATAATAGTCAACTACTACTGTATGAGAAGAAAAACAACCATAAAGAAAGCACTCAATATTATTTTTAACAAATATCAAACAATTAATGCATACATAGTATTAACAATTGATTGCCATTCAAAATATTCTCTATGTTGGATCTCTATTTTATAGTTGAAAAAATAATTAAACAAATTGGCAGATATATATTAGATCAAATCAAACAAAATAGTAAGATCTGGAAATATACTGTGTATCAACAAATTAATAAAGTTTTTGAACGTATAATTACATTAGAAAAATTACATCAAAACCATATTCATTTTAAATTTCTTAAAAAAATATTAAGAGTCTTTACTATGCTGACTTGACTCTTTTTCACTTGACAAATGAAAACATTAGTTTTGTGATAGGTTAAAAAAGACCAATAAGCTGTTAAATAGTAAGAAATACCTGAAAAAAAATAAGAAACATTTTAATTATATTATTATAAATCCTTATGCTGAAGTTCCCTCATATAGTTGAAGAAACAATATTAGAAAAAGTTATCCACTTGAAACTGGGGGTACACTGGTTGAAGCAAATATATATTTAAATAAACCAAATTGTGATATTTGGTGACAAGTAAATCAATTAATAACATTATTAGGAATATGGGTGATTTAAAAACAATTAGTTTTATAATTATAATCTGGGCAAGTTTCCCTTTAATTTTTTTATGTAAAAGGAGAATCAAAAACAAAAAACCCCTAATCTTTACTGTATTGGTAAAATAACTGTTCTTTCAGTGATTATCCTTATAAGTAAAAGTTCTAATTCTACATAGTAATAAAACAAATATGGTAAGGTGTTCAGCAGGAAAAAAAACTGCCAATCAATATAGAAAGTTGTTGTTGTTGTTGTTGTTAGATGCGAAGTCGTGTCCGACCCATCGCGACCCTATGGACAATGTTCCTCCAGGCCTTCCTGTCCTCTACCATCTTCTGGAGTCCATCTAAGCTCATGCCTACTGCTTCAGTGACTCCATCCAGCCATCTCATTCTCTGTCGTATAGAAAGTTAGTCAGTATGATAAGCTATCTTCTGAAATGTAGAGGAGCCATAAATCTAAAGAAAGGAATTTAGGTGGAGAAGTTGTAGGGTTGAGATGTCAGGAGAATCCAGCCAATAAAAAGATATTTAAATCAAACCTGAAGATCTTTCATAGGAATCTCTATTCAGTAATAAGCCACAATAATTACAAAAGCATTAAATATTTGTAAATATCTAGGCTCACTCTTTAGGAATAGCCCACACAAAAATTTGTTCTTCTGCTGAATTCTTGTACTTAACTGTTTAGAATACTTCCTTCTACAATTAGGAAGAAGCTTGGACTCTGTGCTGTAGATGCTGGTAGCTCTTAGTAACTGCCATCTTGAAATTTATTTTGAATTGTTTAATCTTTTTGTGTTTCTGTTAAGGGGCATTTAATGTAGTTTTGGGTCACAGAGCAAAAGGTATCTTGTGAGAATGAGATGGGATATATCCCATAGATTTTTTGTTGTTACCATTGCCCTGCCTGGGATTCCTCCCTCCCCCCCAAAAAAGCTAATTGCAGCCAACAACCATCAAAAGATTGTCATTCTTAGCAGAAGAATCCATGATACTTCTGACAACATATTTATGTAGATGGTTTGTACCCAGTGCATTCTTTATGTGTTTTCAGATTGTCGACCTCTTGCTCACCCATGGTGCAGATGTTAATATGGCAGATAAACAAGGTCGGACTCCTCTAATGATGGCAGCTTCAGAGGGGCATTTGGGCACTGTGGAGTTCTTATTGGGACAAGGTTAGTGTTGAAAAATTGTAAGATTAAGGCCAAATCTTCCAGAATGCATACATCATCTTTGATTCTGTTCTACAGTATTCATGTGCAACAGAATAGAGATATGAGGCCAGTAGTGTTTATTTCAAGATCAATATATTTTCATTATAGTTGGGAAATGCCTTATTTTCAGCCAATATTTATATGTTTGGGAAATGTTTTGGATATTTTTTTAAAACAACGTTTCAACAATTTATTTTAATTTACAACACATACATGTGTTTTACAGAACCCCACCTACCCACTGCACCTATGTAGAAACCACTCTTATTTTTATTTTTGTAATCACATACTATTCCAAATGTAGACCACTCTGAGTGAATTGTTATCCAGGGAGTTAGATTATCAGTAATAATTTGTATCAAAAGTTTCTCTGTCCTACACAGAAACAAAGTGGCTTGCCAGTCATAGATTTTACAAGAAAAGATGTAAAAATGCTCTTCTATGGGATAAAGATCTCTCTATATCCATTTCTGTTTCTTTCTAATTTATGTGGCACCCACCTTAATCAGGTAACTCTGGGCAGCTTACTCCCTCCAAAAAAAATACCACCCCACACTATCTAATAGCTGCAAGGTAATATCTAATTAAAAATAGCTGAAGTACTTCACAGAACTGTTAACAGAATAAAAACAAAACAAACATACAAGATCAATTAATATTATGTCCCCCTTGAGAAAAAGAGCCTATATCTTGAAAGCCTTCCAAAAGCCCAACCAGACTTCCAGATCGCAGAGGGGAGGCTGTTCTATCTGGGAGTCCCATGATATAGAAGGCACACTTCCTGAATATAAATGATATTATTTCAGAGAATGGACCTGGAGCATGTTTCTTCTGAAAATTCTGATATAGAAAATGTACAACTTAGTATGGTATAATTAAGGATGAATTTAAAAAGAGGCTATTAGTTTCTATTCTTTTGCAGTATCTTTCTGAGATGTTTGACACTTAAGGGAAAGTTTGACAGGAAATAAATAATAGAATTTCAAGGGTAGTGGACAGAGGAAGGAAGAATGTTGAAAGATAGATTAGTAACCACAGGAAGATGGGGAGATCATGTGTGCTATTCCTCCACAGACACATACATATTCTAGTCTGCTTATTTCCCCAAATCCTGGATGTTTGATTGATTTAACTGATAGGTGTCTAGAGGACATATGCCAGCCATTCTCTTTGGAGTAGTCCAAAATTCCAGAACAAACATAGGGTTCTCCCAATTAACGTGCAGCCCCACTCATAGATTTTTTGCTCAGGACAAGATGATAGTAATATAATTATGGAGATGGCAGTATATAACTCTTTTAAAATGGAGAAATAAATGGATGCCAAGACAAAGTGCGGTCCCCAAGCATGAATTATAACTGAAAAGATAACCCATTTCCTCTAGTATGCTGTTAGCTGACCAGTAAACATAATCTGAATAACTGCAGATAATAAAGCAGATTATTATTATCATTATTATTATTATTATTATTATTATTATTATTATTATTATTATTATTATTATTATTATTATTATTATTATTTATTAAATTTTTATACCACCCTTCTCCCGAAGGACTCAGGGCGGTGTACAGGGCAATAAATATTAAAAAACAAAGTACAAAAGTTAAAAAACAATTAAATATTATGCCCGATGTATACAATAATTAAAAACCATGTTAAAACCCCAACCCCATCAAACCAGGCCGGATTGCTCAAATAAATAAGTTTTTAGATCCCGCTGGAAGGAGCGAAGGTCGGGGGGCCATCCGGAGCTCGACCGGCAAGCGGTTCCACAGGTCTGGCGCGCCCACAGAGAACGCCCTCCCCCTAGGGGCCACCAGTCGACATTCTTTGATCGGAGGCACCCTGAGGAGGCCCTCTCTGTGGGAGTGCACTGGACGGAGGGAAGTTGACGCCGGCCACAGGTGTTGCCGTAGGTAATCCGGACCCATGCCATGTAGGGCTTTGTAAGTCATTACCAACAATCTCACCCGGAGGGCAACCGGCAGCCAATGCAGCAAAGGTGTAACATGGGAGTATCTGGAGACTCCCAACACAACTCGTGCGGCTGCATTCTGCACCAGTTGGAGCCTCCAAGTGGTCTTCAAGGGCAGCCCCATGTAGAGAGCATTACAGTAGTCCAGACGAGAGGTCACGAGCGCATGAGTGACTGTACGCAAGGCATCCCAGTCCAGATAGGGCCGCAACTGGCGCACCAGGCGAACCTGGGCAAAGGCCCCCCTAGTCACAGCTCCAATATGATCTTCTAAAGAGAGCTGTGAGTCTAGGAGGACCCCCAAGTTGCGTGCCCTATCTACGGGGGGTAATAACTCACCCCCCATGGCAAGAGATGGAGTAATCTGAATTTCCCGGGATGCCGGCACGAACAGCCACTCAGTCTTGTCAGGGTTGAGCCGAAGCCTGTTCCTCCCCATCCAGACCCGGACCGCTTCCAGGCAACGGGACATCACATTGAGGGCATCACTGGGGTGGTTTGGGGTCGAAATAAAAAGCTGGGTATCATCAGCATACTGATGATACCCAACTCCAAAACCACGAATGATCTCACCCAGTGGCTTCATATAGATGTTGAACAGGAGAGGCGAGAGGACCGATCCCTGAGGAACTCAACAAATGAGAGGCCTCAAGGTCGACCTCTGCCCCCCTGCCAAAACCGACTGCGAACGTCCCAGAAGGTAGGAGGAGAACCACTGAAAAACTGTGCCTCCCACTCCCAACCCCCTGAGACGTCGCAGCAAGATACCATGGTCGATGGTATCAAAAGCCGCTGAGAGGTCTAATAGGACTAGGACAGAGGAACAACTCCTGTCCCGAGCCCGCCAGAGATCATTCACCAGCGCGACCAATGCCGTCTCTGTGCTGTACCCGGGCCTGAAGCCCGATTGGTATGGGTCTAGATAATCAGCTTCATCCAAGAACAAAGGGAGCTGCTGCGCCACCACGCTCTCAACAACCTTCGCAAGGAAGCGAAGGTTGGAGACCGGATGAAAGTTGTTTAATATTGCTGGGTCCAAGGCAGGCTTCTTGAGGAGGGGTCTCACCACCGCCTCCTTCAAGGTGGTGGGAAAACTACCCTCACTCAAAGAAGCAGTTATCACTGCCTGGAGCCAGCCTCGTGTCCCATCCCGGGCCGCATAAATCAGCCAGGAGGGACACGGGTCCAACAAACACGTGGTGGAGCTCAGCTTCCCCATGATCCTGTCCACGTCTTCAGGAGTCACAGGGTCGAACTCCTCCCAGATAACATCGACAAGACTGCCCGTGTCCTCATCGTCAGACTCTGCCCAGTCGGAGTCCAAACCAGTCCGGATCCGAGCGATTTTGTCCGACAGATATCGGCTAAACTCCTTGGCACGACCCTGCAAGTGCTCCTCCCTCGCCTCCTGATTAAGGAGGGAGCGAGTTACTCTAAACAGGGCGGCCGGGCGATTATCTGCGGATGCGATGAGGGTGGCAAAGTGGTTAGACCTTGCCACCCTCATCGCCGCGAGATAAGTTCTCGTGAACGACCTTAGTGGCAACCGGTCAGATTCGGATCGACTGGACCTCCAACAGCTCTCTAGGCCCTGTCTCCGACGCTTCATCTCCCGGAGCTCCATGGAGAACCATGGAGCCCATTGGGATTTGCGCCGGGTCAAGGGCCGCATGGGTACAACTCGGTCGAGTGCCTCTGTAGCCACCCTTTCCCAGGCTTCCACTAGGGCATCGGCCAAGCTGTGGGCAAAGGAGGCAGGTGGGGACCCAAGTGCCGCCTGGAACCGCTCAGGGTCCATCAAGCGCCTAGGGTGGAACCATCTCATTGGCTCAACAACCCCACAACGGGGAGTGGCAAAACGGAAGACCAGCCGCAGGAGATGATGATCGGTCCATGACAGGGGTGTAACAATTGGAGAGCCCCCACCCAGATCATCTAACCACCGTCCGGATAGAAAAACCAAATTGAGCATGTGACACCCCCCCCATGAGTGGGCCCTGAATAACCTGCATCAGGTCCATGGCCGTCATAGAAGCCATGAACTCCCGAGCTAACTCAGATGATCCCCCCCAGGGATGGTAGATTGAAGTCACCCAAAATCATAAGTTTGGGGAACTCAATCACCAACCCTGAGAGGATATCAAGAAGCTCAGGCACGGCTGCTGCTACGTGACTAGGCGAAAAGTACACCAGCAGCAAGCCCAACTGAGCTCTAGGGCCGCATCTCAGGAGGAGGGACTCACACCCGACTATCTGGACCATCGTGGCCTCCCGTGGACATAAGGTCTCCCTCGCAACTACCGCCACTCCACCGCCCCTACCCTGGCCCCGAGGCTGGTGCAGCACCCGGAAACCTGATGGGCAAAGATCAGCCAGGGGGACACCGCCCTCTGGACTCAACCAGGTCTCCGTAATGCAAGCCAGGTCCGCATGCTCCTCCTCAACCAACTCACGAATGAGAGGAGCCTTATTCATTATGGACCTGGCATTGAAATACACGAGCCTGAGCTCAGGTGGCTGCTCATCCTCACTCCCGGTACCACGGGCCGAAATCAGAGGGTCGGAGCGCATCACCGCTTGGAGACAGCGGGGACGCACTCCCAGATATTGATACGGCCCTCTGTTCATGCACCTGCGGCCATTCACTACCGCCGTGGGAATAGGCAATCCCACACCCCGCTCCAGGGCCCCGTAGGCACCCAACCCAAGCCCCGTCACGGCGTGATCAATCCCAGGCCTGGTCTGAGAAACGGTTGGTGGAACCCCCCCAGTTTCCAACCAAACCTGTGAACCCACCCCCCTCCCTAACCCCACAAAAACTTTGCTAAAAAGCGCACCAGGGGCCTCTTATTAAATTTGTGATAGAGGCTCCTGTCCCTGCCCAACCATCTCTCGGGGTCCCAATAATTGGGCCCGTCATCAAGAGGAACAATGGAAACAAAGGCGGGTCGCACCAAGGAAGGGGGGGCACCCCTGAGCGCAAATAAGTCTGTGCTAGAATAGGACAAATGGACCATTGTCCGGGTAGGTCCAGTCAGGCAGTCCCATAGTCAGTCAGTCAGGAAGATGAAAAATAGAAGGTCGAAAGTGTCCAGTCCACCAGCTCCCTGCCACTGAGCTGGGTACCTTTCAGGTAGCTTCCAAAGTAGAATGGGCACCTCCCTCTCATTAAGATGACCTTAATGGAGAGAGGGAGGATCTATTATCAAGGCGACAAGGAAGTAAACATCATTCAAGCCTAGATTAAGGAGAACAGTATGAAAATGTCTTAGACAAATACCCTGTGAATTCATTCAAGGATAAAAAAGGAAGGAGAAAGGGAAGCATATTCTGACTTGCAACATTCTGGGACTATAGCCATTCTTAATAAAAGTAGTTTTAGGCACACATGGCATCTTGTCTACAAAAGAGACAGCAATAATTTCCAAGAATAGCTGAATTCTGGGAGGGCCTCTTTTAAATGTGTAGGAAATGTCCTTTCCTAAAGCAAAACATTGATAATCACCAGCCCATCATAGATAGATACACAAACACACACTCCATCTACCCCCAGAAAAACAGGAGAAATACTGTATGAATTCAAGCCACAGGTAGCCGAGGAATACCAGAGACAATCCTGCTTTCTTGGATTCCACAGGCAAAAATAAATTCCAGGTAATACAGCATGACGCTGTTCCAGTTATTATACGAACTCCTCTTCCTCCAAGAGTCCAGAGATTGGTAATTTGAGTTACTTTTATCAGCAAAGACCTGTGCCAACAAAAGCTACACATGATTTCTCCTCAGAGAGGGTAGCTAGCTTAGACAAGACCATTGAACAGCAGTCCGTTGATGGAATAAGAGGAAAAATGTACTAAATCTGTTTTATTGCCATGATGTAGACTCAGATTTGAACTTGCCCCATTTTCACTTCTTATGTTTCTACACCAGCATTCCAGGTGTTGCTTTTGTTGTTTCATCTGTCTGAAGTCTGCAATAAGCAAACCAGCCATTCAATTCAGTATACAGAGGGAAGGCACTCAGAAGCAATTTCTCATAAGTTCACTTTGTTTAGAAAATACAATTATGTATAAAATCATTGAGACTCACCAGAATCATTTCCAGAATCGAATTCATAAGGCACCTGAGATCAACCTTTATAATTTATCAGTTTACCTCACAAAGGTCATAAGCAGCAATCAATCTCATCAGCCTTGAGTCATTTCAATTAAGTGGCCCTATAAATTAAATAAACTATTATTATCAGGATTGGGAAATTATATAATCTAGCACAGAGGCTAGCTATAATGTTGTCCATATCTAGATGATAATATATTGGCTGCAATGCACAAATAAGGTTGAAGTATAATCATTTAAGTATGTCTTGCCTGGAGTTTCCTGGAACAAACCCATATAATCATGGTGGCCATGAAATCTTTAGTTCTTCCCAACCTACACACTAAACCATAAAAGTTGAAATCAGTGCCAGCAAGAGGGGCATTTCAACATACACTGAGTGAACATTTGAGCAACCTGGGCAAAGATTCTTTTGGGCAACAAGGAAGTCAGTAGATGAATTGGATCCCAGATTTCTGCATCTGTCCTGATAATCTCATAATTAGAAAAAAATATTAGGCTAAGCAAATATGCAATTATACATACATCAACATTTTCTTGTGGAGAGCAAGATGACATTATATGTTGGAAAGAAGAAGAGTTGGCAAGATTTGGGATGCAGAGAAAGACTGGTGAACCATAATGGGTTATGCAACCTTAGCTGCTAAAGGCTTCCTTGTTCATGAGTTGCCCAGTTGACACTCTTATCCAGAGGGGGAAAGTTATCATTTGTGGGACAATATGTTTTGTATCTCATTTTTGATCTCTTAGTCCCTATGTCTTGTTAAATGATTATATTCTTTTCTTTTACCCAGCAGGCTCATTTTGTTTCTTGTTTTAATGCAAGAATGAGATGTTTCTGGAGAATTTAACATTAGATAGGGGAACTAATCAAACTGATAAATTTGTCTCATTCTTAAGGAATGAGTAAAAATGCAGAAGAATGTTACCAGAATTTTGTTCCAATATGCAGTAAAAAGTTGAGAAGCCATTTTCTCACTATAAAATACTCTACAAGCTACTCCAAGAGCAACAAGCTATTATTAGGTGACTTTTTTTCCTCTAAAGTATTTATCAAGCTAATACAAGCAGTATTTCTTGTAAATGAGATATATGCATTCCTAAATCATTATAAGACCAAACCTTTATGAAAGATTGCTACAAGAATGAAGTGTAGATAATTTTAGCTTGTGCAAGCACATAAGCAGCTTTGCTTTTTTTTTCTTCAGGCTCCTCAATTTCCTTAATGGACAAAGAAGGACTAACGGCTCTTAGCTGGGCTTGCTTAAAAGGCCATATTTCAGTAGTGCGAGCTTTGGTAGAGAGTGGAGCTGCTACAGATCATGCTGACAAAAATGGGCGTACTCCTTTAGATTTAGCAGCTTTTTATGGAGATGCAGAGGTGGTAAGTTTTTATTATTTTTATTACTTGCTTGTTTGCTTATTTATTTATTATATATTATATATAAGCTGCATTGGCTTCCGGTTGCCCTCCGGGTGAGATTCAAGGTGCTGGTAATGACCTATAAAGCCCTAAATGGCTTGGGTCCGGGATATCTGAGGGAACACCTGCTGCCAGCATCAAGTTCCCTTCGTCCAGTGCGCTCGCAGAGGGAGGGTCTGCTCAGGGTGCCGCCGGTAAAAGATTGCCGGCGGATAACACCCAGGGGGAGGGCCTTTTCTGTGGGTGCGCCTGCCCTCTGGAACCAGCTGCCCGTGGAGCTGAGGACTACCCCTGACCTACGTTCATTCCGCCGAGACCTGAAGACTTGGCTCTTTTTGCTCTCTGGCCCAGGCTGAGAATTTTAACTGGGGTTTTATTTTCAGGGATAATTTAATCTTTTATTTGTCTTTTAACTTTGTATTTTGTATTGGTATGATTTTACAATGCCCTGTAAACCGCCCTGAGTCCTTTGGGAAAGGGCGGTATATAAATCTAATAAAATCTAAATCTAATCTAAATCTAAATAAGAGAAAATAATTTATTTCATTTCTTTATCACAGCCACTGATTCATATGACACTGCCAAAATATGGGTACCTTTCCACTTTCCCTCAAACAATCTCAGTTTGCAGTAAAATGATCTGAAACTGGAAGTAAATGGCATCCACCGTTCTTCATTCCATAGTTCATAGTGAGGAAAAAATGGACTATGTAATCCAATACTTTCAGCTACATCTTATAAAATGTAATGGAAATTGAAACCTATGACACCTTTGTCAATCCTTCACATTTGATTTAATAGGTAGAGTTAATAGGGTGACTAACTGTCTTCTCAGACCACAGAAATTGTCAGTATTGAAAAGCTTATATGCCCTTTAAATGTTAAGTTCAAGATTGGATTGGAGGGCTAAAGAAAAGGAACCAGCATGAAATTACATTGTCAGCAATAAGCCTTGATGACTTCTGCAATAGTTCCAAGTATGTTGTAAATGCCAGTTTCCTGCGCCATTTGGGATTTTTGTGCAATAGGTTAGCCAGTCTGACAAATTGGTCTGGCTTGTCATACTCCTCCAATTGATCTCAAAAGAGACATCAGTCCTAGTGATATAGTTAAACCTATGTTTAGACATATAGTTTACAATAGAAAATGGTAAAAGCAACACACCATGTTTCCTTAAAAGTAACACCTACCCCCAAAATAAGCCCTAGTTTGATTTTTGTGGGTGGGCCTAATATAAACCCTACCCCCAAAATAAGCACTAGTTTTGGGGCAAGATGGATGCCTAAAAATCAAGCTAGGGTGGGGAAATGGAGCTTACAATTGCAGCCAGGCCTCCCATGGATGACACTTGCCTTGCCGGTCCACTTCTTCTGTGGCTGAAGAAGCAGATTCATTCTGCAGCTGAGAATGGAGCTCCAGCTTGCATTTCGCAGAGACCTTTCCAGAAGGCATCTGCAGCCAAGTACTGAGATCTGGATTAAATCTGTAGCTTGGTTCTCGGCTGCAGAGGCCTTCCGGAAAGGCCTCTGACTGTGAAATGCAGGCCAGAGCTCCATTCCGAAGTGCAGAATGAAGCCACTCCTTCAGCTACAGAAGAAGTGGGATGGCTGGGGAGGAGGGTGTTGGTGCTGCCGCTGCAAGGTGAATGAAAAAGATACCCCCTGAAAATAAGACCTCTTTTGTAGGCAAAAATAAATAAATAAGCCCAGGTCTTATTTTGGAGAAAACATGGTATATACAAAGAAACTTAATACATATAAAAGCCAAGGCACCTCACATGTTATCCTCAACCACAGAAACAGTGATCACTATGTGACTCACCACTAACAACCTAGCCTTAATGTCTGTGAGAAAAGCCAGGTTTTTCGGTTTTCCAGAAAGTCAACAAGATCAGAGCCATCTGGATCTCTAGGGGAAGTGTTTCACCAGGCAAGCATCATTACCAAGAAGGCATGTTTCCTGGATTCTGCAAGGCATTAACGTTTTACTGATAAGACTGGGGACACATCCATCCTAATGGATCTGGTAGGATGGGCAGAAAAAGCTGCCAACCTTATATCATGTAGGGCTTTAAAGATGATAACCAGCATTCTATGAATCTGAAACCTCAGCATTGATTCTTTCAGGATGATGCTGATTCAGTTGTTTGTTTATTTTTAGGTTCAGTTCCTGGTGGATCATGGTGCCATGATTGAGCATGTGGATTATAGTGGGATGCGCCCCCTCGATAGGGCAGTGGGCTGCCGCAATACCTCTGTTGTAGTTACTCTCTTGAAGAAAGGAGCCAAGATAGGTAGGGAGGACATAAAGGGAATAATCTCTTCCATACCTTTCTTCGATGTAAAAACACTGTACAATATACAGTATATTCCTGTGATATAGGCATACACAGTTTCAATATGCAAATGCTCAGCATTTCCATATGTGATGGTTGCAGTAATGATTTATTATTATTTATTATTTATTTAGCTCTTACAAACTAAAGAGAGCAATTCATAGTAGTTCTTTGCCTAAAAATGAAAATCTAAGTAGCTGTGTTACGCTGGTATGCTGCCTACCTTGCTCTGTAGATGTTTCTAGGTTTGAGCATTACCTGCATATGCTTTTGTCTCTTAATTCTTGCCTCACAAAATTTGCTGCTGCTTTGCTGCCTGCCTCTCACTGCTGCTTTTTCCTTTTTTAAAATTCACCTTCATCCATTTTTTCCTCCCTCTCTTACAACTTTGTTTTTTTCCTCCTATCTTCCCCCCCACACCTCCCCCCAAAGGCTGTCAGACACTACCAAGTCGCCCACGAGGTATATTTTACTACTGCTGTCATCATCAACCTTGGTGGTCTAACAGCTCTGCCTTTTCTCTTCTGCAGTTTTGCCTGCCTGTCTTCTATTCCCCACTTTTAACTTTTCTCATCTTCAAATAATTATTTTTTCTTACTGCTGCAGAGAATAACTTGAACTCAAGACTAAATTCACTTATAAAATGCTGCAAAATATGTAAAACACTACACATTTGTTTTCACTGAACCTTCTGAAATGATTTCTATGATGATAAGAGCTTCAGAAGCTGATAATTTACTGACCGAAAAACTCATTCTGAAATGATTTGTTTATTATTTTTGTTTTTGAAAACCGACATAAGATAGTGCAGAACTGGACTTTTGAACTGCATTAGGAGAATGTACTTTCACAGATAAGAATTTAGTTTGAACTGATTTTTTTTCAGAAACACTGAAGTTTTAAAAGATTTTCACATGGTAAAATATTATAATTATATAATTATAATTATTGACGCAGAAAATTTCAGATATATCTGCATCAGATTTTGTATTGCACACCAATAATTTATGTACAATGACATAGATATTTAATTTTAATTCTATTTAATATTAGACTTGTTCTTCTTATTCATTTTTCTAGAATGTTTTCTTGGTAATGCCACTAAGTGAATATTTTCTCTTTGGAAATGACTCACGTATTTATGACTTGTTTTAAAATTAATTTAATTATAGTATTGCAAAGTATATATTTTATTCACTGACATATAAAACCCAACTTTTTTTCTGGGAGAAAGTTGCTTGTTGATTTGACAGTATCAAGTTGTTCTCTCCATCAGAAATTATCTGCCCAGGATGTTTTCCCATTTTAGCTTTCCTTCACTGCCACCTTTTGCATTGTATGAGTTTTTACCCATCATGCATCCTGTACACTGCAGGTCCAGCAACATGGGCAATGGCCACTTCCAAACCAGACATCATGGTCATCCTGTTGAGCAAGTTGATGGAAGAGGGAGACATGTTTTACAAGGTAAGATGGAAACTGTATTTTTATATTTAATAATTTAGCTTTTGTGTTAAAAAGAAACATTTATCATTCTATGTTTATAGGGCAATGGAAATATATATCAGAAATTTTCAGAAATTTTAATTCATAATGTAGGCAGTTCTGGCAATATTTTGAATTGTTAAATAAATTATAATTCCCTAATTCCAAAACTAAAAAGATATATTCGTAGCCTAAATTTAGAGTAATATATGTAAGTTTATGTATTTAAGGCATTTATATAGTTAAAACTCATTATCATCATCATTTTAGCCACTGTCTATGCACTGCAGGATGAAGGCCTCTTCCACATGTTTTCAACACTAAGTTAAATACTATATTTGCAGATTTGATGACCCATATTATTTTCTATGACCAGTGGGACAAAATATATTCTTTGATAAAATGCAAAGGGTCTTTTAATTGTTCACAGTTTCTATAACTTCTATCCTGTGTTAAATTGTCCAATCTGAGCAAAAGGGAGTCTTTATATTCTTTAATATCTGAAATAGCTCTCTGGGGCTCAGATAGTTTTCTTTATTCTGAAATTTAACATAGGCATATATTTTATTTATGAAAAAAATAAAATAAAATTCAACCCAAGTTCTATACAGTTCAGGCTGAAGTCATGCATAGACATGATACTTGATATCTAACCATAATTAAATCATAAAGATCAGACTGTGAAATTGTCTCTGTTAATTTTAATTTCTCACTTTTCCTTCTCTACAAACCATAAACAACTATGGCTAAAATTTTCTTGAGTTCTTTTCCTGGGAAAAATCAATGCTATAATCATTCATCCTTTTATAATTTTCAATCTGGATTATTGTACTGTACATTGTGTGGACCTGCTTGTAGAAACTTTAGTTAGCCTGAAATGTCACTGTGAGAATCTTATTTTCACTTGAAAGACAGTCCATATTCTATGAATTTGATCTCAGTCTGACTCATTCCTAGTTTGTTTCTATGATCACATTTCTGATTTTGCCCTTTAAACCCTGTTAGACTGGAGTATCTCTATAATTACATCCTCCCAATTGCCTAGGAATGTTGCTCTATTTCTGCAGATTTTATTGCTGCCATCTTCTGATTTCTCCTTTTGACAAGATGCTTCCTGGTGAGGATTAAGGAAGAGACAATTTTCAATTGTGGCTTCCAGATTAGAGAACACTCTCCCTTATGGGATAAATTGGCTTCTAAAGTACACCAAATATATTTTCAGTATAGAATTCTTAATCTATTTACCTCCATTCCCCTTTTTTAAAAATGGTGTTCATTAGATGTTTTATTATGTTGTTTAAACCTGTAATTTAGTAAATAGACTTTATAATTAAATAAACCAGATTCCCATCGTAATCATTATTTGAAGCTGGTTGGCAAACATTGCTTATAAAAAAATCTGATTATCACTGATTTTTTATTGCCAGGGCAGGCTAAATCTTTAATCATATTTATAGCCCTTAGGTGAAAAACAAAAACCATCATTTACATTAAGAAGAGTCAGACTGAAGTGGGATGAATGAATTTAGACCGTTTGCTATCCTATTGTAATAACAGTTGTGAAAATTAGAATCATTCTATAATTATTTCTGTTTTTAGGCCATTTCTCCATTAGTGCCAAACAGTGTCCTCTAAAATCATTCAACTATTTTGAAATAATATAAAACCTATTGTCGTATTTTATTTCAGGATCTCTAATTCTTTTTAAAATTGCTTTTACTATGAATGCCCCAATAGAATAATGGTTAACACACTTGCCTTGCAAATAGAAGATTGCTAGTTCAAAACTTAAAGAGAAACTTATTTTTTAATTAGTATTTTCCCCCAAAAGCTTTCTGCTTTTCTCCATGTTCTTTGGAGAAAAAAGAACTCTAGTAGCATACTGTTTTAGGATTTTTGCAGTTGCCTAAAGTATAAGAGTTTTATCCATCAGGATTAAATAGCCCATAATTTATTTGGCTATTTGGAAGCTGTGGGTAAAATCCTTCACTTCAGGTGACTGCAAAAATGATTAAATAATACACCAAACCTCAGTAAAACAAACAAGAAGAGTACAAGGAAAATAAAAATCTCATAGAAAGTCTACAACTTTTACATTACAACATATTCTTATTTGTTAAAAATACAGGGTTTTTCATGAAAAATATTGTATTTATGTTAATTTCTAATGGATTTAATATTATTATTTTTACATGATTGAATAAAACATTTTATTGAATGCATCAATTTTATTTTTTAATGTGGTGAATATTGATAAATATAATTCATACAAATGAAAACTCTTTGGGGCTCCTCCTCTGTAACTTCTAAAATTGGAAGAGTGTCCAGAAAACAGTTTAAGAAGATGCTATCAAGCCTGTTCTAGAATGCTATAAAGAAAACATCTAGATCAAACATATCAAACTCACAATGTCATGTGATGTCTCATGACAGATCTGAGCTTCTTTCCCATTGCCAGCACGGGTGGGCACGGTCTTGTTGTGATACGTCCGGCTCGTGGGCCGGCAGTTTGACACCCTGATCTAGATAAAGCTTTTAGATTGCCTTCCACAATCATCAGGAAAGAGTTTAGCAAAAGCTTATTCTCTGTCTTTATTCATAATGCTTTTGTCTTAAATCCTTGTGACTTGCTTACTTCTTCTGTATTTCCCATTGTTCTACTATAGCATTTCCTTAACCATTTTCATGTTTAAAAAAATAATTCCTCGTTACTGAAATTCTCCCCAAAACTCATAAGGAATTCAGCTTACCTTCTTTCTATCCTAGTTTTTCTCATTAGCATGGCTGATGTTTCATTTTCTTAGGAGAACCAACCCATCCCACTTACTTAGTCATGTTAGCTAACTCACGATTCAGTAATATATTACAAGTAATTCAAAGAGATTTGCTTTACCACCACAGGTTGTCCTTGACTTAGGACTGGAACTTGTGTTGCTAAGTGATCCATTACGTAAACTATTGCATGATCACACCTGATTTTATGACCTTTTTCCCATGATCATTAAGTTAATCCACACGGTCATTAAGCAAAATACAGGTTTCCCCCATTGAGTTTGCTTGCCAGAAGTTGGTTAGGAAGGTTGTGAATCATATGTCCCTGGGGTGCTGCAATTGTAACTACATGCTGGCTGAATCATAATCTTGTAATTGCAGAGATACTGCAGTGGTCTTAAGTGCAAGGACAAATCGTAAGTCACTTTTTCCAGCACCATCATAACTTTAAACGGTTGCTAAACAAATGGTTATAATACCTGTAGTCATATATTAGTCCAGTGGTGGGATTCAAACATGTGAACAACTGGTTCTCTGTGTGGATGCTGCTTCCAGAAGTCCATTCTGGGCTTGGGCAACAAAAAAAATAGCTACCGGTTCTGCCAAACTGGTGCGAACTGACTGAATCCCACCACTGCATTAGTCCTTTTATTATAAACCTGCCCCCCTTTTCTCTATTGAAAACCTTACTTTGGAATTGAACTTTCATTAAGTTTCATTAAGAAAATGATTCGGTAAAGATCTTGGGTAAGGAATCTTGCCATTTCTGAACTACAGGGAAATCATAGTCCAGTATGAAGATGTAGCACGTCAAACAAAAAATATACTTCATGGTAAGTGTCCAATATTACATTTTCTCCACAGAAATAATAGTTGGTGCTTTTTCTCTGCTAATCCATTTGTCTACTAATTAATTCACCATTTTTGTGAAAAACAAATGAAAATTTCATAATTGAAAACTGTATAACAAGACAACATCCATTGCATCTTAAAACATAGGCAAACTTTACATGTCTGTTAGGCACATGATTTTGCTTAGAGTGAAGTATATATTAAATAATGAAAATTATTGAGAGTTACTGCTTATTCTTCCTTACTTTCCTTACCTCCTTACATAGTACTTTCTTAATATGTACACTGTTTAATCATTCCACAAAAAGTGTCTCTAAGCAAACTGATTCTCGAATAACAGTAAGAAATATAAAGATATGCAGAAAAATAATCTGAGAAAGATTCTTGTAAGAAGAGAGCTTCTATTAACGATCACCAAGTTGATAAAATTATTCTCTAAGAATAACTGATATTCCTTGCTTATTTCTAGACCCTTTTACAGGCACATTCAGTTTCTTGATCTATAACTCTTACAACCTTCCGATAAAAAACTGAATGGTACATTTACTGTTTGACATTTTACTAGAAAGGGAAAGTGAAAGAAGCTGCCCAACGATATCAGTATGCTTTGAAGAAATTCCCCCGAGAAGGGTTTGGAGAGGACCTAAAAACTTTTCGGGAACTGAAGGTGTCACTCCTTCTCAACTTATCACGCTGTCGGAGGAAAATGAATGTAAGTGCCCTCCTTCTTACAGATTATTCCTGAATGTGATCCTTTCCCAGCTTCCTTTCCTGTTCCTAATTACTTCCCTAACCAGACTCTTACCTATGTTCCTAGAATGGCCTTAAAACCTCCACCTTTTTGTAATTTGGTTGTCCTTCACAGAGCACTGGGGTTTTCTAATTCTGAAACAGCCAAGCAATAGTTTAGGATTTATTTCAAGCAATTAAAAATTCATCAGTTTATGAAAATGGCTTCCTTTCATTTTCTAAAAAAATATTTAGTGTATATGGAAATTGAAGGATGCTGGTGGATATAAAATATTGTCTTTTCTTTCTAAAGGTCTTGCTTTCTCTTAGAACAGTGACTCAGTCTCAAGATGCATAGGTTACACTCTCCTTGCATATGAGTCTTTATGCTGTTCAAAAGCCATTCATGTTTAAAACAACATAAAATGTGTGTTTGTGTGTATATAGTGGAATACGGCTGTGAGAGAGAAAAAGGGGAACTTTTAGGTTAGAAATCAAACGACAATGACTTAGAGATTGAGATATATATAACAGGTTAGATTTTAAACAAACTTAAAAACAACAACAGATTTTACAGTTGCAACCTTGCACACTTGGTTGGCTGTGGTAGAACAGACACTGCATTACATGGGCCAGGGGGCCAATTCAGCAAGACTTTATTTATGCTCTTAATAATACAAAGTTTACTCATATCATCAAAATGATGGCATTAATTCTAACTAAGTTGAGGAACTCTTTTAATGGTAGTGCAACAAAAAATTCAGATATATCTATGTTTATCCTTACTCTTGGGATTTTAATTCTGAGAAATGTCACTTAAAAGATTTAAAATCATATTGTTTGAATGGTAAGGTTATACAAGATAAGCTTGCCCATGCTGCCTATTTTGCCATGCCTCCCCTTCTATATTCTACTGGCCATACAAGTATAGAACAACTACCTAGAGAACTTTAATGTAACTAGTTAGGGTCCTTCACATAATCATAAAGATAAATTGTTATTAGGAATGGCTGCTAATGTCCAGATTATATAATATATCCCTAAGTTCCCTTTACCTAATTCCTTCAACACACAATGAAGTAGATTTTACTATTTCTAGAGCAGAAAAAATGATAATGCATGGATGGACGTATGTCCAAAGAACAGGTTAGGAACAGATAACACCTAAAAAAGTTGGATCTCTTGATACCAGCTGTCTAATATTTTGTTAATGTTAGAAAGTACTCAGTCCACTTACAACAATCTATCAACTTTATTTTATTTTTCCCAAATTCTCTGTGTGTTTTTTCAATGACTTATCTACGCACCTATTGTAATGGCAGGATTTTGGAATGGCGGAGGAATTTGCTACTAAAGCACTGGAGCTGAAACCGAAATCTTATGAAGCTTACTATGCAAGAGCAAGGGCCAAACGCAGCAGCAGGTGAGAGGAGAGCCAGAGAGAAATGAAGGTTTGGGTGTGATACACTCCTAAAAATGTCCTAATCCATACAAGGAACAAATAGCAAGAATATACCTGAGGAAGAATATAATTATAATCTGAAAATAACAGATTCAGATGCTGTTATAGCCTGAGCACCTTCCATAGTTTCAGCTATAGCAGCTCTTTTAAGTTTTGCCATAGTGTCCTTATAGAACATTCTGCTAGCATTTTCTTTATTCACACCATAATAACAAGCATCAGCATGGAGGATTCGTTTGTGGATTAATCAGTAACTTGTTCTATGTATAAGGCTACCTGTTATGTAAGAAAGTTGAAAGCAGTTGGATCAAGATTTATACATATACGTACATAGTATTGTGCAAAAGTTTTAGGCAGTTGTGCAGAAATGCTGTAAATTAAGAATGCTTTCAGAAATAGAAGTGTTAATAGTTCATTTTTATCAATTAACAAAATCCAAATGAAATCAATATTTGGGATGCCCCCCCCCCCTTTGCCTTCAAAACAGCATCAGTTCTTCTAGGTACACTTGCATACAGTTTCAGAAGGAACTCAGCAAGGTTTCTTCAAGGTTGTTCCAAACATCTTGGAGAACTAACCACATATCTTCTGAGGATGTAGGCTGCCTCAGATCCTTCTGTCTCTTCATGTAATCCCAAACAGACTTGATAACATTGAGATCAGGGTTCTGTGGGAAAGTCACTTCCCGGACCCCTTTATGCTGAAGTTATTTCTGAATGGCATTGGCTATATGTTTGGGATCATTATCCTCCTACAGAATAAATTTGGGACCAATCACACACCTGATATATGTCAGGATTAATAAGTATTTGTCTGTATATCTCAGCACTGAGGACACCATTGATGCTGACCAAATCTTCAACTCCACTTGCAGAAATGCAGCCCCAAACTTGCAAGGAACCTCCACCATGTTGTCTGTAGACACTCATTATTGTATGCTTTCCAGCCCTTGGGCAAATAAACTGCTTCCTGCAACAGCCAAATATTTCACATTTTGATTCATCTAACTGTAGAAGTAGATGGGTGTACCTGGGTCTCACTGGTTTCCACTAATTGTGTGCTGATGACACTGCTGGACATCTTCCGATGTCAAAGGGAAGTGAGCATGATGTGTCTGTCATCTGCTGCATTAAGTTTCCTTAGCCATCCATTATGTCTATGGCCCTCAGCATTCCTGTTCTTTGTGCTTCTTCAAATGAGCTTGAACAGCATGTATTGAAACCCCCGCCTGCTTTGCAATCTTTGCCTGGGAGAGACCTTGCTGAAGCAGCTCAGTTTTGCCATGGTGCATGACCTGCGACATGAAACTGTCTTCCACACCCTCACCTTAGCAGCAGAGTTTGGCTGTCCCTCACTCAGTTTTAAACCTCCTACACAGTTGTTTCTGTTTCAGTTAATAAACCACATATGAAATTGATTATCATTAACCTCTTGTTTGGTATAATTGGTTAATCATATACCTGATTCTAGTCCTACAAAATCTTTGACTTTGTGCAAGTGTAAGAATTGATGCTGGTTTGAAAGCAAAGGGTGGTCACCCCAAATATTGATTTGATTTGGATTTCTCTTCTGTTCACTTACTTTCCATTTTGTTAATTGATAAAAATAAAGTATTAACCTTTCTATTTCTGAAAACATTCTTAATTTACAGCATTTTTACACAACTGCCTAAAACCTTTGCACAATACTCTGTGTACAACACATTAATCATAACACAAATTTACACACACACACACACACACAACACACACACACACACACACATACAGTAGTGGCCGAAATTGTGGAAACCTTTTGGGAAAAGTGTACAGTAGAAATGCCACCTTTGGTTACGTTTCCACCAATTTTTCTTCTAATTTCTTTATAACTGTAGCCTTGTTCACTTAATAATACTATTTTACATAGCTTTCTGGGCAACCAGTCAACTCTTTGCACCGTTACTTTAATTTTATTATGTTTTACAAGCTCACTAAATGAAAGGGGGGAAAATCCCCAACCAATTTGATAGCGATCACATAACATACTGACAAATGTCCTCTCAGCTTCAATGCATGACATCAATAGCTGAATCCTACTGTGATCTGATTGGCTCATTGCCAGAACAAAATGACACCTGATTGGCTCTCTAAACACTCATGCTCATTGGCTACAGTCAGATGAAGAAAAGCTACCTGATATCAACCTAAGCAAGTTGTGCTTCCTTTTTATGGTTATTTGGCTATAACTTTTCATAGAATACAATACAGATAACTGAACAAACTATGTTGCATTACATTCTTGATTAAATTATCTTTCCATTGATACATAATTTTATGGTACTACTCCAAAAAAGTGGTGTTATTAGCCATCAAACCTCAAAAATACACTTTTCCCAAAAGGTTTGCATAATTTTGGCCACTACTGTATATATATAAATTAATGTTATGATTAATGTTCAGTGGGCCCAGTTCATGTGCTTAAGGTGGGATTATGTTTCAGAATACTGAAGTTATTGGAGAGCTTTATCTTTCAGAAACTATTATCCTATTTGATCAGCTCATTGACTAAGATAACAAGAGTATGCTTTCTGCCAGTTTGAGTTGAAAATCCCACAGTTTAACTCCTTAGCTCAAGAATGTCCCATTGGGCTGCTCTATACCATTCTCTGGGTCTCTCCTAGTTGTAATTAAATTTCATTCCACAGTCAGAACTCTACTAATTGAGCTAAACTGCAAGTCAGTGTTATGGTTTCCCACATTTATGCTGTTTTATTTGATTTTCCAGAGTTGGCAATATGTTGTTCAAACAGTTAACCCAATTAATTTCAAGGACTACCACTCGTTCAGATTCTTGGGGTCTACAGAAAAAAAAATATTTTCTTGCTTCCCAGCATCAACAATCAGTATAGGTCAAACTTTAGATGTTCAATAGTTTTTATGCTTTTAAAACACATTTGTGTGTTTTAAAAACTGAACAAGAAAGCAAAATGCATCAAAAGTGTCGAGATAAATCTCTATCAATCAGAAACATACAACTAGATTGCTATTTTTTTCAAAATCTACCAGTGTCCCTGTAAATGACAACCCATCTCCCTTGAAATTTCCCACCCTTCTGTTCCTCATAGGTTAGGCAAAGGCTTGTGAGGGATTATTTTTTGTCAGACACAGTCGTATTCTTGTTCTCTTCATTTCCAAGACAGCAATATTCAGAACAGAATCCACTGGCTGAAAGCAGTCCAGAGTATGCCTTTTGTTTGGAGCCTTAAACGGGCATATGCTCAGACCTAAAATAGTGGAGGAACAGAGCTCAACAAATCTGAAATACCCCAATATATTTATATTGTCTTTGTTACCAAGTGCAATCTTGGAAATACTGTCTGTTTCTTAAATAGAAGAAACACACAAGGCTGAATAATCTTGTTTGCAAGATGTGGAAATCTTCCTCCTCACGACTAGCTACAATTTTATGCATACCAGACTCATATTAAAGCCATTGTTATCCAGAGTAAATTTTACTCTCTTGTTTTTTTTAATTTTGTCACTTTTTGGATAAAACAGGCAGTTTTCAGCAGCACTGGAGGATTTGAATGAGGCCATCAAACTTTGTCCAAACAACCGTGAAATCCAGCGGCTCCTTATGCGGGTAGAAGAAGAGTGCAGACAGACACAGGTGCAGCTACAACAACAACCCCTTGCACCATCTGAATCAGAAACACAGCAAGAAGAGTTGTATGCAGTACAAGATATCTTGGAAGAAGAATATCTTGAACAAGATGTAGAAAACATTTCTGTTGGCTTGCAGACAGAGTCACGACCTAGCCCAACATTGCCCATTGTCCAAAGTCCACCATCTTCCCCTGCCCACCGGGACTCTTCCTACATCTCCAGTTCACCACTTGGTTCACATCAGGTCTTTGACTTCAGATCAAATAATTCTGTAGGATCACCAACAAGGCAAGGATATCAACCCACCTCACCAGCACTTTCTCCAACGCACCAGAATTCTCATTATAGGCCTAGTCCACCACACACATCTCCTGCTCACCAGCCCTCCTCTTACCATTTTAGTCCACCACCAATTGGTAGCCAAGGGAAGGATTATCAAAGCCCACCTCCTTCACCCCTTCGTAGAGGCCCTCAGTATCGAGCCAGCCCTCCTGCAGATAGTGTGAGTGTCTACAGAGCTCAGTCGGGTTCACCAATACGATACCAGCAAGAAACCAGCATCACTCAGCTTCCTAGTCGACCTAAATCTCCACTTTCTAAAATGACACAGAGATCTTTCCAGATGCTTCCACTACCTGTTGCAGTTCCACAGCAAGGACATAGGTTGCAGCCTGCCAAGGCACAGATTGTCAGAAGCAACCAGCCAAGTTCAGCTGGGCATTGTAATACTGTAATCCCAACAGGAATTTATGGCCAAGTATCCCATTCTGTGGCCAGCAAGTTTCAGTCTTCATTAGCAGAAATGACTGGGGGCCAAAATCGGCTGGTATATCAGACCTCTATTGGGGGAATAGTGGGAGATGGGCGACCTGTGCAGCATGTTCAAGCCAGTCTGAGTGCAGGAGCAATCTGTCAGCATGGAGGGCTGACTAAAGAGGATCTTCCACAAAGACCTTCCTCTGCTTATCGTGGTGGGATGAGATATAGTCAAACCCCACAGATTGGGCGGAGTCAGTCAGCTTCCTACTATCCAGTCTGTCATGCAAAGCTTGATTTGGAACGTTCCTCTCTACCCTCTAGTCAGCTTGGTTCTCCTGACATTTCCCATTTGATACGAAGACCCATTACATTAAATTCCAATGAAATAAAACCTCATCCACCAACTCCAAGACCTCTGCTTCATTCTCAAAGTGTTGGTCTCAGATTTTCCCCTTCTAGCAATAGCATTTCTTCTACTCCCAATTTGACTCCCCCATTCCGCCCTTCTGCTTCTGTTCAGCAGATGGAGATTCCGCTTAAGCCAGCATATGACAGATCATGTGATGAGCTTTCCCCAGTATCTCCAACCCAAGGTGGTTATCCCAGTGAACCTGCTCGTTCCAGGACAACACCTTTCATGGGAATCATAGATAAAACAGCCCGGACTCAGCAGTATCCTCACCTACATCAACAAAGCAGAACCTGGGCTGTATCTTCAGTGGATACCGTTATAAGCCCTACATCTCCTGGAAATCTTCCTCAGCCAGAAACATTCAGTCCACCTTCTTCAGTCAGCAGCCTTGCCTTTTATAACAAAACTAACAATGCACAGAATGGCCACTTGTTGGAGGATGACTATTACAGTCCACATGGAATTTTGTCCAATGGCTCTAGAGGAGATCTTCTTGAAAGAGTTAGCCAAACTTCTTCATATCCTGATGTTAAGGTGGCCAGGACATTGCCTGTTGCACAGGCATATCAGGACAACCTCTATAGGCAACTTTCCAGAGACTCCAGGCAAGGGCAGACATCCCCAATCAAACCAAAGAGACCATTTGTGGAGTCTAATGTTTAAAATGGATGTATCTTGGAGTAAGAGCCTTTTATTTTTTGGCACATTTTTCCTGGCTGAATTCACATCTTACGTTGCTGTTTTTTCTTCCTTTCTAAGATTTTTATTAAGTAGCAGACTACCACCCAGGGGATATCCTGTGTTTTCTGTATGATAATGAGGCAGTCCAAGACATGCTCCAAATTCTTTTCTATACACAGCTGACCTCAGAGAAAGCCAGCACCATACAATTTTCAGCTGCCAATTAGTTAATTAAATGTATAGTATGGGGGCTGAGTCAAATTCTGTACACACTCAAGGGAAGTAACCAGCTCTTTGAAGAAAAGTTTTAATTTCAAAACTGAATTGATGGAAATACAGTCTGACTATTTTTTGTGTACTGACCTTTATTTCTGCTGGGAAACTACACTTTTCAGTTGGTGTAGGTCATTATGTCCAAAGAGCCATTAATCTGTGAGAATGGGGGTCTTTGTTTTTCGTATTAACGAAGAACTATGCATAAAACCCAGTCTGCTTTCTAATAGGGTTGCATTTTTTAAAAAAAGATCACATTATTATTTATTCTTAGCATCTTCCCTTATCCTTTTGTTGGTACCAGCTTTGAAAAACAATGTGTTACTTTTTCCAAGGCATTTGAACAAATATTCAGGGAGAAATTAAAGTTCTCTCCACTTCAGTCCAACAGTCAGTGCTGATTTCATTCTGTATCTTAGATATCCAGCCTATTTTCTAGTGCACTTGTCTTCCTGTTGGAACAAATCACATTGCAGAGATTAATTATTTTTTAAAAAAATTAACCAAATGCTTTAAGTCATTGGTTCTCCAGATACTGGATTATACTTCACATCATCTCTGACCATTGCTTATGTTTCCTGGGAGGAGTGTGTGTGTTGGAGTACTATCTGGGTATCTAAAATTAAAAAACTCTACTTTGAACCAAGAAGGAGGAACTGACTGAATGGTAGTTTTAATTCCCCTGGCCTAGATTTAGCACTGGTACTCTCTCACAAGGCTTCTTGGATTACAGAAGTTCACTCTTTCATGCGTTTGAAGTTAAACGCTTAGAACAAGTGTACTTATTTTTCTCTAGTTTTGGCATAATATAATTTAGAATATTTTGGAGTAATTTGCTATTGAGTTATATGATTTGGTTTTAGAAGTTGGACTGCTTTTCCAATCCAAATGAAAAAGGCTGAATGATTAATAATTCCTGCAAGTTAATGAAGCCAGTAATCTCAAAGGAGAAAATAATAATGTAGCACACACTTGATGCAAATATTCTCAATCCATACTATTTCCAGAAAGCACTTTAAATTAGCTCACAAAAGCTAATTTTGTGAGTTGAGAAGGTGCCAGAAAACCAAGGGGTTGAAGAATATTCCATGAATGAATATATGAATCAAGAAACCATCAATGAATGCTATGGAGAGCTCATCTCCAGGGCAGAAACACAAATCAGGCCAAAAAAGAAATAACATTTTGCCTTCTCTGCATTTTGATCATTCAGAGGTTAAATTGATCTTATCAACTTATGACAATTATACTTTTTTTTAAAAAAAGTTTTTTCATATCAGGATAGCTAGCATCCTGACCCTTTTTCTTCATTATTTTTGTTTAACTATCCTAGTGATTTTAAAATACAGAACACTTCCACTGTGCTTTATGACACTATTTTTTTAAAATGCTGTATTCCGGCTTCATATAAATTGAAGAGTGTGATAAAAGACGTTTTTTACTAATCCTTAAAGATTCCACCTTGAAAATAAGATTGATTTTTGTTTCCTGTCTCCTGAAAAAGCTCAGAAAGGTAAAGAGATCAATGTAACAATTTTAATCACTATTTTTCCCTAGTCATTTCTTATATCCTTATTATAAATTGCCATATTTCTCTGAGTATGGAATGTAGCATTTCCAAGAGTTACAGGTAGTCTTTGACTTATATTCATTTAATAACCAAAGTTACAGTAGCACTGAAAAATGTTTTTCACATGACTGTTGCAGCATCCTCATGGTCACATGATCAGAATTTGACACTTGGCAACTGGCAGGTATTTATGATGGTTGTAATGTTCTTGGGTCATGTGATCACCTTTTGCAACTTTCTGACAAGCAAAGTCAATGAGGAAGCCAGATTCACTTAACAACTGTGTTACTAACTTAACAATTGCAGTAGTTCACTTAACAACTGTGGCAAGAAAGGTTATAAATCACTTAATAACTACCTTGCTTAGTAATGGAAATGTTGAGATGAATTGTGCTCGTAAATCTAGGATTACCTGAACTTTTACTTTGATTTTGATTCTTTATAACTTTTTGCACATATTTTTTTCCCTGCAGAATTGGTCACAGTACAAAATTTGCTGTTCTGTAGAACAGCCATAGAAAATTATTGTTCTGATTGATTCATGCTAGTGTCAAAGAATCTCAGATGTTTTGCTAATGCTTTTTTTCAAAGAGCTGGGAGCATTGTTCAGTTTTATTTAACTTACTGAAACCATCAATAGCATTCCCTCTTTTCTTTCAGTGTGAATGTGTATGTATGATGCAGGAGTGTGAGAGAAGTGAAGGAAAAGTTTCATTAAAAAATCTAAAGATGCAACTCTATATTTGCTTTTTTTATTATCAGAATAGATAACGCCACTGCTGCTTTCCCCACATATTTCTTTTATCTCCTAGATGGTTTGGATTCTGGGTCTTGTAAAACTTTCCTCCTGCTTTATTAAGAATGCTTATTTTCAATTTTAAGCTCTTTAAAACTGGAATTTGCATCAACAAAGTTATGTTTATCAGTGATTTATTTTGAAAACATTTTTGCACTTGTCTGGCTTATATCTTGGAAAAGCTAGAACCCATTTTCTCACAATAGACAGAGGAGGGTCAGATAATAATGTTCTGATTTTGGGCCTTTAGATAGTCACTTGTACCACAGTGCATGTGATGAGCTGAAGTGCACTGAGGTATTATCCACTCTTTCCTGATAAATAAAATTAAAAATAACTAATAAACCATCTCTGTCATATGGTAGATGGAATCATAATGTATCTACCTTGATAATTTCAAGAATTTGGCTCCATTTTCATTGTCATAGGGATCCCTGTGCCATAATTGTTGACATTTGAGAGTCAGTAAAAGAAATGTCATACTCATCCAAAAAGAGGCATCTGTTACTTCTGTTGGGCAAAATTTTCCCTCCGTCCCTTCTTAACAGTACTTTGTTGTGATTTCACAGGATTCTTGCACTTATGGATTTGCAGCCTGTTCTTTGTAAATTGGGTGCACTTTATAGTTGCATTTGTTTCTACGATCAGTAATGGTTATTTAAACATAAATAGTACCAACATTACAAAAAGCTCTTGTCGTTCAATATTTTTTTTTAAAAAAGCAACGACTCAAGGTATACAGCACAAGTACTGACATTGTATATAAGCCTCAAAAGTTGAAATCATTTTTAGTACAAAGAGAAAAATATGCTGTGTTCTTCCAGTAATTCTCTTTAGGTGCATCTGAGGCTTAATCATTGTGCTTTTAGTTACAAATAACCATCTCACATGAAATAAAAGACATATTTCTCTGAAGATCTGCCAGAGAAGAATTCCATTTGGATTTGCTCTCAGCTTAGTTCTTTATTGCTTATCATATACTGTCTTGAGATATAACACAGCACAAAATAATATATTTAATTGTCTGTTTTCATTTGGAAAAAGTTTCAAATGAAGTTTTTTTTTCTACTCAGGATAGTTAAGAGAGAGTGGCTAATACCACATTACAAATTGGTCTGCCATGCTGCTTTTTTGTTTGCTTAAAGACATGCAAAAATATTGTACTAATCTTTTTTATTTATACATGTGTGCACATCACATGCCTAAGTTGGAGTTTCAGAACTAGTTTCTATGAAATCAACATACCAAATAAATCACAGCCTCAAGTCCTATATGACTTTTACTGTGAATGTATGCTTGCATTACCAAATCCACCACATGGTGTTACTCGGGCTTTGCAGAAAAGTTTTTTTGCTCACTGGATATTTTTGTGAACAAAAATCTAGATGCTAACTTACTGAGCATCTGGCTGTCCAAGATGTACCACTGATTCTAGTAAAAATATGAAGCCTAAGCGGTCTTAAGTGAAGTTGAATTATTCCTCCCTTTCCTAAGGTCATTACAAAAATTACCTCTCCAAAATCATCAACAGAGGCTTCCTATTAAATGTAAAACAGCTTAACTGGCAGAAAGAGGAAGCTACTTCCTCTCTGTCTTCACTGATTCATCTTAACTGCTTAGTCATATTTAAAAAGTGGCCATGTTAATTGCATTCACACATTAATTTTGTCTTGTTTGGCCCCTGAATTTGCTTTCTAGAGGTCTGTGGAGACTTAGTACTGTAATGTTGACTTCTAAGAATTTGAAACAATTAGTTAAGCTGGGTCCAAGTAAGATTGCTATCAGGTCCTAAGAATAATGTAGAAAATGTAATACATGTTAAGTTTGGTTTTGTTCCAGGGGAGAGAGTTGCTAGCTTGGTAAATGGCTCAATTATTTATTCTTATATAAAAAGAGTTTCTTCGAGATTCTCAAAAATATAGAATAACAGGAAATAGGACTTGTTTTGCTGTTTCAGTGAAGTACAAAGTATCATGGGGAGGGCAAGGAAGGAAGGTAGTATGTTTATTTTTTTCATATTTTATTAATGGGCTAAAAAAAGGAACAAAAATGCATCCATTTTGAAATCCCAAGCTGTTCATTTGGCCTTAGAAAGGAGTTAACAAATTTCCACTGTTCATGATCTCCATAGAAAATCATATAATAAAAACCGAAGTGCCAGCTTTTCTGCACCTTACATTAAAAAAAAAACACTTTGTGCCTAGAAATTTTTCTTCTCTCCTTAAGGTAGCCCATAGTAATTTCTTGAATGGCAAGCTGCATCTCTCTCCCCCTCTTCCATTACTTAACACTGGAGTTTCAGGACCTTCAGCTATTCAGAGTTCAGCTTTTTAAAAGGGCTTAGAGGGGTCAAAACCTAGTATACTTATTTTTACATATTAGATGCCTTCACTGAATTTATGGTTGCTGTGAAAAGGAAAGGACAAACTAAGGCACAAGCACAAAGGGGTAGATTGCTAAACTGCGCCTCCCCTCCCTAATTACTTGAATATAATTGTTGGATTATTATTGCTCCCCTAACAAGAAAAATCATATTAAGGGCTGAATTTCATAGCAGGCTATTTTGTGTAATGGTAACTGAATTCAGTTATAGAACCTCAACACAGTATTATCTAATTGCTATTTCAGATTATGATCTTGGTATAATATATGAATATGCACTTGTTTGAAACAGAGGACTGCTTTTGCATTTCAAACAAGTGTATATTCAAGAGGCTTTTAATAAAATGGAATGAGCTTCTACACTTTTTTGCTTGCTTGGAAGTCTTGCTTGGAAGTAAAAAAAAAAGGAAGACACTTAAATGCTTTTTGCTTGTTGCCATCACAAAGACTATGAGAGAACTGAGACAGTTTGACTTTATTCCACCTGAACAATTACCAGATCTTGAGACCATTTCCTACCATTATTTACTGTTACTACAGAGTGCAAGGCATTAATATGTTTAGATAGAAGATATATTTTCAGGGAATGAATGTTTTGCTTTTAAATATGTTTCTCATAACAATTTCTTTCCCATGAGCATTGAGACATTTTGCCTGCCTTGTCTGCCTCTGTACAGCAACACACATTCCTTTGTATTAAATCTTTCTGGTTTGCCAACTTGCTGGAAAGATACTGAGTTCCTTTTCCTTTTCCTTTTTTCTATCAATCTGATGTAAAGATTTTCCCTGTACAGTATAATATTCAATTGCATGTTCTGTTCTCTTACTGATATATTGAATCACCACACAGTTGTGATCTTTTATTGCAGGGATGCTGCACAAATCCCTGCAGTTGTTTAATACTTTTGGCCACCCCTGTATAAAGGAAAGAAATGTGTTTCTTTCCCTTCACTGTATTTGCTTGAGCAGAGTTTTATTGTCTGTACATGTAAGCTGTGAGATAGACGTGGAAAAAGTTCAAAAAGAATGCATTATCCTCAGCCCCTCCCTAATGTATACAGATTGTAACCTGTACAATGAACTGTATGTATTAAAATGTACTATTTATAAATGGTTAATACTTGGAAATGGTGGTTGACTACTATGTTCAACACATCTATTCTGACACTTCATGGAGTGGAAAAAACACTCTCCATTAATTTTCCTATCTCAATTTATCCTTTAATTGTTGAGTTAACAAATAATCCTTTATGTGTACTTCTTGCAATGTATCACTCCCTTGTTACAAAGGCTCTATTTTATAGCATTGGTTCAAAGAAATGCTTGCCAGAGCAAAATTCCTTATCTAATTCAGACTTTTTATCTCAGTTGGAGTGGATATAGAATGGAACATGTCTGAAAAAATGCCAATCTGTTTTACCAACATAATTTTATCCAATATCAATCAGTTTCTTTTGCATATATTAAAATACTAGATTTGTCTTTGTTTTCAAAATACAACTGAAGTATAGCCGTGATAGAAAAAAAATTAGCAAGATTCTATTTAATGGAATTTCATAACATTCTGAAGTACATGTAGTTAATTATTATTATTAATCCAATGAGAAATATGCTGCAAGTGTTTTACGGATATTAGATCAAATTCCTGCATAACCTGTTAATAAAAATGATTTTGTACAATTAATCACTACTAGCCAAGTAACAGCAGCCTATCAGGTTCACTCAATCCATTTTGTCCCACTTCTATATTTATATATAACTATTTCGGAAATAGGAATCAGCATAACAGTGAATGCAGATTCTGTACTAGTTTAGTGTTTTATAAAGTTGGAAAAAAACTGATATCAAAGATATCATGTTCCAATATATTTCAATATGTTCTAATTTGAGCATAATCTTGGAAGGTGCAAAACAGATTGTTTCTCTTCCAGATGTGTACCAAATGAATTTTCAATCCCGTCATCACAGAGCTTTGTTCTATTTGCCCATTTGTAAATACAAAGTCATGTGTACACACATCTTAGTATACCTATTTAATCATAAAATAATGTATGAAGAATTTTAGTTTATTTTTAAAGTAATAATCATTTGGATAATAACGGGGAGGGTGTAAGAATGAAAAAAACAGCATAATTCTGGGAATAATTAGCAGACAACAATCTCTCTCACGCACACACAGATTGACTATAGGAACAAAGACTAGAGCTGAGATTACTCTATAATAGAAAGTATGGCACTACAATATTGCAGTATTGTATTTCAGCATATGTCAGTTATGAATTCTACTTGTTCTTCAGAAAATCATATGAATATTTCTCCATACCCACATCTGCTATGAATGTATTATTTATTCCCTACATAGCCTTTAAAATAAATATAAGATTCTGGAGTACTTAACATTTTTGCTAAGTGTGCAGACCATCTGAGTTATAATCAAATTCTGAATAGTAATCAAATTCATTGCAATATAAATGTTTAATTAAAACACATTTGGTCCCAAATAACTGTCAGATTGAGGTACAAAAGGCCCTTGCTGTGCTTTGTAATGTTAACCACAAACAATTGAAAAGTTTAAAGGAACTTATTTATTGATATCAAACTTATTTACCAAACAAAAAGGATATTGCCAATATCAGAAAATAAATTGTTTTAAAATGCTATGTGATATATAATATTTGGGGAAAAAATCAAGAAATTTCTAGAAAATGAATGTTTTCATATGCAATATGAGACCTAGAATTTATTTAGTATTTTTAGCTCCTCAGAACATGGGTGTCAAACCTTTTGGCTTGCCTGGGTCGCATTGAGTGTAGAGGAATTGTTTTGGGATGCATATAAAATATATGACATAGGTAAGTATATAAATATCAAATTTCCTTTATTTTTAAATATTTTACTACCTTGTGGGGCTGCATTATTAGCTGCCCGGGGCTAACAAAGCGGGCCATGGATTAGATGCCTCTCTTAGAGCCTTAGGTAAATAATTCTTTCAACTGCTTTATCAAAAAGCAGGTCAATATTGCTCTTGTTATTGCTAGTACAATGTTCAAGAAAATGACCTGGGCATTAAATATGATATTTTGTAATGATGTACCTGCACACATCCATTGGCTCAATCTGCTTATGCTATCTGAGGAGCTTTCCTCACAAAACTCACATGTACACCCACGTGCTAATCCAAAGGCAGGATAGCCAAACTAAAGTATATAACTTTGACCACTGAGCAGCATGCTAGAGTCACAGGGAGGGACAAGTCCAGAAAAATAGATACATGATTATTAAAAAATGCAATATTGATCTACATATTTCTAATACATCATTAAGCATCATTGCCCTCTAATTGAATAAATTGATCTCTTAAATCAATGTATTTCTGCCTATAAAACTAATTGCCTCCTTCTGTGGGTTATATAACCCAGAATTTTCTCTTTCCATCAGCAGGTGAGAAACAATAGTTGTTTCTACCTGCATTAAATGTCCTTAAAGCTTGGAGGGGATGATTGGAGATAGCATAGAAATTCCCACAGTTGTAGCAGATATTTGATTCTCCAGTAATATCAGAGGCCTGAGTCTTTCCCAGGGTCCTGGAGTAGTCAGACATTGATGCTTGATGGTGTTATAGGTATCTTTGCAGGATATAAGTTGTTCCAGGTAAAGCCACCTGTTGCAATTGACTAATAGTGGTTTTGTCAATGCCGATGTTATTCAAAGGTGCTCCAGTTGTTTTGGGATTGCACCCAAGGCTCCTATTCCAACCGATATTTCCTTTTTTGCCACAGTTGTTTTATTTCTAGTTGCAGGTCTTTGTATTTTGTTATCTTCTCCAATTCTTTTACTTTGCTCTCTTCAAGTACTTGCACTTCCCAGATTTCTTTTTCTTTCTTATTAACAATTGCTAAGTCTGGGGTGCTATGTGGCAGTGGCAGGTGCCTAGGTTTGAATTTTAAAGTCCCACAGCACTTCATTTTCAATGATTTTCCTAGGTTATGGTCCCACCAATTCTTGCTTGCAAGCAAATGGTATTCTTGCAGAACTTCTAAAATGCACTATTGTTACTACTTTCTCATGCCTTTGCTTGTAGTCAGCTTATGTGATCTTGCAGCAGACTGTTTCTTTTACAGAAGCAGCACTTGCTATCTATTTTTCTTTTCTCAATTCTGGCTTTGTATGCATTAGTTCTTAAAGCTTAGTGTAGTATAGCCAGAATTAGCCCGTCTGTCTCTTTCTTCAATTTTACTGCTCTTAGCAGTAATGGTCATGTCGCCAGATCTCATTATTATCTGCTTTATGTGCTATTTTTTAATGCACTGGCCATGTAATGCTTTGTCTTCCCATGTCTTTTTTATGTTCAAATTTATTTGCCATTCATCTCACAATTCAAGGTGACTCTTAATGCACATTCTTTAGTGCTGAGTTTCTTTGCTACCACTGCCTATATAGCAGTTCACAAAGTCACATAAACATTTGATTTTGCCAGGAAAAAATAATAATTTTACTATGTGAGGCCCAGTTATGTTTCTATAGCATTGAATAGATAAATCTGATTCTAGGGGCCAGGTATAATTTACAGTACAAAATGTAAACCAACTGTTTCCTATGTAAACCACATGAATCAAATGTTTCACCTAGATGTTACATAAATACACCAGGGCTTGCTCCTGGGATCCTGTTAGATCCTCCTGCCAAGGAGGAAAATGCAGCTACAAATATGGGGACATTCCAGTGTACAATTTCACCTAGGAAACAACTTATAAAAAATCTCTGTACACCAAGACCGATCCCTTTGAAGTACCTAAGCTGCCTACTAAACTATTCTCTTCGATTCCCTGATCTTCTTACATGATCCACCAAGAAATGCCTCCTGCAACTTTCTCTTCCAGAGCTTGCCACTTCTTATCATCATCATCATCACCCCAGCATTTTTCCCTCAGGTTCAGGGTTCACTTTTCAGATCAACAAGCACCATTTTGTACAATCAAATGTAACATCTGGATCTAGCTGGGCATTTTTCGTCTACACTTTTTGTCTTGCCACCTCTTATCATGGGATGGAAACAAATCTATTCTCTTTTTTCTATATATTCACTGTTTCAGTTTTGTCATTTCTTTTCCACAAGTTCCATAAAAATAGAGTTGTAGAAACTCAGTAAGTGGGGATAGTATGTCAAACAAACTATTTTTGGCATGTCTTAATTTTATCATTTGGAATGACATTTGTTTTACCTTGTTTGTCTTGGGACTTTGGTGCTCTGAATTTTTTAATAATAGTGTAGCCTTCTTTTGGTTTTGGTTTTTTTTTTTGTATAGGTTGTAAAGAGGATTTTTTTAAAAAAAAATACCACTGTGTGTTCCTCAATCTGAATCAGTACTGTAATGGATTGAAAGGGAACGTTTTGATTCTATTGGGAACCCATACTGACAATTTGTAATTTTTCAGAAGGTTAAAATAAATCTATTTATGAGAAAACTCTAGTCTTTAGGCACTGGCGACACTAAGTTAAAAACTCCCATCTTATCCACCAAAGCCATGATAATTGTTAGTGCAGGATGGCATGCAGTCAGCTTGCTGAAAACAGTTGCAACTCAAGCCTATTACACTGAATCATAAATTTCCATACAATAATTTTGGTGAATTTTCCCAAACAGATAGATCCTCTGGTGCCAACATGGTTAGGATACTAGGCACAAGTCTAAATCCCACAACTTAGATAATTTCCAACTTCAGCAGCCCAAATAGCTTCTCACTGATTGGTTGTTTATCTGTTTCTGTTGTCTTCTCTGGAAAAAGGGAAAGTAGAAAAGAAAAATGCAAAACAGAACTACTTAGAAAGCATGAGAGAAATCCCCAGGAGCATATTATGTAGGATTCTTTCAGGTCTAAAAGCATCATTTCATCGAACCTTCACATTCTGTGCAAAATTTATAGAAAATATTAATTTGGAATGGGAATCTCAAGATTTAGAGTTCCAGGATCCTTGGTTCATTATAAAATTACCAATAGCAGATCCTGTAGGACGAAAGAAATGCTAATGAATTTAGACATGGGGATACTGAATACTCTCTTCTAATTTCTCTGGCCAGCTTCTATATCACCATATTGAGCCACTAGATGTCAGAGAGGATTCACAAATAGGAGTTTTGAATTCTCAAAGATTTGGTGGTTCTTCTGAAGCAAAATATTGATCACCATTTGATTATACCGCTTAGGAATTCTGAAACTGTCAAAATATTGAAGGAAAATAGATTGAGGAAAGGTGAGTTAGAAAAGCATTTAAAATGAATACTTTTTAAAATGTGATTAAAAATGGAAATATTGGTACAAAATACATTATGGACTTGTGGCTTTACACTTACAGTGCAAACATTTATATTGCTTTTCCTTAGTGAAACTTACTGCAGGGTAAATTATTCATAGACCAGTATTTTGTATGAGGAAGATTTTTACAAGCAGTAAGATAAGAGTTAAAGGAAAAACTTTTGGTATTCTCTAAACATCAACATTTAAATAGTGATAAATTTCAATTCCATGTGCATAAATTCCTATAAAAATATCACCCTAAATCACAGTCAGTTTAGATGTGCACCCATACAATAAACTGCTTTATTTCTAAATAAGGGAATTTATTCTTCAGCACCTGAAATCATTAACCACAATCATTGTTTCTCATAGATGTCAAAAGGCCTATTCAGAACAGAAACTTGCTTATAAGCACATTCATCTTGCTTGTATCTCTAGGTTTTTTTTGGCTCTGGAGTCTGAGTTACCTGTATTTTCTAGATATTTGTCTAAAGCCACAAGATCTGGGATGGGAAAATCTGGGTAATCACTAGGCAATAGTGCATTAGAGTTAAGGGGGAGGAGGTGTTGTATACTTCCCTGCCAAATAGTTGTCTGGATTTTTGAAAATCTGGTAACTAAGCTTGGCAAGATAACTATTACTAGGTCAGATTCAACTGTTTGGTCACTGGGGCACTCTGAAGAATTGCTTGTACTGCTTTAGCAAGACCACATTTAAATAATGCATCCAGCTCTGGTCACCAGGATACAAAAAAGATGTTGAGACTCTGCAGAGAAGAGCAACAAAGATGATGAGGGGAGGCTAAAATATATGAACAATTACAGGAACTGAGTATGTCTAGTATAATAAAGAGAAAGACTAATGGTGACATCATAGCAGTCTTCTAATATTTGTGAAGCTGTCACAAAAAAGGTGACAACCTATTTTCCAAAGCACCTGAAAGCAGAACAAGAAGCAGTGGATGGAAACTTATCACAGAGAGAGAGAGACAACCTAAAACTAAGGAAAGATTTCCTGATAGAACAATCACTGGAATGGCTTGCCTTCCAACTCTTGTTAATTATGTATCTTCTGCATTTATCAGGTTTGTGGATTTGAATCTTTGCCTTATCAAAACCTTTTTAGGGTAGAGCATGATACATACTTCAATTCCCACCCACCTCATTTTAATTCTGCATCAGCATAATGCCCAGTTTGTTGTGGCATCAAGATGCTGCAATAAACATTTAATCCTCTATCTAGTTCATCCTCACCCTAATGAGGCAATTCACAATCATCTTTAGCTGTTCATTTTAAAAGTTGTGTTTTTCCTCTTACACTGTCACGATCTTGCCATAACAACAATCCACAATGCTTCACTGATGATATAGTTGGTTAGATGGTCAAGGGCTAGCATCTACCCAGTTATCTTTGTCTGAATAAGTCTCTTGTAGCACATCCCCTTTTGTTCCTACTGACCACTGTCCTCTATAGAGTTGTTGGATACAAGATGGGTGGCAAATACATTTTCTAAATAAATATACTTACATTTTGGCTTGAGCTGCCAGACAAAGCAGACAACTTACTTGTCATGATATTTTATGTAGGTGATGAGGTATTGTTTTATCTATTTTTGATATGGAATAATTGCTCTTCCAAGAGACTGGTGTTGCCGGGTTAGACAAACATATTCTGATCCATAGAAGTATTTCCTTCCCATTGAATAGCCTGCTTTGATCTGCAACATACTACAGAAATGGACTGGTAGTTGAAAAAAGTGTGAGGGAGAAACACGTCCGTTCAGAGGATTCACTTGGTTGCATGGCATGATCCCAGGTTGCAGCTGCTTTACATTAGAGAACTGGAGACTTACTCAAATTAGGCTCAGATTCTATAAAAGAATGGAAAGAATGTAAGACTTTTTTCACAGTGTGCTTAAATTAGCAGGTTTGTACTCATGCAAATACCATGACTTCTGTACTTGGCATTTACAGGATTACATCATCACCCACATCTTATTTTGGAGTGCCAGCAGGAGGAGTTTCGGAACCTTTTTTTAAAAAAAAGATATCTTGGGAAAGAAGTACCTTCACTGATGAAATGTATACATTGTTACAATCTGATGACTCTGCAAGTGTAAGAAATACAAAATTATGTGTTGTACTGAGACTTCCTCAAGGAGACCTCCCAGTTATTGTTTTTGTTATAAGTGCTTTTCACATATTTGGGATATCTAAATGCTTTCTGTAGAATAAATACAAATTCATCCTTAAATAAGCATCATTGTATTAATAATGAGTCTTCTGAGAAAAGATGTCAATATCAGAGTAATCAAATCCCAGGAAGTAAATGTGAAGCTTATTTAGTTTCTGGAAATGTATATATAGATGATGCAGATGTATCTGTTTTTAATCTTTGGGAGACCGATTAAAGTTCCATAAAATTTCCTCCCCCACACAAAATTGGATTAAATTTGAATATTAAGAAAAGGGAGACGGAGAAGAAAAGGCAGTGGGGGTTAGAGGAAGGATTTGATAGGATTATTAATCTTCTGGGAAGTTGGTAGTTCTGCACCAAAACAAAATATTCTGGCTGACCGCTGGCCGATAAGAAAAGATGGGTACAGAAGAAGCGGCTCTGCCTTCCTAGCAATGTTCTGGAGAGCAATTGGAGGTTGGGTTTTTTTTTGGGGGGGGGGTCTTTTATGTGTACTAGTGAGCTTCAATTATTATTGTGAATTTATATAATGGTGTTGTAATCACAAGAAGGATGTCTTTCAATGTGTTCTACATGATATATCTGTGCAATATTCATGTAACTGAATTTCTGATTAATAAACATTTGCAGAATCTTCCTGTCTGAACTTATCTACTGTCAGGCACAACATTTCAGGACATGAGATTTTATCACTAATGGTGGGCAAAACAGGAACAAAAACCTGATTTTTAAAGATAGGTAATAGGCCAATAGAGTACAATTCTGATGATTCAGTGAGAGAAGAAATATGTGTTAACAAAACTATCTAGCTGTGCCTTTAGGACTAGTTCATACATTGCACTAAACCATAATGTGCTTTGCTTCACTTTGACAAAGTGTGATGTGAGAACACCGCCATTATTGTTTATATAGAACTAGTCCATGATTCTAGAATGATGTTACACATGAACTAAATTCAATAAGTTATTCAACCAACAATGGTTAAAACCATGGCTTGGTGTATTGTGTGAACCCTATATGAGTTACGTCAACATGGATCAAGTATTGAATCAAAAAAACTTCTACTCCATCTATAAGTCATACCTAATGTGCTGCTTGGTTCTTATTCTCTTTTTGCCTCTTATTTTATTTATAGCCAAAAGAATAAATAATTGATCTTACTCAGTCTCACTTGTTCACCTTGGTCACCTATTAACATCAGTGAGTATGATGACAGCATTAAAAGTCACTATGTTTTCTACCACAGATTTGCTTGATCATCTATATTAAAGGAAGAAAGGAGAAATAAAATGTGTTGGGCCAGGATAATTTCTTAGTCTTGAAAATTAGCATTACTTGTGTCTAGCTTGTGGAGCAATGTACATCTAAATCAGGGGCGTCAAACTCAATTTCATTGAGGGCCACATCAGCATTGTGGTTGCCCTCGGGGGCCGGCTGGGTGTGGCCAGGGTGGGCGTGGCTGGGGTGCGTATGGCCTACTGGGTAGGCATGGCCAGCTCTACATCATTTGTGTCAAGGGTGCCTATGGAGGCCTGGACAGGAGTGGGACAGATCTGAGGGTCTCTGGCAGAAGGAGATGGGACCAGGGAGGTGCCAAGGCATGGTCCACTGGAGGAGCCTCACTGTTCCTCTCAGGCCATGGGGGGGGCTGGACGGTGGCGTGGAGATCAAATGCCTAGCCCAGCCCTCAAGCACCCATGGTACTAAGCCCAGCCCCACTTCCCCAAGGGCAAAATCAAGAGGGAGACCCATTCCCTCTCCATGTGAGGAGACCTGGCTTTGTATGCAAAGCTTCCTTAGCAATAGGGAGACCCCCCAGCATAGGCCAGGAGGGGGGGGCAAGGGGATGGTGAAAGGGCAGCAGGGGAGGACTAAGGTAGGACTTCCCTCAGACCTTCCCTCTCCTTCCTTCCTTCCTTCCTTCCTTCCTTCCTTCCTTCCTTCCTTCCTTCCTTCCTTCCTTCCTTCCTTCCTTCCTTCCTTCCAAAGAACAGAGTGGTGGGAAAATATTTGAGATGGGGGAGGAAGAAACACAGCTGGGGAAGTGTCATCCTTCGTGAGGAATGAAGAAATGCACCATTGCTTGGAAATGGCCAGCACATGGCCCTCGCCTACTTCACATATCTGGCTTGGTGGGCTCTATGGGAGGCGATGTGATAAGTAGTGTGAGAGTCAATGTTACCTGCGCAATGCTGCCCAGCCCCTAGCCTGCCCGGTTTTGGCAGTAGCGGGGTGCTCTACTCACAGTGCTGAGATGCTGAGCTGGGTGGCATGAATCTGAAGAGAAGCACAACGCTGCCCAGCCCCTAGCCTGCCTGAAGTAGGCAGGGCCATGTGCTGGCCACTTCCAGGCAATGGTGCATTTCTTCATTCCTCACAAAGGGTGATACCTCCCCAGCATGCGCCGAGAGGGCAGTGCCGACACAGCACGGGCCGGTCCCTCGCTTTTCCCAGATGACCTTGTGGAGCTAAGACTGAATGTATTTCAGCATAGATGACCACCACGAAATTGTACATTGGCTCCTGGCCAGCCTGGGCCGGGGCCAAGACAGCAGGAGCCGTTCCCTTACTGTTTCCAGGATGGCTTCGCAGGCCACATGAAACCACTTCGCAGGCTGCATCTGGCTCCCGGGCCTTGTGTTTGACATGTCTGATCTAAATTCTCCAATTCGCAAAGGAATAAATGTGTGAGATGGAATTTTTCCAGCTCCTGCTTTTAAACAGCTCACTTATGCTGCTACTACAAGAAACAAATTTTGTACTGAGATAGACCTCAGCCTGAAACAGATAGCTGTCTTATATTCTTAATTTAATAAATCATGGTGCAGCTAACCATAAGCCAATCTGGCATGCGAACATTATCAATGTATGGTGAAGCCTGGTGAATTTATTGAATTTACTTATTCTTTCCCTAGCAAGCAACTGAAAATGTGCTCGTCTGCATCTCTTGGAAGTTTCATACTTTGCTGATACTGATAGTACCACTCAGCAGTCTTGACTGGCAGGTTGACCCTGATTGGGGTTAGGGAGGGAGTATGCTTCAGAATTTTAAAACTCTTGACTGGAAAGCTGACAAAGGAAATCTGAAAGAAACCTTCCAATTCTGTAAAACTCCAAGAAACTTGCATAGATATAGAATCAGAAACTATTAATATATTTTACAATGTTTCTATATACATAGTCATCTAAAAAGCAAAAATCTTTGAGTTCAATTCCCAACACAGTGTTTGGACCCTACAGAATAAAATCTGGCTATGTCTGAGGAATGTCCGTAAGATGAAACTTTTCAAATGATGCCTCCTTGTGATCAATGTACCGGATTTTTTAAAAAAAATTTTAAAGGTTTTCACATGCAAAATTATCTTTCAGTGAACACTTTGTCTTTTCTGTCCTCTTTGTATCACATTCAGACTTTAAATGCAAGCTTCTACTATTTATGTATTTTGAAAAACTATATAGTTATCATAGCTGCTTCCACAAATTAGGGTATCAAATGAGGGCATCACGAGGTATTTTATAGCAAGACACTATAGAATATGCTTCAATGGAATATGCTTCAATATGTGGCATAATAAGCAGGGCTTTTCAACCTTTTCACCCATTGTACCACTTTTAGGATATGGCAACCTCCGAGTACCACCAGTTGCCTAGCAAGGTGTCAAAAACTTGACCAAAAAAAAAGAAAAGAAAAAAGTGATGAAGTACAGGTAGTCCTCGACTTACAACAGTTCACTTAGTGAATGTTCGAAGTTACAATGGCACTGAAAAATGTGCCCCCCAAGCCACAGCTGAGCAAGACACCTGCCTGCCTGCCCGGCAGTGCTCTTCCTCCTGTCTGAGGTTTTCATTGTTGTGAGCATTTCTGTTGAAGATTGGCAGCGGGGATGGGGTGGTTGCAGAAGGTTTTGGTCACTTCGCATGACCCTGGGACACTGTGACCATCATAAATATGAATCAGTTGCCAAGCTTCTGAATGTAAATCACAAGACCCTGGAGATGCTGCAACATTCCAGCTGATCAGTGCTTCTTCTGGGCTCAGCAGAAGCACCAGGATCAATGCTGAGCTCCAGCTGGAGCCTGGCGCTGATCCTGGCGCTTTCGCTGAGCCCCTGGCAGCCCTGCAGCTCCAGCCATCTCTCGCTCAGTCTTGTGCGGTGCTGCCACCGGTTCAGGTCATTCCCCTCCCCTGCTACCACTTTTCTAGGATGGTCACATACCACCTGCCAGATGCCAATGTACCACAGGTGGTACCCGTACCACTGGTTGAAAAGTCCTGTAATAAGCGTTCTTGGTAAAATGAATCCATACATAATTTATATTGGCTTCAAGAAATAAACTTGTATTAAAAATATTTTTCATTGAACCACATTATCTCACATAACAAATTCAGTTAAATATGCCACCCAGACAGTTAGATAGGCCCATAAGCCCATTAAATAAATGGGTGAGTAATTTAAATACAAACTAAAGAGCCCATACATATCTAATCTAATCAAATCAATAAATTAAATAAGCAAGTAAGTAGCAACTCCAGAGAACTAGTTACTATCTATGATGAAGTTGGTTGCATATGGCAAAAGCAGTTCTACCTTCTGGAATTGCTGCACATTATCTTCCATGGCATAGAGTTAGTTGCTGGGAAGGCCTTTAAAACATTGGAATACAAGCTGTGCAAGTTTGACAAACTCTCAATCATCAATGTGCCATTTTCCTTCATTTTAGCCTGTATTGACAAGGGACTTCATTTTTGGTTTGTAGGTTGATTAAAACAACCTCTAAGTTTGGAACAGCTGCTGCCAGAGAGAGGAAGTCTTGGCCAGATCTTATTTTTATCCTCCTCTGTGCAGGAATAAAAATAAAGCTGAAAGAGCGAAAATGCTGTTATGGACACTGGCCTCTTTTCTAACTGCTTCTAGTTAATAACTAGATAACTAAAGTTCTTTCAGGATGATATGACATGCCAGAGCATGGCTAAAGAAAACTAACCTAACGTCAACTATAATTATAGTATGATAAAAGTGTTCTGACTTAACTGCAATTTGGGCCTTGCTACGTGCTAAATCAAATCACAAAGTGTCAACACTGAAATAGTAAATGTCTTCCACATTAGTCATATGATAAATTTGTAATCCGTATTCACTCAAATATTTAATCTGCATGAAATCCTTCTTTGTGTTACTTTTAAGCAAAAATGGTCTACTCTTTCTTTAAAAGCATATTGTTCAACAACTAATTGGTATTGGGTTTCAGAAGAGCTTATTGCTGCATCTTCCTGTCCAGCAGTTCATATTTTAAACATAAACAAGATATTTCAAAATTTTCCCTTATGCACAGTCTAAAAATGGAGTTTTTATTAAAAAAACAGAACTGATTTGATTAAAACTGTTGAATGAAAATTCTTCATCAGGGTCCAGTCCAAGCCGGGAATAAACAAAATGGACACTGCTTTAGAAAGAAGGTTGTGGTTTATGGAAGAGCAGAGCCAGACAGAAATGTGGCTCTGGGATAGCTGACCACATGTTGTTGGGAGCGGTAGATTTTTATACCTTCTTGGGCTTTTGTGTTTGGAGTTGTTCTTCCTGTTCCTGTGGCATGAACTTTGACCTGAACTTTTGAGCATAACCTTTTGGTATTTTGATGGTGATGGGTTAATCCTATTATGTCCTAAAGGTCATGTCTTTAGAGTTTGGGTGGAGTATATAGAATTTAGAGGTCTTTGTCCTTCTAATCTCATCAGCCTCTAGCTTCCTGGCTCCAACCTTCCTAAATAGGATTATGAAATCTGCATTTCTACAGACCTGGCTTCTGCTGAGTTTCTGGTTGTGGGGAGGGAGAAGTTTCTGTCTTTTGAAAGAACTTCTCCATTATTCCTTTGGGGAAATATAATATTCTGCCTTTTTAATATTCCCCAAAATATTTCCTTCTCTAGGACAGTGGGTGGGTGGTGACTTCCAACAAAACTAATTTAGCATTTAATGAATTATTCTTCAGCAGGCAAGAAGGACACTCTCTTCATTCTGCCCTATCTCAAGTATCTGGTCATTTCTTATTGAAATTATACATAACTTCTGAAGCAGAGTTAATATTGGGAACAGTCAAGTCAGATGATGAATCCAAAGCAATGAGGGGAGAAGCATGCAGTTGGAGACTTCATCCTCTCCTAGAAGAAACTACTTCCTTGCTTAGTGAACATAGGTGCCTCGGGCTCTTACTGTTTCTGAGGAAAAATATATATATTTAGGACACACTATTCTATCATTCTTACCAACATTCTCAGATTTCAAAGTTTTTTCAGACAGTATGAGCACAATAGCAACCACTTTAGCCAACAGTTTTACAATTCAAAGATGAACACACAGGCACCTATTTTCAGATATATCTTTCAAAATCATAGGTGGACAACTGGGAGTCACATGCAGCTCCAAATTGTCTTTTTGTGATTTTCGGAGCCTCCCTTGATTAAGATTGCTGAAAGCTGCCAGCACAATTTCCTACCATTTGGAAATGAAAAACAGAAGCTGTAGTATTTACCATAAAGCAGACACATCAGAGTTTAAAAGATCAAGCAAACTAACTAGTCCCACCAAACACTCCCCCAAATCTAACCCTGCCAACAGAGTTTGCAGTCTACAACTAAAAATGTTAAATGAATTAAATTATCTAGTAAAAAGTTGCTTGTTCCTGTTGTTAATAATATAGGAATAATTCGTATTATTCCTCCCGTTAATTGAGATAAACAAAAAAAAAGATTTGATCTACAAAAAAATGACAAATAATATACTGTAGATATCTTTTAAGAAGTAATGTCCACTGAGTTCATTATTGGTAGCACAAGAAGATGCACAAATGTGAACATGGCCAGCTTGGGAAGCACTGTATCCCTTCTAGTGTTTTCTAGGATTTCTTCTAGGATTATCCAACCAATGCAATGTAACAGTAATGAAGACAATGGCTGGGTAATTCCAAGTGGTTTATAAGTAGATGGTGGGGAGATAGTGTTAATTAATTGTAAGTGAATTGTTTATCTTCACATACTACCAAGAATTTCTGAAAATGCTAATTCATGAAAATGTTGCAACCAAATTGGGTTTTCAGTTTATTTTAAAAAAGCCAAGCCAATGCATCGCAGTATATGCTTTTTATATATTGCCCTTCAATCAATTGGTTATCGGGGTAGTTCCCATCATCAAAACAAGATTTAAACCAATGCTTCCATTTATTTCTAAATTAGCTCACTCTGCTGTATTCTGTAAAACACTGCTTTTGTATTTGGAATCTCATAAACATTTTCAGTATTTCACAATTGCTGTACTGTTGAGGTCTAACAGCTGAAAGCATCTGCTTTTATTCAAGGTGACTAGTCCATCAGAAGAACTAAAACATAAAGTACGAAGACTGTGTAAGAACCCAGAAATTCAGGGATATCCGAGCCTGTCTGATCTTTTCTTGTAGTGCTAATCTATGTTCTTCTTTATGGGCATTTGGCTAACTTTCAGAGCCAAGGAAGGTCTAGCTTAGTTAGCAGATGGATGAGAAATTACTAGTGAATCCCAGACTTAGACTAAGAAATCCAAAAGCATCCTTGGAAAAAGAATGCCAAACTATTTTTGTTCTATTGTGAAACAACTGAATAGGCTGCCTATAAAGTCACCATCTCAACTCCAAAGAAAACTTACATTTCTCCTTCCCTCACAAATTAATTTCCTTTCTCATATAATTGTTACCACTTTCTTTTACTTTATTTACCCTCAATCAAAATGCTAAATTAAAAAAAACTTTTTTATCAAAATAGCCTGCAATTTAAATATATAAATTAATATTTTTATTATGATCACTTGCAAAATTGCAAACAAAAACACATTAAAATAAAAATGAAGTAAAAACAAAACAAGATAAAATATTTCAATTGATGGTGGGCTGATGGTGGAGTATATATTGGAGGTGGTGACCCTTTGAGAGCTGTATGCAACGAAATTTCATTTTGATGTATGCCGATTGGTGTACATTCAAACTGACAATAAAGTTATCATCATAAGTAGATTAAAAAAGTGTCTAATTTTGACTTCCGGTGGCGACGCGGCACCGAAGACAGCCGCCTCCGGGCTGTCCGCTCCGCAGCTGTGTTTTTCCATCGTAAACAGCGCCGATCAGCTGTTTAGATGGATTTGAAGCCCCCTCCTCGGGAGAAGAGGAGGGGGTGAGGCCCCAGGTAGGGGTTGAGCTCTCCGGGGCCGCCTGAACTGAGAGTTTGGGCGGCTGAAGGATTGAGCCCCCCCGAAGCCTGGGTTGCTCCGAGCTGCGCAGTGTCTCTGCTCTGTGATTTTTGGAGCAGAGCCAGGCGTTAGCAACCACCCCTGCCAGAAGGAATACTTTTGAGTATAAAGATGCAGGCAGAGCGGTACAGGAGGTCAAGGTGATGTGGACTTTTATTTTTACTCTCTAGCTCAACGGATTTTATAGCTTTAAAGTGAAAGTGCGCAATAAGTGAAAGTGACGAAAGATGGCGGCCCAAACTTCTAAAGCTCTTCGGAATGCGGGGTTTTCCCCGGTGCAACAGACCTCGTTGCAAGCTTTGCTTCCTCCTGTACCTCCTCCGGCATTGACGCCTAAGGATTTACAAGATGCCCTTGAAAAGCATTCACAATTAATATCTGATATGATGGATGAAAAGTTGAAAAAGCTGGAGGAGAAGTTGGAGAAGAAGATGGAAGAGAAGTTTAGAGCAATGAGGGTAGACATGTTGTCTATGATTGAAAGTGTAGCTGAATGTGTGCAACAGCTGGATGCAAAAGTGGAGGATCTCAGTCAAAAGAACTCTATATTAGAAGCAAAGGTATTAGAGAATGAAAATATAAGGGATAAAGTGGACGGAGAATTGAGCCTCGCTCAGTATCATCAGATGCAGTATGCTATTAGAATTAGGGGCTTAAAGGAGAATTCTAAAGAAGATTTAAAGCAGCTGATCTCTGAAGCTTTGGAAGCGGTATTGGGCCAGCCAGCATCTGAAATTGAGGGAAGCATGGATAAAATTTTTCGTGTTAATTCATGGATTGCAAGACAGAGGAAGTTACCCAGAGATGTGGTGGTCTATTTTACAAAGAGAGTAATTAGAGATGAAGTCATTCAAGCTGCTTATGATACTAAATTGGTAGTTGCTGAGCAAGAAGTCTTGGTTTTAAAAGAGATTCCTCCAAAGATTTTAAAGAGAAGGAAAGATTTTGCATTTCTTGTACAGGAACTTAAGAAATGTGATATTAAGTTCAGATGGGAGATTCCAGTTGGACTGGTGGTGATGCATGAAGGTAAAAGACATCGTTTGGTTACTGTGGATCAGGCACGTGATTTTTATAGCAATGTGTTAAAAGCAATCCCCCTACCACTTCTGGAAGCTGCAAAGGGATATGGTGAGGGAAAGCTTCAAGAAGTTGCAGATAGACAGACAGAGGAGAATGGTGCTGGAGGGGATCAAGTTACAGTCTCATCGGTTGCTGCAGGAGAGCAGAGGATGACGCGTGCCGCCCTAAGATGAGCGAGACGAGAGCAAGAGCAAGACCAGCAGAAAGTTATGGAACCTCCAAAGCGTACTTACAGTGAAGCTGTGGGAGGGGCGCGGTCTAAAGAAGTTGAAGGGGTCATTTCAGATATGCTCCAAAAGCTTTGGAGTGTCAAGATTGGTGACTAAATTTCTAATTAGAATGTCAATGGATTGAATTCATCATAGAGGAGAAAGAAAGCTTTTTAATATTTAAAACAATTTAAGACTGATGTTATCTGTTTGCAAGAAACGTATATTAGGGTTGTGGACTAAAAGTATTTGTACGCAAGCTTCTAATCAACAACAAGTTGATTTTTCTTAACTTACTATAAACAAAGGTTACCTAATTGGATTATAATTTTTTTAAATTTTTTATTTTATTCTTATTGGAGATTGGAATGGTGTCCTAGACGTATACATGGATGATCTGGAACTGCGAGATATTTGGCGTGATATATGCAAGAACTATTTTTGATTATAGTTCAGTTTGGTTGGAGATTAATAAGGTTAATAGAGATAGGCGCTTTTGGTGCGTAATTGAGAATTTGTCTAGAGATTAGAGAAATGTGGGAGAATGTAAATAGTAGATGAAAGTTTTTTCTTTGAAATTAATATGAATAAGGATTGGGATTAAGAAATTTTATTTAGCATTTGAGTAAAATTCCTTTTCTGTTTTCTTCCTTTTTTTTCTTATCTGTAATATTATTACTGTTTGTAATCATTTTACATGAGCCAGAGGGTGATAGAATTAATAGTTTATTGTTGATAGCATATGGATGCTTATGTTTGTTTTTCGTTTTTATACCCTGTATTTAGCTCTGGGAAGTCGGGGGGGGGGAGGTGGGAATGGGGGAGAGGGATAGGGAGGGTTAGATGGGGGTGGGGGAGGGGGGATTAAAGTTAAAATGTATTGTAAAACTTTTTAAATAAATAAAAAAAGTGTCTAATTTTATAAACTTTGTGACAAAACATAGGTAATTCAAGGAGACTTTATCATATGGATCTGATAACAACAATTGCACATAAAATAGATCAGAATCAGTCTTTTACCAGATAAGGAGTGATAACTCAGGTCCTTATATTCTTATGTGCAGCACACAGGTGTCAAACCCGCGACGTCACATGATGTGTTGTGACGTATCGCGACTTTTTTCCCATTGCCGGCAATGGGGTGGGCACGGTTGTGGTGTGACGCATCAGGCCCGTGGGCCGGCAGTTTGACACCCCTGGTGTAGCAGGATATGAGCTGTAGTTTCAACAGCCTCTTGTCCACAGGGGCAAAGTCTCAGCTCATAGGGAACTTTTTTGTGTTAGCCTTTCAAAACTGCTGGGAGGAGAGCATTGAAGCATGCTAAAGTTAGTTTTCTTTAGAATTTGGAAACAGTTGGCTGATTTCCAAAAAAGAAATTGTGAATGTGAAGATGGCTCTGCGAAAAGCAGAGACAACAGCCACCATGACAAAATGAAGAGCCAGTGAATAGGCCGGGACTTCCTACTTCCTTTCTAGAGAAGGATTTCAGATATTCCACGAGTGTTTCAGACAGCTATTCCTCACAAGGAGATTGCAAGACAGCTCTGGGAGATAAAGGAATAGCTATCTTGTTCAAATTGAAATTGGCACCTTTAAAATTGAGTTTGCATACTTCTTTTTCTAATCACTTCCGGAAATTGCTTCCAACTGTTTTACAGATATTATTGGATCATCAAGCTTGGCAGCACTGGGCAAGTTTCCTTCAATCCTTAGCTAAAGAAGTTTCAAATACAAATTTAAGGACTTAAAAAACAAGGGAATAAACAATAAAAGAGTGATTAGGATGTTGATTTTAGAAAGTCACAAATGGACTTAGGGTGCCAATAAATTTGAAATAAGGTTTTGGAATTATAAAGGAACATCCTTATGGGAATATTATTTTGAATTCTTAAAAAACATAAAATAAGGCTTTTAAAATTGTATACTAGAAAGAACTAGAAGCAATTAAAGGTTACAATTAAAGGGGAGGAATATTCAAATTCAATTTAGTAATTCAAACTAAAAAATATTTTAACATGGGAAATATTAAAGAATTTTTTCAACAACGGACCCCATAATTTTAACACTGTCTTCCTTTTTAGATAGACTGCAAAGATGCTGTGGAAGAGGAATAATGTTACCTGACATGGGTTTAAAAAAGACAACTATGAAAGGATGAAAAGGAAACCAGCTAATGTTTTAGTAATTAAAAGGGTTATACAAATAATAAACCAAGAGTGTGACCTAGGCAATTTTCCTGCAATATATTTACAAAAGAGGTTTTCTAAAGTTTTAAAGAATTTTGTGGTAAAGAAAAAATGAAAAGAAATCAAGTTCTAAGATATTATTTGAAGGGACTAAAGGTCAAGATTGTCAGAAGTAAAAGGGAGGAATATAAAATTAGTGTATTTGATTAAGGTTAAACTATGTTAACTCTGGTAGCAGTTAATGAACTTTTGCTAACTTCAGGACTGAAATAACAAGGTTTTATGGATCTGTTTATAGATAAGAGATGGGATATGAGAAGAAGAGATCATTGTTTATATTTTAAGAGAAAGTGATAATTGTGAATTAAGCTGTGTTTCCCCCCCCCCCCCCAATATGGTTAGGCAGAGAGAAGCACTTCAAGGTCAAGGAGGTCCTTGACTCTCAATACCACAAGAGGAATTGCAGTGTTTAGTCTTACGAAAGGTGTTTCTTTGGCACAGGCAGAATGGGTGGCATCAGGAAATGTGCATACCCCTAGGCTTATTCAGAGGTTCCACACCAGGTACCCAGACTGACCCCCAATAGGTTGTCAGTGCAAAAAGAAGATAGTGTAGAAATAATATGTGTCTTTGTTTCTTTGTAGGATTAATCTTTCTGCAGGGTCGGCATGTCATGGTTGACTCGCTATGCAGCCCTGCTCACAACCAGACAACAGTAATGGGAGGGAAGGCATTGGAATGCAAGGGAGGTTTGGGAGGGAACTCTGGAATGCAAGTTTGCCACCTGGAAGTGTGAGACAGACCCAAACCCAAAGGCCATCACCTGGGAATATTCGAGGCAGACAGGCCATTTCCAAAATAAAGCAAATGCAACTGCTTGGTGAACAATGGACAATGGGAGGTCTGGAGGAGGGGGAAGTTTTCCTATGCTGTTTGTGCATGAAAATGTCTTCTGTCTTCATATTGCTTTTCAGTAAAGTTAAACTCTTGCAGAAAAAATGTCCCAAGAGTTTCTTTTGCTGTTTAATATAGTGGGATGGTTGACATATGAGATGTTACATTTACTTCAATGTCCATCAACAATCAACAGAGTAGCTACTCAATAATAAGTGGTCATTACCAAGAGTGACAAGTGGGCAGTAAGTAGGAAGCCTTAAACTCTGCCATCACAGAAAGCATCAAACTAAACAGGGCTGCAGACATTGAACTGCTTTTCCCCCCATCTGAGACAGTCTGCCTTTCCCAACATTCCTCTTGTCAGTTACTGCTGGAAATTACAAGGGGTATCTGTGGGGAGTGGTGGTCTAAAAAATCAGGGTGGTAGTTGTGCAATTGAAGTCCAATGTCAATTACTATTTATGTTCTCCTAAAAATAGGTCAGGCTTGGTTGCATAATTCTGTTCACCATTTTGACTTTTTTGATCCCTCCTCCACAGACACCCCTGGAAATAAATGCTTTGCTAGAGCAACGTTAATTTAAAAAAATTGATTTGATGTTCAGTGTGCTATTTGTGCAACACTTCAGGCTGGAAAAGAGGGAAAAATAGATTACATAAGGGATCTAACTTGGTGGCTGAGACATGGAAGCTGGAATACAAAGGGAAAACCAGAGCTGTCACAGGACATTTTTTAATGTTATATAACCATATAAATGCTGCTTTCCCCTGTGGCTGGATGACAGGAATAACCTTACAGCTTCTCAATGGCAAAAAGTGTTTTTCTATAACTAACAGAATCTTGCTCCTGGCCAATGGAAATTTCACAGGCTTTTAAGGAAAAAAGAGATACCAATATCATTAGGAGCAGAACAGAGAAACACTTTGATGAATACATTATTTAGACTGGGTTTGAAAAAGGCTAAATCATGGCATGGCAAAATATCATTGCCCTCTGGCAGCCATTTCTACAGCACATCCAATTTTAAGGAAGTGTCATTCCAGGGCATTTAGGGACAAGTGGAAGAATGAAGGCCCGAAAGACCAGTAGGGAAAAAAACTGAGGAGCAGAGTGGTCCATTGTAGCAACAAAGGACAGACGTCAGCTGCTGCCCCTGCCCAGAGGGAGTGGAAGAAAAAGCAAAATAACCCTGGCCACTACTATGAATATTGTTTACATCTCATTCTTGGCAGATAAGTGAAACTTTATCTTAAGAGGCATTTCTAATGCTTCCAAGAAGCAGAATCTCTCAGCATCTTAAATCACTCCCTTTGGGACTTCTACTTCCAGTACTGGCCTGAAGAAGCCTGACAAAAATAATGGCTGTCTTTTGTTATAGTGGTCCCCCAATCCCTGAAATGAAGCACCAGCTAAACTTTGGAGGCTTGCTGATGAGGCTTTTATGGCATAATTGTGCTTACTGCTTCAGACAGGAAGGCAGTGCAGAGAATGGTGAGGATGGCAGAAAAGATTATTGGCAGTTCCCTCCCTTCCATCCAGGACATAGCACATAAGCTCTGATTGTCTGGGACATGACACATCCTCTTCACAACCCTTGTTACCTTCTGGGAGGAGGCTTCCTGGTATCCAGAGCAGAACATCCAGATTCAGTCACAGTTTCGTTCCATACAATGTTAACTTTGTGAACTCTAAAGTAGAGGTCCCCAACGTTTGGGGGACCAGGGACTGGTTCCATGGAGAGAGGTTTTTCTTTTTCTTTCTTTTTTTTTTTTAGAAAATTTTATTAAATATACATTTAAAAACAAAAGTGGACATGATTCAACTTCCCTAGCTACAACACTACTATTAGTATTATCTTATGTTACAGAAAGAAATAACAAAAACCTAAAATACAGTCTATAACAGGACAGAGTATAACAAACTGTACATATAACATCTGTCGGGTTTTTTTTAGTAAACTGTCATTCACTCCTCAGCATGACATTTACATATCTTTCAGTTATGTCCATTATATAGATGCTAATAAAAAGTCCTTACATTATCAACCAATCAAACAATGTTCATCTCAGCGATCCTCCTTAACTCTAACCAATTGTACAAATTTTGCCAAATTTCATAATACTCCGTTTCGTTCTTATTTTTGATCTCTAGGGTTAACCTGTCCATTTCAGCGCAGGATAAAATTTTATCTATTATTTCTTCTTCAGTGGGTGTTTCCTTTCTTTTCCATTTTTGGGCATATGCCAGTCTTGCTGCGGTTAAGATATGTACTAATAAGTAGAGAGATGCTTTACTGAGATTGTCATTAATAATCCCTAATAAAATGATTTCTGGCTTTAAATCAATTTTTTGTCGTAATATTTCTTCCAACCAATTTTTTTTCCGCTGCCAAAAATTTTGCGCTTCTGAATATTCCCACCACATATGATAGTAAGTCCCTGGAAGCCTTCTGCATTTCCAGCACATTGGTGAGATTTTTTTTATCTATTTTTGCTAACCTTGTAGGGGGAAGGTGCCATCTATAAAACATCTTGTGCAAATTCTCTTTATAGGAGGTGGCTAGCGTCAACCTCCTGTTTCTATCCCATAGTGATTGCCAATTATCTACGTCAATATTATAACCAAAATTTTTACTCCAGGTTAACATTGTTTCTTTTACCTGTTCTTCTAACAAATCCTGTTCTAATAAATATTGATATATCTTTTTTATCATTCGATATTCTGTTCCTAGAAGAATTTTATCTAATTGTGTATGCTCTAATTTTATCCCGGGTTCTTTTTTATCTTTTCTGTATCATGACTGCATTTGTAAGTATGCCCACCATTCCAACTCTACACCTTCTTCTAATAATCTTTTTCTTGTTTTCAGGTCTCCATTGTCATCTAAAAGATCTTTATATGTGATTAAACTTCCTAGATTTATAAATGTGGGGTGCATAAAAATCTCTAATATAGCCAATTGGGAATTTCTATATAGTTAAATTTTTTAATTTTTATCCACACATCTAATAGTGCCCGTCTAATATGATGATTCTGGAAGTACTGATGAACCTTATATTTTCCATCCCACATTATAGCATGCCACCCAATTTCCATGTCATGACCTTCTAATGCTAGTAATCTTTTGTTCCTTAAATGTATCCAATCCTTTATCCATACCGCTATTGCTGCTTGATAATATTTTTCCCAATCTGGGAGGCTGAGCCCTCCTCATGGAGAGAGGTTTTTCCATGGACTGGAGGGTGCATAGTGTTGTGTGCTGCCTGCATTTCACAGATGGGGCTTTGCTTGTTTGTGCAGCCCAGTTGCTGGCATGCCACAGCCTGGTTCTGGTCCACAGCCCAGGGGTTGGGGACCCCCGCTCTAAAGCTTCCTTCTTCTGCTAGGTATTCAAGATGGACAGTTATTATTTATATGTTATTTATATATAAGGGTGTGTGTGTTTGTGTGTGTGTGTGTGTGTGTATGTATGTATGTATGTATGTATGTATGTATGTATGTATGTATGTATTCGGGTCTTTTCCTGTGTAAGATTGATAGCGTCTTGGTGACATTTCAACAAGGTCCCACTCGCCATCTTCAGGCTGGTGTTACCAGCCTGAAGATGACGAGTGGGACCTCGTCGAAACGTCACCAAGACACTATCAATCTTACACGGGAAAAGACCCAAATACGCCAAGACCTACATACCTGTACCCATGAAAATCTACATATATATAAGGCTGGCAGCTGAGACCAGCCCATCCACTCAAAACACACCCCCACCCAATCAGAACGCACCCACCATTCAAAACACACTCCCACCCAATCAGAACACACCTAATCCCCCACCCAATCAGAGCACACCTCCACCCACAGAACACACCCCCTCTGGCAGTTTAAAAAAGAGGAACAAACAGCCACTACCACATGCTTCTTCCAGAAGAAGGAAGCTGAAGCCACCAGCCTGAGGATGACGGATGGGATTCCGTCGAAACGTTGCTCCTACACCTTCAATTCTACGCGGGAAAAACCCCGAATGACCAAAGATCCATATATATATATATATATATATATATATATATATATATATATATATATATGTTTAACTATTTGTCAAGGCTTTTTGAATGGACCTTGCTAATTAACTCTTTCATTCCTGTTTTTGGCCCGGCTCAGGGCTTATCCACAGGAACTAGTCAACTTATGACAGCTCATTATTTGTGCAAATTATTCAAATTGCTAATAAAGAATTTGGGAGGCTAAGATGATCATTTCGAACTCATTTATGTTCTCATCAGTTAGTCATACCCTTTATCTGAGATTCGAACCCGGGCTGATTGTATATCAGGCAGTGTTTTAACCTCCTGAGCCACGGGGTTCTTTCTCTCTTATATTAGCTGGAAGGCAAGGCAAATGTATGTTTAAGTATTTGTCAAGGCTTTTTGAATCTCAGATAAAGGGTATGACTAACTGATGAGAACATAAATGAGTTCGAAATGATCATCTTAGCCTCCCAAATTCTTTATTAGCAATTTGAACAATTTGCACAAATAATGAGCTGTCATAAGTTGACTAGTTCCTGTGGATAAGCCCTGAGCCGGGCCAAAAACAGGAATGAAAGAGTTAATTAGCAAGGTCCATTCAAAAAGCCTTGACAAATACTTAAACATACATTTGCCTTGCCTTCCAGCTAATATAAGAGAGAAAGAACCCCGTGGCTCAGGAGGTTAAAACACTGCCTGATATACAATCAGCCCGGGTTCGAATCTCAGATAAAGGGTATGACTAACTGATGAGAACATAAATGAGTTCGAAATGATCATCTTAGCCTCCCAAATTCTTTATTAGCAATTTGAATAATTTGCATATATATATATATATATATATATATATATATATATATATATATATGCTTGTTAACTATTTAGATTACTTTGCTAGGCCCCAAACATAGAACAAATCTTATTTCCTGTTTCAGCCTAACCGAAGTCCATCCACAGGCAGTAGTCACAACAGTGACAGCTCATATTTGTGTAATTTTTTTTTTCTCAGAAGGGTATGGCTGACTGATGAAAACAAATAATATATATATATGTTTTCTGAGGTTTTCGCGGGTGTTTGTATGTAGATCTTTGGTCATTCGGGTTTTTCCCCACATAGAATTGGAGGTATCAGGGCAACGTTTCAACGAAATCTCATCCGTCATCCTCAGGCTGGTGACTTCACCTTCGTTCTTCTGGGAGAAATGTGTGGTAGTGGCTGTTTTTTCTTCTTTTTTAAACTGCCAGAGTGGGGGGGTGTTCTGTGGGTGGAGGCTTGGTTGTGTTCTGATGGGGTGGAGGTATGCTCTGATTCAGGGGGGGGGGGTTAGCTGTGTTCTGATTGGGTGGGAGTGTGTTTTGAATGGGGGCTGTGTTCTGATTGGGTGGGGATGTGTTTTGAGTGGGTGGGCTGGTCTCAGCTGCCAGCCTTAGACCTGAACTGGTGAGTTGTGCTGCTTTTGTTCGGCTCCATGTTTGTGGTGGTGCCATGTTTTTATAGTGGGTGTCAGTTTGCTTATTGTTTGGTTTGGAGGGGTTTAAAGTGGCTAATGTTGCAGCTGTAGTTAGGTTTCTGTTTTGTGGTTGTGTGTCGTTATCGTTGTGGGTTCGGATTTGCTTTTTGAATGGTTGTGTGGTGGTGATGTGATGTTATCATGAGTTTGGGTCTGGTATCATTCTTGGTGGTTGGGACTCATCTGTCAATCAAGGCGGGTTTCCAAATGGCTGGTAGGTGAGAGGTATCATCTCGTTTGTTCATGCTGTGGGGGCGTTTTTCTATCTCGATGGCTTCTCTGATTATTCTGTTGTTAAAATGTTCAATTTTGGTGATAGTTCTGGTTTTTAAAAAATTATTTCATGTCCCATGGCTTTAAAGTGTTGGAACAGGGATGACGTTTGTTCTCCCTTTCTGAGTGAGTTCCTGTGCTCTTCAATGCGTGCACTTATTCTTCTGTTGGTCTGTATATTTATTTATTTATTTATTTATTTTATTGATGGGATTTATATCCCGCCCTATCTCCCGAAGGACTCAGGGCGACTAACAACAAAACATATAATAAGTACAGAAATCAAGATAAAAATAAAATTGAAATCATCTGTGCAATAAATTAAAATTAAAGATTAAAAAAATAAATTAAAAATTCTAAATATAATTAATTAAAATGCCTGTCAGTCCAGGTCAGCCTGGTGGAACAGGAGTGTTTTGAGGCCGTGGCAAAAGGATTGTATATAGCATGTTTAAATGTGTGTTATGTATGTGTACACTTTTGAGAGCAAGCAACAAAATTTCATTTTTAATGTATGCCAATTTGCTCATAGTAAAAAATGACAATAAAGATTATCTGTCTGTTTGTCTGTCTGTCTGTCTGTCTGTCTGTCTGTCTGTCTGTCTGTCTGTCTGTCTATCTATCTATCTATCTATCTATCCAGTGGTGGGATTCAAATATGTGAACAACTGGTTCTCTGTGTGGATGCTGCTTCCAGAAGTCCATTCTGGGCCTGGACAACAAAAAAGTAGCTACCGGTTCTGACGAAGTGATGCAAACCAGCTGAATCCCACCACTGTATCTGTCTGTCTGTCTGTCTGTCTGTCTGTCTGTCTGTCTGTCTATCTATCTATCTATCTATCTATCTATCTATCTATCTATCTATCTATCTATCTCTATCTATCTATCTATCTATCTATCTATCTATCTATCTATCTATCTATCTATCTATCTATCCATAGAATTGTAGAGAAGTCCTGGCATAATTATCCATTTCAGTGAGGAAAACATGTTCAAGGACAAATGCTGCTTGGTATTTCCTTCCATATTACAGAGCACAGCCAGTACCAAAGTAGAATCCTCGTCATAATTATCAAATGGATAATTATGACAAGGATTCTACTTCGGTACCAGCTATACTCTGTAATATGGAAGGAAATACCAAGCAACACTTGTCCTTGAACGTGTTTTCCTCACTCATGAAGTTTAAAACTAAGTAACCTTTCATGTATTCTATTCAACACGATTAATCTAGAGTTCTCGTAATTGCTTTTGATCTATTTCTGTTATGTAAATGCTCAAAGTTTCTTATATCTCTCATTGTTAAATATCTCATTCCATTTACAATGAAGCAACTCTTATCTGTACTAAGCCTTAAAAACAATTCAAAGGTTATAAAATACTTCAGGAAGACAAGCAAAACAGAAAAGAACAGTTTGCAATAGAAGAATTTGATCTTTGCTCACTCACCAATCTCTTCTATAGATGATTGGAATTTAGAGAACACAATGATATATTTCAACCAAGGAGCAATATTCTGTACACGTCACATCTTTCGCCTTGGCCACAGGTTCTAAAGAAACTTATGCTTGTTTCATATATCTATGGATTACAATTAAGAGATGGACTTTATCCATCTTTAGGGAATCTGAACCTTGTACAGTGAAATCAAGGCAAAAAAAATATGAAATGACTCCTTGGGAGGGTGGAAAGATGATCACTCTGCAAGAAAGCAATAATTAATCTGTTATAGAGCAGAAGCATATGGGTATTTATGGTTAGTCTGATAAGTATGATTAGGATATCATAATTAAATTAGATGGTAATAACTTCAAGGTACACATATTTATCAGATTTCGGTCTAGTGGGTAATCTCATTCCTGTCTCCTTTAAGGTGAAATAAATGACCCTTGACATATCTCATGAGCTCATTAAAACTGGAACACCCTGAAATAACATGAGACTTTTTATTGTGTACTAGGTTCTTACTGGAAAGCAGGAGACGAGGTGAGAGAGTTCAGGCAGGAACATGCTTTATTGAATTGCAGAAACTGAACTGAGAACCAAGGCTGCAACGCAGCTATTTATACTCTGGCCACTAGGCCGTGGCCAATAGGTTTGAAGCAACCTATTGCCGCCCTAGAGCCAACCATTGGTGGTCCTGGAGACTGACTGTCTGAGGAGCTGGCGACCATTATCAGCTTCCTGCTTAAGCAACCTGTCTTGAAAAAGGTACAAGACAGGGTTGCCCCCTATCACCATTATTGTTTGTTTTAACATTAGAGATTTTACTAATTAAAATTCGAGAGTCCTCTTTGATAAGGGGAATTAAAATAAAACAGAATGATTATAGATTGAGAGCTTTTGCTGATGACTTGGTTGTGACAATATCCCAACCGTTACAGTCAGTTATAGACTTGATGGAAATTATAACTCAGTATGGTAAGGTTTCTGGGTTTAAGGTGAATAGTAATAAGACTAAGATATTATCCAAGAATTTATCTATGAGTGAAAGGGATATGTTATCTGAATTAACAGGTTTTGAAATAGTGAAGAAGGTTAAATATCTAGGAGTATATATTGCAGCCTCAAATGTAAAATTGTATAAGAATAATTATGAAACACTATGGTTGAAGGTACAAAGGGACTTAAATAATTGGAAAAAATTACAATTATCATTACTGGGAAGAATTGCAGTTGTTAAAATGAATGTTCTACCAAAGTTTCTCTTTCTGTTTCAGATGATACCTATATTGAAAAAGGATGCCAACCTTGATCAATGGCAGAAGGGTATTAACGAATTTATCTGGGCGGGGAAAAAAACCAAGAGTTAAATTCAAGATTTTACAAGATGCCAGGGAAAGAGGGGGACTCAAGGCGCCGAACTTGAAATTGTACTATGATGCGGTTGCCTTGACCTGGGTTAGTGATTGGCTTAATCTAACTAACAAGAGAATACTGCATCTTGAGGGATGGGATTTGGTATATGGATGGCATGCATGCTTGCTTTATGATAAGAAGGTAGACAGGGCTTTTAAATCTCATATTCTTAGAAGTGCTTTATTGCGTGTCTGGAAAAAGTATTATTATAAGTTAAATTATAAAATACCGATTTGGGGAATTCCTGGACACGCGATAGAGGGCGTATCTATGGGAGTGAGTATGGATATGGTTTCTTATAAGGAACTACTTAGATTGCAAGGGAATGATTGACAACTTAAACCAGTAGAGGAGTTAAGACAAGAAAACATAAGTTACTCTTGGTTTCAATATATCCAATTGAAAGCTAGGTGGAAGTCAGATCAAAAGGTTGGCATCACAACTACAGATCAAAATTTAGTAAAGCAAATTAGAGATTCAAATTGTGCACATATAAAGAGGATATATAATGCTTTAATTGAATTGGATTCGGAAACGGAACTGGTTAAAGACTGCATGATAAAGTGGGCACAAAATATTCAGGAACCAATTTCATTGGACACCTGGGAGATAATTTGGGTCAGAAATGTTAAATTTACCCAGGCTCAAAATTTAAGAGAAAATTTTTATAAAATGTTTTATAGATGGCATCTGGATCCCAAGAAGCTGTCCAACATGTATCCTAATCTACAGTCTAAATGTTGGAGGTGTGGTAGTTTAGAAGCTACTTATTTTCACATGTGGTGGACTTGTAGAAATATAAAAGCTTTTTGGATTAAAATTTGGTGGAACATTCAAAAGATTTTTAAGAGAAAGATAAAGTTTTCCCCGCAATTGTTTTTATTGGGCATTGTTGTAGATTGTGATGTTAAAGAAACTAACTTGATGTTGAACATGATAACGGCAGCACGGTTACTGCTGGGACAATATTGGAAGAAGGATAGTTTGCCCACTGTAGAAGAATGGGTGTTTAAAGTTTCGATTCTTGCAGAAATGTCTAAGATTTCTGCTTATCTAAAGGATCATTCACAGGAAAGATATATTTCAGTTTGGAGGAGATGGATAAATTATATTCAAAACAAATATGGGACTAAAAAGTATCATTTAGCTTATGAGTAGATTTTAGTGGGATATTGTTATTGGTACGTTGTTTGTAGTTATGTTAAAAGAGAGTTAAAGTGCATTATGAATTTGGTTAATTGTATATTATGCATAATTTTTATTTAGAATATGATTATTGTAACTATAATCCTGTATTTAGCTCTGGGAAGTGGGTGGGGGGAAGTGGGTGGGTTTGGGGTGGGAGGGATTTGGGGATATATTGTAAAATTTTGTTTTTGTAAAACTCTTTAATAAAAAAAAGCAACCTCACAGCATTCAAAACCCCACGTGGTACATCTCAAGTTAACTAGGCCCAATACATTACACCCCTCCCCCCTAGAATGTACACACATTATAATAAAACAATAGTTGAAAATAAAATACAGCAGTTTACAGATTTTGCAATAATATAAAACAGTAGTAGGGATAAGTACAGCAGTGCACAATTGTTTTCAGTAGTACAGATACTTTTCCTGGACAGGAAACAAGTACAGTAATTACACAGCACTTACAATAGTACAATTATTTAAGGACAAAATCCTGCAAATAAGCTGGAGGCTTACGTGACCTTGTAGATTGTCTGGGGGACCCAGGCAACTCCCGGTCTACCAGCTTGCCTGCCGGGCTGGGTAGACCAGGACTCTTGAGTCCATGAGAGTTAGGCTGACTCGAGTCTCTCTCTGGCCGGCCTTTCCAGGTCGGCCCAAGCCAAAGTCCATCATTGGAGCAGAGTTAGCACAGCGGCTGTCTTGGTTGGGTTGACTTTCCCCATCAGGGGACCCATGTTGCACTCCCGAGCTTTGCCCATCTACGACCACCTCCCCGTTGTTCTGACTGCTAGAGTCCCCAGGGCATGTGAATTGCTCCGCTTGTCTGCCAGTTTCTGGCTCTAGGAGCAGACCTGTGGCTAGGTCATCACTTTGTGGCCGTTCGGGGAACCGCCTCTGCAGCTTATCAATATGGCAGTGAACGACTCACCCACCATCCAGAGTCACCTTGTATGAGAGAGGGCCCGAGATTTTAGAGATTTTGCCTGGCACCCACAAGTTCCCATGCCCATAGTTCTGGGCCCACACCCCATCACCTACTTGCAACCCCCTCAGAGGCCTTGGGCGAGAGGCGTCTGCTGCCACCCAGTCTGGTTGCAGCCTGTCCAGTTTAGTGATGAGCCTTCTTCCCCAGCGAAGCTCTGCTGGGCTCTTGCCTGTTGCTGTGCAAGGCGTGGTGTGCTGACAAAGCAAAAAATCAGCCAGCCTGGTGCCAATCCGCAGTCACTATGCATTTGAGTGACTCCTTTGTAGTGCGCACCATCCGTTCAACCTGCCTGTTACTTGAAGGGTAAAAGGGAACCAATGTTGCACGTCTTATGAGGTTAGTCCTCAAGAAGGCTTGAAACTCTGCCGCTGTGAACTGAGCCCCGTTATCGGACACTACGATGTCCGGCAGCCCGTGTATTGCAAAAAGCTTCCTAAGCACCTGGATGGTCCTAGCAGTAGTCATACTTGCGATTGGAATAACTTCCAGCCATTTAGAGTGGCTGTCGACCACTATGAAAAATAGCTGTCCCTGAAAGGGCCCAGCGAAGTTGATGTGAATCCTCGACCAAGGAATGTGTGTCTCCCCCATCTGTGGACAGGAGCGTGTGGCATTTCTGGCCTGGACTGTTGACACGTGTAACACCTGTGTACTTGAGCCTCAATAGCCTTATCTAACCCAGGCCACCATAGGTAGCTTCATGCCAATGCCTTCATCCAGATGATGCCCGGATGTCCCTCATGCAATGATTGAAGTACTCTGTCTCTTAATGAACTGGGGACAATGACCTTGCTCCCTTGTGACCTGAAAGCTCGTGTCTATGTGTAAAGTAGCTCTGGAACTCGGGTCCAGGACTGTTTTCTAGCCACCCTGTGTGAATCCAGGATAGCACCCTGCTTAAAACCTTGTCTACAGCAGTTTCTGCAGCCACATCCCCAGCATGGAGGGGAAACTCAGGCAAATCCTGAATAGACAAAATGCAAGCTGCTGGAGCTGGCTCGATGTGTGGCAATGGCAACCGGCTGAGGCCATCTGCATGGCCCATGTCTTTGCCGGGTTTGTGAATCAGCCTGAAGCTGTAGGCTGACAAGAAGATGGACCATCTTAACATCCTAGGGAACAGGATTTGGGGTGTCTGCCTGTCTGTAGTAAATAACCCCAATAGTGGCTTATGGTCTGTGAAGACCATGAATTCCCTGCCATACAAGTAATCATGGAATTTCTTCAACCCGGCCACAATGGCCAAGGCCTCTTTGTCAATTTGTGCGTAATTGCGCTCAGCAGAGGACAATGTCCTAGAGTAATAAGCAATTGGTACTTGAGTCCCATCACTCTCCAAATGACTTAACACAGCCCCTACCCCATAAGGGGATGTGTCACATGCAAGGCATACAGGCAATGACTCTTTAAAGTGAGTGAGCACTGAATTGGAAGAGAGTAGTGACTTTACTGCCTTAAAACTGCTTTTGTGGAGCCTGGTCCACTTCCATGGGGTGTTTTTGTCTAAGAGCCGGTGTAACAGCTCTGCCACTGCGGCCTTGTTAGAATGGAACATATGGTAAAAAATGAGGAAGCCCAGGAATGCCTGCAGCTCTTCCTTTGACCTGGGGCTAGGTGCCAGCTGAATGGCCTTCAGCTTGGACTCAGCAGGGTGGATGCCTTCAGCATCAATGTGGAAACCCAGAAACTCAGTTGAGGGGACCCCTATGCTACACTTTTTTTTTAAGTTTAAGGCCCACTTCGCGGAACCGTTGAAGGATGGCCTTGACCCTCCTTGGAAGCACCTCAGTGGATTCACCGGTGATGAGCATATCGTCGAACTAGAGGCAGATCCCCAGAATGCCCTTGAGTGTACGCTCCATAACACCTTGAAATATGCCAGGGGCTACACTAACCCCGAATTGGAGGCGTTTTACCCTAAAAGCCCCCCCCATGTGTTACAATAGTTTGTGCAGCAGCTGTGGCCTCGTCTACAGGTAGCTGTTGATAAGCCTGTGCCAAATCTAATTTTGCAAAAACTGTACCCCCTTGCAGTGATGCCAGGATGTGGCTCACGACTGGCACCAGGTACGCATGCTGCTTAAGTGCCCGATTAATGTTGCACTTGTAATCAGTGCAAATCTTGACCTCCCCATTGGCTTTAAGTGGTGTGACAATTGGAGTTTCCCATTCATCCCCATGTACAGGCTGCAGTACCCCCTGTTCAACTAGCTTGTCCAACTCAGCATCTATCTTGTGTCTAAGTGCAAATGGCACTCTGCGGCTTTTGATCCTGATAGGCATTACAGCAGGATCAAGTTTAAAAGCTATCGGAGGGCCCTTGTATGTTCCAAGGCTAGTGTCAAAAACATCTGCAAACTCCTCGCATACTGATGCTAAATTCACCATTTGTGTCCAGTGGATTCCGGTGACCTGGATGCCCAATGCATCAAAGCAATCAAGTCCTATCAGGCTCGTTCACTGACCCTCCACTACAATAATGTCCAGAGGCCCTGAAAACCCCTTGAATTTGATGGCCAGTGTGGCCTCTCCCTTGACAGTGACTCGAGCGTTCTTGAAATCAGTCAGGATGACTGATTATTATTATTATTATTATGATGATGATGATGATGATGATGATGATGATGATGATGATGTCGGATGGCCTAAGCTTGGCCCACCTCTTGCTGCAGTTGCAGACGAACCGGAATGTTTCAAGCGAAATGATGGACATGGCTGACCCAGTGTCCAGTTCCATCCTGCAAGGGATGCCTTGCAGCTCCACCTGAAGTTGAAATTTTGGCTTAAGGGGGTGGCGAGTTCCAGCCTACGACCAGCCCTGTTTGTGTGACATGGACAACCCCTTTTTCCTTTTGACAAATTAATAGGCTGGAAAAAACCTAACCCAAATTTATTTACACTTCCAAAATGATAAAGTCTTTCAAACAAAAAAGCAGCAGAATATTTTCTTCAATAAATGATTCAAAACATCAGACAAGAGTCAAAAAACAAGAGTCAAATAGATTAGCAAGAACAGACCAGGATTCTCTTTGAATGTCTACGAACGGTTGCCTTCAGCAACTAGCACCGCCCACACCTTCCCCTTTTATTATCTGTCCCAAGGCGTGGCTTCTCAATGCCTTCTCCTTTCACTGAGTTGCCTCATTGATTTTCTCTGCTCTACTCTGCTGGATTGCCTTCTGCTTCTAGCATCTCTGAACAGATTCAGCTGTGACTCCTCCAAGTCTGACACCTCCTCCTCACACAACTGAGCCTCATGAGGAACACGACTGGAGGGGCCAGGCTGAGAATCCTGCAGTGCATCAGAGCCTCCCTCCGACACTGAAGGCTCTCCAAACCCCTCCTCCTCTTCCTCCTCTTCAGATTCCTCAGACTCAGCTGCTGGGAGCACAGGCTGAAACTGAATCACAACAGCGGCAAATGGTCCAGTGTCTGGAGCAAAACCCTACGCTAAACTTTCCCAGGGCTCTCCTGATCAGAATGTCCGATTAGCGGTCCGATTGGCGGTCCCTCTGGCAACCTCTGCAGACTGAAGTGATGTGGCTGGTCTTCCCACAGGACCAACATGTGGCTCTCCGGAACCTGCAGTCCATGCATTGGTGGTGGCTGCCACAACCCAGACATCGAGAGAAGGGACTTGCCTTGTAAGTAGTCCCTTGTTGTTGGTCGTTGCACTGTTGTTGGTCGTCATGCCATTGAAGTTTCTCCACTTCGTGGTTGCTTTCAGTGTCTTCTGTGAGTTCAACATCCTCATGGTGGACAGCCTCCTCGTGCTGCATGCTTTTAGCAGGCCACATGGCTTTCATGGCCCCACTGGCGACTTCATCCGCCATAATCTCCTTCAACATGTCTTGGAGTGATAGAGTCTCTTTGGCAAAGAGCTTCTGCTGCAGCTCTCTGCTCTGAAGGCCACAGACAAGTTGGTCTCGAAGCCTCTCTACTAAATCGGTGAACTGGCACAGGCATGAAGCTTGCCTCAAAGCCGTGATAAATTTGATGGCTGTTTCACATGGCTGCTGAACCCTCTGTTCGAATGCATGCCTCCAAGCTATTAATGAAAGCTTGGGCTGGAAATGGTCGCCAAGCTGTTTCTTCAAGTCCGTGGATGTTATGGACTCCAGCTGTGCCGGTGTGACCAAAGTTTTCGTGATGTCGAACATTGCAGGCCCACAGATGCACAGGAGCATTGTGGCCTTCAGGCCGTCTTCAGTGACTTGGTTGGCGCGGAGGTAGTTTTCGACCCTCGAGATGTACGAAGACCATCTCTCTGGGTGAGTTACATGAAATTCTTCCAGCTTTCCGACCTTCAGCATCTTGGGAAGTCTTCGCAGCTGGTGCTCATCTTCTTCCTTGTCCTGTTTCTTTGTAGGCCCAGGGACTGGTCCACAGGGCGGGTGATCGCTAGCGTGGCTGTGCTTTCCCTGCCAGGCACTTGGCTGGCGTCATCCCTTAGTGACTTTCAGCTCTTCTGAAGGAGCAGGATCCCATCCTCATCGCCAGTATTGTGCACTGGGTTCTTGCTGGAAAGCAGGAGATGAGGCGATAGAGTTCAGGCAGGAACATGCTTTATTGAATTGCAGGAACTGAACTGAGAACCAGGGCTGCAATGCAGCTATTTATACTCTGGCCACTAGGCAGCGGTCAATAGGTCTGAAGCAACCTATTGCCGCCCTAGAGCCAACCAATGGTGGTCCTGGGGACTGACTGTCTGAGGAGCTGGTGACCATTACCAGCTTCCTGCTTAAGCAATCTCACAGCATTCAAAACCCCAAGTGGTACATCTCAAGTTAACTAGGCCCAATACATTACACTTTTCATGTCAACTTCCTGCACATCTGCAAGGTTAAGAAATGTGGGCATATTCATATGGCATGGATCACAAATCTTTATTATTTCCAAATGCCTTTGTCACATCTCTTGTTTGACTTTGCCCCTAATTTAAGCTGACCTGTCCTCTGGACTCCATAGTGGCAGAAGGAGTCTAGAGGACCAATGAAGAATGTAAGAAAAATATATAAAATTTAAATAGGAGGAAGAAATATTAGATATGTTGCTGCTTTGAGTTATTTATAAAAATAATAAAGGTGGGATTAAAAAAACTAACAAAAAGAGGAGGTTTAATTTTCTTTGTGCCATTGTCTTAAGCAACTTATTGGTTGGAAGCAGCCTATCTCCTTTCTCCCTGTCCAGACAGACCTTCCTATCCACCTGCTCTCCAGCAAACTTTCAGATCTACTTCCTGCCCTCCAAGAGAAAGCAGAAAGAACATAGGGGATGATGGGATAGTGACAAAGCCCTGGTAAGATCCCCAGTGTGGGCTCTCTGATTTAACTTCAAGTGCCATCTGGGTGTACTATTCCAGACATCATAAGATACATTAGAATAAATAAGATTCAGAAAAAGGCAATAAAGAGGATCAGGGACTGAAAACTAAATTTTACAGGAAGACACTCAGGGAGGATATGATAGGAATACTACAGGATGTTTCAATACCAGAACAGTAGTTATATAGGCCAGGGGTATATTTTCTTATCCCTGGATGGTTCTTAAAAGAAAAGAAGCAAATTCCTGTTAAATCCTATAAAAAACTGAAGGATACTTTAATTCCTGTGCTGAGCAAAAGTTTAAAATGATGGCTTAAAGGACACCTTCAAACATTCAACATGACTAGCAAGAATGGTGGAGTAGATTCATGGTGATGTTCTCTGTATATACTTGCAGATATTCTTTCAAATTCTTGTATTGTACAATTTGTGTGGCATTCTTATGCACAGTTCTTTTATATGACTAGGCATTATGGTAGCTAAGAACATTTCTGTACTGAACCCTTAAGCTCTTCCTGACCTGTCCTGATTACCTCTAAAACAGTTTAAGCAAAAATTATCCAAGTTGAGATGGCAGTAGGTTGAACCAGATTGCATTCTACCACACAGAGGTGTTCATTGAATTTTCCTATTGTTTTCATCAAAATGATCAAAAGCACCATTATACCATGCTGCAAACTCCATCCCATTTGAGTGTGTGTGTGTGTGTGTGTGTGTGTGTGTGTGCTCATGTGTATACATGTGACTTCATAATAAACAGAAGAGAAAAAACAAACAGAATGGACTTGTGTCATGATAGCATAATGCTTTATGTCAATCTGATGACCTCACCCCAAGATGCCATTACAATCTACCTATCTCCATCTACCTACCTACCTGGGAGTTGCCTGTCTCTTTTTCAGGCAGATCTTGCCATGATCCAGATTGAGTATCTGCGATAGCCATTCTTTTTTAACTATAGTGTGGAGACTCAGAAAACATCTGTCAACTACTAAGATGTACTGGACAAACATGATAGATTTTAGTCCATAAACTTTAGCTTGCAATGGATAGGTTCAGGCTGAGAGATATATAATGCATATAACTTTGAAAAGTTATATTAACTATAAATAATATAATATATATAATGATTACATTAATAAGAGCCAGTTTGGTGTAGTGGTTAAGGTGTTGGCCTACAAGCTGTTGGAGATTGTGAGTTCTAATTCAGCCTTAGATATGGAAAAAGTTGTACATGGCTTTGGGCCAGTCACTGTCACTCAGCCAGCTCACTTTACAGGACTGTTGTGGGAAAAGAGTGTTGGTCTGTTTGCTGCATATGAAAAAAAAGAATGGGAGATACACACACACACACACACACACACACACACACACAGCTGAATCACTGAAATATACATTCATGCAGACACAATGACAACTCTAAAATAAATGTTCCTTTTTGTACTGCAAGTGACTGCAAAAGTCATAAAATAATGCATATTTTATGTATAATAATGATGATGCTTTTGAGATTCTGTTTTTCAAAAGTATCTGCTACAGAGATTAGGGAGTTCCAGGAACCAACCACCAATTCAAGTGAGGACAATTCCTACCTTTGTATAGGAGCCGATAAAGGGGCAGGTGCTGTTTAGAAGCAAGTAAAACGTAACATTCAAAGCACACAATATATTAGGTCTAGCATAAGCTTTTAAAAGATTACTTCCAACTTGGAGCAGGGAAACACAGATGTTGATCCCATTTGTAATGTGAGCATTAGTGAGCAGAAGACAGCATTGGTGAGAAGAGAAAGTCATGAGCAAGGGAGAGAGAGCGGGGTTAAGTATCAAAACCTCCTAGCTGAAGAAATCCTCCTTTACCTCAGGTCTACCTGCTCCTCCCTTCGTATCAAGTGCCTGACTTGGTAAGAGCATAGGCAATTATTATACTCTGTTCCTTGATGAGGAAACTTTAGAAAGGAGGAAAGTCTTTTTCCTATTCTCAGGACCTGGGTTCTTTTTCCCAAAGGCCACTTGACTGAATCCTAGCATTTTGGCAGAAGGAAAATTATCTCAGAACCATTTTAGGTCTAACAAGCTGCAAAGGAGTACAAATCTTCCTCCCCCACTTTCCTATTTTGAGTCAAACTGAGTAGTTCATCCAAGTCAATTCCATGTGTTTCCCGTTATCACTCTGTTTCCTGGACGTTCATAAACTGTAATGCTAGGATTAGGATATGATATAGAAAAGGTGATGTAATTCTGTCTGAGTAGAATTGCTCAGGCATCCTCTTCGCTTAAATGTTAGAGTCACTGCTCAATATAGGGGTACTACTGGCTAGATCTTAAACCTTTCTCTTGTCTTAGGAAGCTGAGATCATAACTACACCTGCTGGTCTATTCCTAATTGGACTTGCAGGGTGGTTGTTTGAGATGTTGGTCTTGGGCAGGGGTAGGCAACCTTGGCTCTTTTATGACTCGTGGACTTCAACTCCCAGAATTCCTAAGCCAGCTTGGCTGGCTCAGGAATTCTGGGAGTTGAAGTCCACGAGTCATAAAAGAGCCAAGGTTGCCTACCCCTGGTCTTGGGTATCTAAAGTGCCAGAGGCAGGAGGAAAAGATTGCAATGTAATTATGTCTAGAATTAAAACTGCTCAGTGAAATCTTTAAATTCCCCACTATCACATCCCCCTTCCCCCAGCCAAAAGGAATTTGGAGGAAGACATTTCTGCTTCGGTTGCAGAGTCTGCAGGTCTGGATAACAAGTCAGCAATTCTTGTGTTGTAAAGTTAATTATCTGTTCTGTTCAACCTTGTTTGTTTTTCACAGTCAGGGAGGAGGAACTGCATTCTGTGCTGATTTTCTCCTGAAGTCCTCTCTCTATAATCTTCCAATTTGGAAAATACAGTTTTGAAAATAGGCCTTCATTCCATGAAAATGGGTCTGCTGTGTACTTCTAACTTTGCTATTTATCATTCTCCACTCCTGAATGAGTTAGCAGTCTTGGAGGTGTTATTGGCGTACTTGCTTCCTGCCTATCCCCAGCTTGACCAGTGGGACTTCAGCCTATTTGGTGAAGCTGCTACATCAGAAATAATTTCAGCATATGACAAGCACAAGGGCTGGCTTCGCTCAGCAGGAAACACACAATCTGACTAATCTAGGCGTGGAGAAATTCTCTGCAATTCTAATATTGTTTCTTGGAGAGACAGGAATTTTAAGACGATTCTTCCCAGAAAAAAATAAAATCATTTTCTGATATTTCTTTGGAATGCTCGCATCAATTCAGCGAGCAGATCTGTTGAACTCTTTACTGAGTAGTGAGAATGGGAAATGGCCTGAGCATTTGACATAATCATATTACAGGGTTTTTGCTTACCAAAGAAACCAATACCAACACATCTTGTTTTCCAGGTAGCAAAGAAGTGAATAAAGTAACAGGTACATCGGGCTGGTGGAAAAGAGGCTGACTGAACAGGGTTGAGAATTAACTTGAAAACTTACTCAAAGGATTGACAAATAAGTTGTTTCTCTCTGTCACCATTGCATCATCACCAAGTAATTTAAGTAAGAGGGATGTGAGGGAGTGGTCAGAGATTTAACACATACAACTTCACAAAAAAGTAGGAGTGTTATAACGGATTCCTACAACATTTTTCAGATACATCTTTTTGAATTGGGCAGGGATAGCCATAGAAGGGGTCAAAATGGAGGCCGAACCCATCTGATTAAAGTCCTGCCCCATTTTTATATGCAACACATGTAAAAGTGGATGGTGATTCAATTGACTTCATCTTGATCCATCTTCATATGGCTGCACCTGGAACTGGAAAGCATATTGTAGGTAACATATGTTCCAGTTTAACTTTTATTTCTGCGTGACTGGTTATTATAGGACTGAGACAGGATATTTGGAGAGGTGAAACCTAAAACAGCTAGGATGTGGTGGTAAATTTCTTGAGGTAATACTGATAATGACAAACATAGCTTTATAACAAGTTTGAATCTTTCCTACCTCAAGAAGACAGAAAGATGACTATGGCTTTTTGACAAAATCATTCACTGAAGCTCAGTACATTGGATAATTTCCGATAATCTTCCATCAGAGGGCAACATGATAACTCTATGCAGATGTGGTTTGGGTGGTTAAATCCCCATATATGTTGAGGTAGGGAAGACAGCAGATATATGAAGACTGCACTATAGTATCCCTTGGCAACATACAGCCCTTGGCAGTAATATTAGTGCCATTTGAATCAGTAAAGAATTTAACTAGCTTTATATTTATTAAATATAATGCTAGAATTTCTCTAGAATTCTTCACTTATTACCTGCTACATTAACATGTAACAAGCTTGTTTCTAAAAAAACAACAGGTAACAAGCTTGGAGTATGTCTTTTATCATCATTGCTGCATCCCTGGCAGCATGAAATTGAAATACCTTCTTGGTTCATTCTAAAATGTTAGAAGACTGTTAGATTTTACAGATCTTCTCCAAACAGAAAAAATCTGACATAGACTAGGATGGGCAATACTTTTTAGCTTAACTTTTAAATCCGACAATGAGGCTTTGAAGGCAACATCAGAAGTACAAGACTGAAGTTTGTAGTCTTTGATGGGAAGTTGAGACCTAAATAATATTGTAGGGCAGTGATTCTCAGCCTGTCATCTCTGGACCCCTAGGGAGCTGTGATGTCATCACAGGGGGGTCCATGAAGACTTGAAGAAATGTTATGATTTAAATCTTGAGTTAAATCTTGGTGGTCCATGGCCATGGTTCATGGTGCACCAGAGGTATTTAAGGGGGTCTGTGGTAGTTGAGAACCATTTCTACAGATTAAACCAGAGACATTATGATTTATATTTAAAAAACAGAGAAAATAACACTTTCAAAAATCACCAATATTTCAGCATGAAATCTTGAACACTGTGTCAATGCTGCTAACATCGGATGTTCTTGCTTTGACAATATATGAAAATGCAGCCATTTCCCCCTTGACTTCTGTGTTACTTTTAGTGTTATAATTAGATGATGCTGGGAGAAGAGAAGGAAGAACGTGTATGGGAATTAGTTAGACCTAACAACTTCATAGTAGAGTGTTTTTTTTCAAGGCAGTTTGAAATAAGAGATGATAAGGAATGGTGGGTGGGAGAACTGGAAGGAAGGTCGGCATTTCAAACTAATTGGAGAATGTGACTTATGACTGTTAATTAGAGGAGGGAATTGTGCTTTGATATAATGTGTTTAGGGGAGGAGAATTCAGATTTTGGCTTCAACCATGTATGTGCTGAAGCTATGCTACTGGAATAAAGATTCTTTAAGGTAAACAATGCCTTGAAATTCTTTGAAGAGTTTCATTTGTCGGAACCATGACACACTGTTTGTATGCCTATGTGTGAATGACATGTGGAAAGTATGCTATAATAGAACACCAAATTTTAGTTATGGTAACTCTGTCCAAGAGTGTCAGTCCTGCCCCAGTTTGATCCCTTAGGGAAGTAAAACTCTTGACTCCATTTGAAGTGAAAAGGCAGTTTTACTAAGAGATGCTGATTTCAGGAGAGTCAAGTGGAATCTAAAATTCCTGTGCACCAGTACAGAAATAAAACCCCTGGTTTCCCCAAACTCTCCCAGTATGGTCCATCTGTGCATAACCAATCCAGCACCACCAAGAAGTTATGAGAAACTCTGAGCTAGTGAAAGTCCACACTCAGGGCAAATGGCCTTGAAGATGCCAGTGCCAGAGCGAACTAGATTCTAAATGTCTCTGCTCTTCCTCAACTGTCAATCCCCTCCTCCTAATTTCCCACCATAAAAATATATAGCAAACTAGCCATTTGTTCCCCCATCCCTCTCCCTTTGATGACAGAATGCCAGCAAGGTGTCAAGCCCTGACAAAGAGCAACAGAACTCTTGCATTTCTTTCATTGTAATTTTGTTTCTTCTGTAAGGCAGGTCAATAAATGTATTGCTGCAAAATTGAATTTGGGTTGATCTCTGGGACCTCAGAGATTTACTTTACTTTCTGATCTCAGAGATTTACTTTTCTAAGCTTTTGGACGCATGCTGGAGCCCATCACTGACAAATTTTTCTACTGGAATACTTGCTTTGGGCTTTTCTGTGAGTCTTGTTTATGTGGTGCCTTCCTATTGGCTGACTGGTGTATTGATGACTGGCAAATGGCTGTCATTTCCTTGAACTGCCAAGCCCTTTGTTAAGCTGGTGATCATTCAGTACTCACAAGGGGCCCATTTCCCAGGCTTCGATCATTTCCCTGGCTATCTTTGTACTTGCATGGACAATGATCTTAGTTCCTGCAAAATTAAATATGTGTTCATTGCGATGTGAGGCTACCAAAGAATTTGGGTCACCTCATCTGACTGATCACTTCTGTTTGTAAGGACCTGTCCCAGCTGGTCTCTCAGGAAAATAAAACTGTTGACTCCACTGAAGTTAATCAAAAGAACTTTTATTGAGAGAAAGTGGATGCAGAAAAGTCAGGTGGAATCTGAAGATCCCACACAGAGCACAAAGCAGTTCTTCACTTCCCAAAACCCAACACCCCCCAAAACAGTCCACCGGCAGCCAATGTGATGCTGCAGGGTTGTTTTGAGAATGCTGAGGTGCTGGATAGATAACAAGTCACCCTCAAGGTTCAACAGCCTTGGAACCAAGCTGAAACCGGAAGAGTCTGTTTCATCTCTAAAGACAATCCCCCTTCCTAATTCCCAAGTGATTAGAGCAAAAGTGAAAACATGTGAAGAATGCCAGCAGCCTTCCTCCCCCACCACTTCAACCAAATGACAGGACACCAGCATGGTTGACTTGACATGGCTGCTGCCCCCTGAAAAAATAATGTTAGTCCTACAGAAGGAAATATAATAAACAGGGAGAGAAAGAAAAATATGAAGAAAAGCATTATTTAAGTTTATCAGGGTAGTGATGGACTTCCAGCTTGACATCGCAGTGCTGCGGATGCAGGAAGACAGAGCTCCATCTTTTGTGTCTGAATTCACTCCACTGGGGGGCCCTGAAAAGGGTTGAAAGTCGCCCTGTAGAGGCAACAAGCAAGATGGGAACCCCTGTTTGATCACAGAAGGGCAGCAGCCCTTCAGTTTGATCTGGGAAGTCCTCTAAACTGGCAGGAGAAGGACCGGCCCTATTAATATTAATATGGCTGGTCACAAAGCCGCTGACAACCGAAGTCAAAAGCACTACCAAGCAACTTTCAAGCAATGCATATGAAACTGGGTGAGACCTGATCCTCTCTTTAAGATTCTAAGTTTTATTTCCAGAAGAAGCTGCTCAAAGCATTTTTCCCCCTGTGAGGAGAGAGGGAAGGGAATTTTTACTGCACTCTCTAAGAAAAGCAGCAACTAACTACCCAGGGCAAACAGAACAACCATAAGATTAATTTTAATCTAACTGGATATATATTCTTTTGAAACTTGGGGGCTAAAAGTTGAGACTGTTGTGTTTTTTTAAAAAAATAAATAATAAGACCTGAGGGGGAAAGGAAAAGGCATTGACTTCCGACTCCCTCTGTTGCAGTAGAATAGGGCATTAACATTGAACCTCAACTTTTTACTTTTCCATAGCAGTATAAACTGGCCATTTCTATAACAGCAAATCAATCTAATCAGTAAAACCCAAAATCAAAGCTTCATTGTTTTCCACTTCAAGCACAAAGTCCAGAAGTGGTCTCCAAGTAGAAACAAAAGTACTTATATTCTTTTCTTTAATCAATACAGTCAATTTAGCCATCTATGCCAACTCCATCAGCTTCTATAGCCATTTGTCCATAGGTAAAGGTAAAGGCTCCCCCGCACATGTGTGCTAGTCGTTTCCAACTCTAGGGGCCAGTGCTCATCTCCGTTTCAAAGCTGAAGAGCCAGCGCTTGTCCGAGGACGTCTCCGTGGTCATGTGGCCAGCATGACTAGACGCCAAAGGCACACAGAGTGCTGTTACCTTCCCACCGTAGCGGTCCCTATTTTTCTACTTGCATTTTTACGTGCTTTCGAACTGCTAGGTTGGCAGAAGCTGGGACGAGTAACAGGCGCTCACTCTGTTACGCGGCACTCGGGATTTGACCTGCCAAACTGCCGACCTTCTGATCGACAAGCTCAGTGTCCTAACCCACTGAGCCACCGTGTCCCTTCTAGAGGTGTAAGCACATGTTTTTAGTTGGCCACTCTCATTTTTCTATAACAGCACTCCCCCACAGCTACATTGCTAGCATCTACTTGAATGACAAATGGAACACTCGTGTCAACGTATTTTAAAACTGGTTCAGCTGCAAACAACCATTTCAACTTCTTGAATGGACATTCCACTGTCCATTTCAGAAGTTGGCTTGGCTTAGGTTTGTCCCCTTTCTTTAACAGGTTCATAATGGAAAGGCCTATCTGGCGAATGATAGGATGAATTACTGGTAAAAGTTAGCAAAGCCCAAGAAACTTTGCAGTTGCTTCCTGGTTTGAAGTGGAGCCCAATCCAACACCACTTTGATCTTTTGAGGGTCCATTTCAATTCCCCTGCATGAAATACGATAGCCCAGGTAATCTAGTTTGCTTTGGTGCAATTCACATTTAGAGACTTTGGCGTAAAACCTGACACTCATAGTTTCTGAAGGACAGCCCTTACCAGTTTCACATGCTCAGCTTTTGTTTCAGTGTAAATCAAAATGTCATCCAAGTACGTAGCACCCCTTATACAATGCTCATATAGAACCTCACTGATTAATGAACATGGCAAGGGTACCCTGTAGTCCAAAGGAGAGGACTTTGAACTGAAAACAGCCCAGCGAGCAATTGAAAGTGGTCTTCCCTTCATCCCTCCCTGATCCTCACATGGTAGTAAGCTCCCTGCAAGTCCAGCGTAGTGACGATCTTGCCCTTAGCCAAGTGGGCTAACATATCCCTCAAGGAATAGGGCAAGGGATAGACATTTTCCACACATACAGCATTAAGTCCTCTATAGTCCATACATAGACAAAGCATCCTGTCTTTATTTTCTCGGAACAGAATAGGGGCCACTACTGTGGTCACACTGGCTGGATGAAACCTCGGGCAAGATTCTTGTCAATAAACAGCCATAATTCCTCCAACTCCCGTGGGGTCATAGAATAAAGTTTCAGTTTTAACAGTACAGTATAGCCCCTGGCAGGATTTCTATAGCACAGTCTGTAGGTCAGTGGGGAGGGAATTTATCTGACCCCTCTTCATTGACATCTCTCTCAAGTCCTGATACTCCTTACGTATAGTAGGAAGGTCCTTTTCCTGTGTGGCTGCCCCAATTCCCACCATGGGAGTGCTGCCTTCTGGATTTTTCCTCATTCTTGGGGAGGGTGGCCCATTTGGAGCCCCCTCCTCCAATTCATGTGGAGGTTCCATTTCTTTAGTCAAGTCAGCCCTTAGTACCAGGGGCCGTTCTTTCCCAGGTGCCACTATAAAGATCAGAGTCTCTAAATGGGTCCCCATTTGCATTTCTATGGGCTCTGTGATGAAAGTTGCTTGGATGCCCCCTGCTACTGAACCATTTACCTGGCAAAAAGCAATCAGGACTTTTACCTGTCTCAGCTGGATTCCCACATTTTTGACCAGCGCTGGGTTAACTAGGCACCTGGTGCAGCCTAAATCTAATAAGGCCCACAAATTAGCCTTTAGCCCCAAATCTTGAAAACTCAATTCTATGGGATTGTTACAGGTGTAATCAGGCCACTTACCAGGGAATCATCATTGGAGTCAGTGTCGGTCAGACCCTGGCATTCAGTCAGTGGGTCAGAGTTCCTCAGTCCATTTTGGTGATGGGGTGAACTCAACAACCTCCACTCCCTTTAGTGCAGTTTCTTTAGCTTGTGGCAGTGCTTTGCTGCCCTTCCCCACAGGTTTGGGGTTCATTTTCTTGGTCGGGCAGTTGGTTTTGCACTCAGCCACTTTGTGCCCTTCTTGACTGCACTAAGAAACAGGCAGTGGAGTGAGTCTGCGGAGTTTGTGGCTTAGTCGGCTTTCTCTTCTCTGAGGGTGATTTTTCCATGGCCAGGCCATGTGATACTTGTTACATGCCTGGTTGATTTCCACCTCCTCAGCCAGGATGTACCAATCGTGAAGGGGTGCAGGGGCTCGTCTCAAGATGCAAGCATTGTACAGGTTGTCGTTCAATCCATTCTTGAAACAGCTGATGAGAATGTCCTCTGGCCACAGCCCCTTCCAGTACCAGGGTTACGCTTGGTGCCTTCAGTGGGGATCTCCAGCTCATATTCTTGCATATAAGTTAACACATGGGCCAGGAAGAATCCTAGCTGTTGGTGGTCTCCATCAAACTTCACACCAAGGAGTGAGTCTTACATCTTTTTGGTCCTGCCGGGTCAGCCCTCCCCCAGGTCATTAGCCCTGGCAGACCTCCACAGTGGTGCACTTGAAGCCAAGATGATACCTGCTGATTTTGCTAAAACTCCTGCTGTAGTTTCTAGTGGCAATGCTCTCCCACCATCTTCCTCCTCTTGGGCTTGGCAAATCTTGCTGACAGCAGCTTTGACATGGGATTTGCATGCCTTGAGGGTCTGGAGGGCATCCATCATAAAACTGATGGCTTTCATCATCAGGTAGTCAGTGTGGTCAGACACCACGCCTTCCTCCTCCTTGTCCTCAACCTTTTCCAGCTCCAGTTGCCATTCATGTCATTGGCTGCCACTACTACCCCAGGTGAGGGTCACTCCTTTGGCTCATCCTTCTCAGTCACTTTTCTTGCTGATGCCTATGGACCACCTGAGTCTCAAGTCTCCCAGGCTGATGACCCCTGTCCACTTGCAGAGGTCCAACCCAGAAGGTGCCCTTGAAGAAGCTTCCCCCCAGCATTCAGCTTTCTCCTGGTCACTGCCTTGAGCTGACATTGCTTGCACGGCAGGACTGGGTGCCTTTCCAGGTTGACCAAGTTTGCAGATGCCACCTAATGTAAGGACCTGCTCCTCAGGAAAGTAAAACTCTTGACTCCATTGAGGGTAATCAAAAGAACTTTTCCTGAGAGAAATTGGATGCAGAAAAGTCAGGTGGAATCTGAAGGTCCCACACAGAGCACAAAGCAAATCTTTCACTTTCCCAAACCCAACCCCCCCCAACCACTCCACCACAGCTAATGTGATGCCACAGGGCTGTTTTGAAAATGCTGAGGTGCTGGATAGATAACAAGTCACTCTCAGGGCATGACGGCCTTGGAATCAAGCTGGAGCTGACTGAGGAGTCTGCTTCATCTCTGAAGACAATCCTCTCCGTAATTCACAAATGGTTACAGCAAAAGTGAAAGCATGTGAAGAATGCCGGCAGTCTTCCTTTCCCCTCCTTCAACCAAATGGTAGGACGCTAGCATGGTGGACCTGACAGCATTCTTGCAATCTGGTGGTTAGTCCTCCCCATTTGTCCTACATAATCACAGGGGCAATCCATGCAGGGGATCCAGTAGATCATTACATTGAAAATATCTCCCACTTCCAAGCAATCTTTACAGTGCATAATTTATCCTCATATGGTAGCCTCTGGGCAGTGTGCAATAGCCACTGGCAGATCTCAGCAGCTGCATTCTACTGTTTCTGAAATATTTTTGATGTATGGCAGGGTGTGTCATATAGTTGGCCTTTTACCTTCTTTTCCCTCCTTTGCTTTTTGCACAGGCATCTTGTAATAAATACTTCTGGATACCCATTACGCTTGAATTGTTCATATAGCTACCTTCTCTCCAATTGTTTAGCTTGCTAGGTACTACAGTGGCTTCTCACTCTGCCATTTAGTGTTTTATGTGACAATGGATGGTTACTGTTGAAACTAAGAATGCTTCAATGTTGGTGGTCTTACAATAAACTGTGGTTTCTTGGCTTCCGTCTTCCTGCCAGTTGATGAGCATATCTAAAAATGGTAATTGTCTAGCCATTTCTTCCTCCATTGTGAATTTTGTGTCTGGGAAGATGAAGTTCAGTAGCATATAAAAGTCTTTTAATACATTTCTTTTGATGATGACAAATGTGTTGTTCATGTAGTGGACAAACTTAGGTCTGTAGTTTTGAAATGCACAGTGTTCTAATTTGCACAGGACAGTTTCTGCAATGACTCCTGATATTGGGGATTCCATGGATGTCCCTTGTATTTGCTTATACATTTCCCTTTTGAATGTTTGGCTATATTGGAGTAGCTTCATGATTTGTGTCCTAGTTAAATTGTTTTGATCTGTGTTGTATTCTTCTTCTAGTTTTTTTATCAATTACTTTTTGTTAATTTGAGGGGATGGATGTAAATAGCAATACTACATCAAAAGAGACCATGATATCATCAAGAGCCATATTTAAGCCTTGTAATTTTGTCAAAAAGTGTGTAGATGATGTGACCGTGATGTTCAAGGATAGAGTCAGGAAGCTTAAGCATTGTGCCAGCCATTTAGCCAGGTTGTAGGTATCTGGCTACAGGTTGTATTGTATCTCATAGCGCTACAATTGGTCTGAGGGGGTCCTCTATTTTGTGTATTTTGGGGAGTCCATAAAATCTCACTGGGTTGCATCTGTTGCTCTCATTTTCCAACATTCTTTTTCTGTTATACACTTGTTTTGTTTGAGTTGGCTAAGATAAGCTTCAATTGTGTGTTCATTGTTTTCATCTCTGATGTTTTTGCTGGTTTATATGCTGAGGAACCATTCAGCAAGGCAAATGCCTTCATTTTATAATCTGTGTGGTTTATCACCGCCATTGAGCAGCCTTTATCTTCTGGTAAAATAATAATATCCTGATCTTGTTTCAGTTCCTTCAAGATGCATTACTTCGGTGGGCTGAATGTGTTGTTTGGTGTGTGTGAGACCAGCATTGCTGATACTTTTTGTCTGATGGCATGTTTTTCTGGCTCTTCTATCTCTACTTTGTTGAGTATGGACTCTAATGCTAAATTCTCTTGGTATGACATCTTACATGTTACACCTTTCATCATGATCAAGTATTTGTAATTCCCCCTGGTTTAATTGTTTGTTTGATAAATTATGGACCAAGTTCATATAGGCTTCAGAGCATGGCTTTAACTTTTGAATTTTATCTTCCAACTTTTTCCTTTTTCTTACCTGTTTTTATTTTTCCAGGATCTGATAACATTTTCTAGGTGGCTGACTAGTTCTTCTTCAAGTTGTGATAGACAACACCCATTATGTATATTAATAGCTGCTCTATACTTGCCCAATTTTAGATGGCAATCATTGATTAAGGTTTCTAATATACATTTGCTGAATGCTTTTGCCATATGTCTGCCCATCTCTGAATAAATAAATGTATTACTACCTTAAATGTGTAAATATTCTCTGTGATGAATCTTTTTATTAGCTTTGTCTATCCTATAGCAGGCTTTATCCCCTCAGGAGGTATAACTGTATCAGCAATACTTCTCTAATTCTACCAAAGTGTAAATCAATTAAAAGACACCCTTCTAAAATTACAGATAGCCTTTAATGCATAACTATACATTTAACAACAGTTCATTATGATGGCCTTGGAAAATATGATTTACAACCTGTCCATACAGTTACGAACATCACACTACCCATGCGGTTGGGGCACTTGGCAACTGGATTGCATTTACGACTGGTTGTAGTATTCTGTCGGAATGGGACATTTGGCCACAGCCACCTGGCCCTGCTTGCTTCACCCCTCCCCTCCCCCTGCCACTCCTTCCCCACTTCTGCCTTGCCACCTCACCCCATGTGATTTACTGTGGGAGAAATCGCCATGGGTGCTTTGTTGCACAAGACAATTAGCCATGCATTCCAGTGGTCAATCTGCTGTGGGAGAAATCATCCCAGCAACCCAGGGGGGTGGGTCTCTGCCTTCCCAATTGGATGTGGTGTGCACAAAGGGTGCTGGGAGTGATGGGCAGCAGTCTTGGGCACGGGGCTTTTTCAAAAGGCTATGCACTGGGAGGTGAGGGATGCAGTGGTTGTTGTGTGCAGCAATTGGAGCACTCCTCCCCACCAGGCATATCTTCCTTGGAGCAGCACAGCCCCCTGCCACCCCCACAAAAGGGAGGGTGCTGCGCTCCATTGTTCCTTGCCATGTCTGCCACCTACCCACTTCTATGCCACTGGGGCAGGGAGAGCAAGATGCCACTCCACCCCTTGGCAAGGATCCAAACTAAGCTCCCCTCCAGGGTGGGAGTAATCCTTATGGCGTGTGTGAGTCTGCACACGCCCTGCTGCCACCTGCACACTGCAGAGCCAGTGCTGCTGCTGGCTACTCTGGCACTCAGTTTGCAAGCCCTACTGTTCTGGGACTAGCTGAGCACCGGCACTGCCTCTGCCCTCAGTGGCAGAGAGCCCAGAAGTAGCAGCTGCCCCTCTCCATTGCCGGTACCCAGTCAGTCCCAGAGGAGCTGGGTTCAGATCTGGGCGCCATCCTCACTTATTACATTTTTATGGGTAGGGCATTGGGCTGTTGCTCTGCCTTGTGTGCCTTGCAGGCAGGGTGGGCAGAGATGCCAAGGCACCAGCTGACTGCCTGCTGAAGACAGGGAGCAGGCTACGTTTTTGTAGGATTTTGGCACCCTGCAGCAGAAAGGTGAGCCCCCTGAGCTGCAAAGGCAGATTGGGCACAGTCCACGTGGGACCCCTTCTGCAGGAGCTGGCCTGCCTGTCTGCCACTACCTGGGTGAGGGGCTTTGGGGCATTCACACGCATGCCCTGAGCTTGCCCAGCTTATCTGGCCTTGCTTAGAACCCAGGCAGGCGGGGGACCTGGGCTTAGCTCTGACCTGCAACATAAGGAGGAGAGGCTCTGAAGCAGCAAGGCACAGCTGAAAGGCATCCCGTTGGGGGAGGGGTCATTAGGTCTCTAGCAAAGCAGGAGGGATTGAGGGTGGGGGTGGAGCAGGAGGCAGTGAGAGGAGCAGCAAGAAAAGCAGCAGGAGGGGGAAACAGCCAGTTACTAATTTTAGATCCTTGATGCACCAGTTAGAATTCTGCTTCTTAGAGAGGTCAAGAATGACCCTGAAAACAGAGAAGCCAAAGTGAAAGGGGCCTGGAAGGCAGGGGTAGTGAGAGAGTTTAGTGAGGAGGGGATGGTGGTCCTGCCTCTGTGGCTGCAAATGCTCCAGGAGGGGAAAAGGCAGAAGCTCCTTCCAGTTGGTTTCGCAGGAGGGGGTGGGTTCTATTTCACTTCAGACTGCATCAGAGGGGCCTCCTCTGGAGACCTCCAAAGGCAAATTTCTAACTCTCCTTTTCCTTCCCCAGCCAAGCCCACTGCCAGGAGTGAAAATCCTTCCCTGTGCTACCCATTTGCACTAATTCTCTTCCAGGCACTGGGCAGCTGCCTGTCTCCATTCTGCCACATTAACCCACCTAGCACCCCTAGCACTCCTCCCTCAGCCCCCAAAGGCTTCCGGCTCCTGCAAGGGCCCTGCCCATCTCCCCTTTCCGTCCCACATTCCCAGATCCAAGGCCAGCCCTGCCAAGGAGCTTGCAGGGCCTATGAAATCATTCAGGACAGGACTGCTTGCAACTTCAGCCCTTGGCTTCCATACTCCCCTGTATGGGGGAAAGGGGCATCCTGTTCTAACTAGCCAGACCAGCCTGGGAGAAGGGCCACTCACTGTCCAACCTTTCTCCCCAAGCCCTCCTGCCCTGAGCCCCTATCTCAACCAACAGTTCTTCCCTGCAATCTCTCCCTCTCCCTCTCTATCACAAGATTGGGGAGGGGAGGGGCCAGAGCTATCTCTCTCTTCTCCTGCCCCTTTCCTCCAACTGCCACAAGCCAGCACTGGGATGAAGCAGCTCCACCAGGGCTCTCCAAGGAGGGCTTGAGAAACCATGCAGGCCCCACACAGAGGTGCTCACTTGCTTGCCCTCCTGGGCTCTCTGGGACAAAGCCCCAATGTTGCAGGGCTGCAGAAAGTGTCCTTTCCTTGGCCAGCCATTCAGGGGGTGCCCTTTCTGGTCCAGCTGGAGCCAGGTGTCCTGGTTGAGCCCTGCTCCAGGGTGGTGGCAACTCCTGTGGGCTCCTCACTGCTGGCTGCACCCTCCCAGCCTGCTGCTACCTATGTGCCATGGAATTCTGCTGATAATGGCCATGCTGGCCTGCAACTCCCACTCTCCACCAGCTCCTTGGGGACTGGCTGGATGCCAGCAATGACCCCAATCCTGGAAGTGGAGAGCCCAGTGGTGGTGGCTGCCCCAGTGACACCAGCTCCTTTGCTAGCACCCAGCCAGTCCCAGGGGAGCTGAGTGCAGAGTGTGCATATAAGCCAAGGATCAGCATGGCGAGCAACAGAATTGGCTCCACAGCACGCAGGTGACTGCAGGATGGTGGGTGCAGCCTTACAGTGAGGAGCCCACAGGGGTTGCCACTGCCATAGAGGGGGGCTTGGCTCAGACACCCACTGCCAGGTTAGCTATGGTGGCCTTGGGGCAGAGTGGCAACTGACCCTTCCCACCTGGAGGGTGCAATGGTGAGGGGGCAGTGGGCATGGTAAAGCTGGGTGAAGCCCAGCAACCCCCCTTTGGGAGGGTGGCACGGTGCTGCACTACCCTTGGGAAGGTGTGTCTGGCAGGGAAGAATGGCCTAGTTTTCCCACACAGGAACCACCGCATCCCCCACCTTCTGGCGCATAGTCTTTTGAAAAGAGCCAGCACATAAGGCTGCTGCTGGCCCTACCCAGTGACCTCTCTGAATACTGTGTCCAATGGGAGGGCAGGGACCCACCTCTTGCTGCATAAAGTGGCTGTAGGATGTGCGGTGAATTGTCCTGTGTGGCAAATCAGTCCAGGCAATTTGTGCGGTGACGAATCGCCCATGATGAAGGAGCAGTGAAGGAGCAGTGGGAAAGGAGTGGCAGGGGACGGTAGCCCATGGTCAGTTGGTTGGGGTGGGGGCAGGGTGAAGCAGCTATTTCTACTTTTCCTAGATCCACATTCTGTGGTCATATGGTTCCAATTTGTTATCTTCCTAGGAAATTTTCAGTAATCATGTCAATTGGGGAAACTGCTTAATAACTGTGAATTGCTTAGCAATCAGGGTAAAAATTTCATTGGATCCAGTTACATGATGACACACTTTATGACCATCTCATGCATATTCCAACTGTGGTCATGTGTCAAGTACTATCTGAAATCAGAGTTCAAAAGATCTTTGAATTGCTGTCTTCTTTAGATTGAATATATTGAAATAACTAATAATTCTAAGAGACAGAGAAGAAATAGCATTCAGCTGAAGCTAAGTGCTTCAGTTGCAAGTGTTGAAAGAAAAATCTTTATCAGGGTCCAGTCGAAGCTGGGAATAAATAAACTGGAGGCTGTTTGGGAAAAAAAGATTCTTTACTGAGTTGCAGAACCAGACAGAAATGTGGCTGTGGAGCAGCTGACCACATGATGCTGGGAGTGGTGGATTTTTATATCATCTTTGTGTGTTTGGAATTGTTCCTGTTCCTGTGGCAAGAGTGTTGACCTGAGATTTTGAGATTGTCCTTTTGGTATTCTGATGTTATGTTCTATTATGTCCTAAAGATCATGTCCTGCTTCTCTGGAGCTGTGGCTGATGGCTTACTTCTTGTGTTGGATTTTTTGGGTGAGGGGTTGCTGGTTCTAATCCTATCACTCTGCTGTTGTTAGCTATTAAATCTTGCCCTAAGGGATTTCAAAAGATCCTATCTTGAATGGGTTTCTGCAGGTAGCATTTGCTCATGAATAGGGCTTTCTTTCTGAATGGGATTATCAAATCTGCATTTCTACAGAGCTGACCTCTGCCTGGGACTATTAAGAAAGACTGGGCCTGCTTTTCTGCCTTTAAGATGCTTTGGGGAAATATAATATTCTGCCTTTTTAATATTTCCCAAAACATTTCATTCTCTTGGGGGAGGGAGATGCTGTCTTCCTACACAAGAAAAGTATGTCTGCAAAAAATCCAGTGTCTTGGTGGCAAAAGTCTAATTTGCCTTGCAGATTTAAGGGCAGCAATTGGTGGATTCTTTTATTTCATTTCTCAATATCACCTGCCAGGAGCACACACAAAAAAAGCAGCCACCAATCACTCTCTTTAATGTGTAGAGGAGTGGGGTTTTAATGACTATGGGCAGATGTCTGGGGTGAAGAGTTTCACCACATAAGAAATTGTTTGAGTAATAGGAAAGAGTAATGGATCTTAGGTGTGGAGATACTTGTTCTGTGGACCAGCCACTTTCCCTATTTCTGAAGATTATCAGTCTTCTGGAAGAGAACTAGAACTTTCTGTTTAAACATGAATTTTAAGGGTCCTATACCCATATCCACAAAGTCAGTTTGACCAGTCACACAGACACCAGACAAGTATAGGCTGAAACAGGAGGCAATTTAACTGATACATTGGAAAAGCACTTTCTCCATCTGAGTTCAGTGCCAGAAATGTACCTGTTACTGATATGGGATGAATCAGGAAACTTAAGGAGATATTGCTCTTGGCTGGTAGCCCATGGAGAGCGCAAAATGGAGTAGACAAAGCACTTCCCCAAATGATAAAAACAAGCAATTGAAAAAGTCTTGACACAAACAGTAGAAACTTTTAAACATATATTTAAAACAGGTCTAGTGCTTTTTCAGAATAGTGCTACACCATTGTACATAGGAATCCTATACAATTCTGCATGATATATAGATTTAACCTGTACAGACACCACTCCCAGCCTTGTTGCTGAGCATCATAAAATGGAAGTACAGTACAAGGGCAGCAGGATCTTTTATATGTTGGTAAGTATGTGTATTAACATATACTTATTAACATATACTCCCTGAGTACTCAGGGAGAAGGGCGGCATATAAATTTAATAAACCTTAAACCTTAAACATGGCCAGGAGGAAGTGCTCTCTAACTAATACGAAAGGGATCGTCAAAAATAAAAATGAAAATTATAAAGATGGGGCTAAAAATAACAAACATTGTCAGATATAAGAAAATGCTGCAATAATTCTCACCTACCTAGCCAGAAGGAAGATCCATTAAAATCAATGGGATTTATTTACAGTGAATTTAGCAACCTTTCTTGGTTCTATTCACATCTATAATTTCCAGCCAATGTGGCCTAGCCAAGAATTCTGGATTTGCAATCCAGCAGACCTAAAGCTTGCCAGTGTAAGGCAATCAAAAACACCCATTTCCAGAAGTCTCCATTCCAATCACTTTAACCCTCAGATGGACGGTGTCAGGACCCACCCCAATCCATGTCTTAGGAAAGAAAGAACTGTTGGAGCCAGAATTTGTCCAAGAAGGAGCTTTTACAAAAACATGATTGTTACTGGAAATACTAGACAGGATCTGAGACTGTGTTATAGACTGGTACTTTTAAATTGTCCCCAAATGAAAACCCCTCCCTTCAGTCCATTTGGTCAGTCCCGGATCAATTAAAGTTCAGGTGTCAAAACCTTCCATAGGAAAAGAAATCTTCCATGCCTTTACACAGTTGCTGGGAACCTGCTGCTTGTGCAGCCGGGTTGAGAAATTAGCTGCTGGTGAAGCTGGGCAGAGGCTGCTCCTGCCCAGGGTTGGCGCCCATGAAAGAAGGACACAGAGATCTCTCGGGGGAAGGGCCCCACTGCTCCTGGGATGCACACTCAACCTGGGATGCACTCTGAACCACGAGGAGCAGTGGACCTTGTTTATTTATAGTAAAAGCAACCAATCATATTTTATTATTGTTCAAATAGAGCAATCATGGTTACACATGTGTTCTTCTAAACTATCCTGAAAGGACATTGGTGTTAATGGTAGATTCAAATACAGTAATGACCAATCATTTGCAGGAGGCGTCAGAATTTGCCTTAAATGGAATAGCCAATGGTGTGAAGGAATACTGTGATTATGCCCTTATCTGGCTGTAGCCAATGACATCTCTCCTAGGTTTCTTTGTTTTCTGGGTTTATGGCTTACTTCCTTACACATGGTTCACTGAAGACTTTCCATGGTAGAAAAGTACTAGCCAGAAAAGTACTAGCCAGCTTCATGTATAGGAACAGAGATCATGGTTATTCCAACATCGACATTTACTTCCTCCCTTTCATATTCTAATCAGAGATACAAACCAGATCTCCCCCCTTTCTTTGTTCTTCTCAGTTCAAAGGTTCTTCCCCTGCTCTGATGACGCCTGCAGGCAGACTGAATAAACAAGCTTGCATTAAATGGATAGAGATGGCCAATTAACATCTTCTCCTGTCCTCCTTGGAGAAATGGCAGAATCCAGTGAGGGTGTAATATTTTAGAACATACATATAGGGATTTATGAATGGGATATAAATGGATTCTGACAGATGGTTTCAACACAAGTGGGCTACATGATAGTCAGTAGCTGAGCTATTGCATTATCATTGCCAATAATACTTGTGCTAATCAATCTTGCCCAATAATACTTGTGCTAATCAATCTTGCCCACAAAGAACAAACTCTGCATTTCTATTACCTGTTGTAAACTTTTACAACAGTTTTATATATAAATCAATATCAATAGCCTAGAATTGCAGGGGTGAGGTGGATCTTAAAAGTATTTTTTCTGGTACTTCAACTCTTCTTTCTACAACACTTTCATTGGTGGTGTGTGTGTGGGGGGGAGGAAAGCAGTTGCTTGTTGAGATAAAAATGGTGATCAGATTCAATTGTTGGCAAATGTGGCTGATGCAAATTTTATGGGGAGCGGAAGTATAGGCTTTTCTCTCAAAATAATGGGAACAGTCTTCTCTTCTGTTCCAATCAACTTCTAAGTAGTGGAAAAGGAGATAGGACATTTTCCATGCCTGTTAAAACAGAGGAAGATGGTAGAGGGAGATTTTTAATCTAATTGTCAGCTTTAATAAGCATTCCATGTGTATGGAGAAAAAGGCAGCAAGGAGAGGGAGTTTATGAAGAGCTCTTGATTAAACAAAAGGCAAATTTTCTTGCATGTTGCAGGGAAAAAGTTCCTGTCAACTATTCATCTAGAACATCATCAGACATAGCACAGCAAACTAAGTTTAGGACAATGTTCTTGTGGTCCAGCTTCCCCAACTGCATTATTACAATTATTACTATTGCTGCTGTGATCATTATTAGACTTAAAGTTTACCTTTTTACCCATAAAGTACCTTTAATTTCAGGGTGGTGTTATAGCCAGGATTTTATTTATATTTATTTAAAAGACATGTCCATATTAGGAATCACAGTCTTTGGTAGTTCATAATACAAAGTAACATAAAAAAACAAATCCTCAATCCAGCAATCACAAAAGCTTTTTTCCAACATAAAGGAATTTTTTAGGGCACCAAAATGAGGAGGGTGGACAAGTCAACATACAGTAATCATTACTGACTAGAAAATGAGCTCTGTTTGGTTCAGAACTCCCTATTCTTCTGGGGAAAGACTAGTTTTTTGTTTTGGTTATCTAAGCCTGCAATCTTGGTTACTTAACAGAAGAGTCTGCTAGAGCCCTTTCTTCCTTTCAATAAGAAAACTTGTACAATTAAAAAGTTGGTCATCTGGAAGTTCTTGTAATGAGTTTTTATTTGTATTTAGTATGTTATATGACTGCCAACCTAGCAGTTCGAAAGCACGTAAAAATGCAAGTAGAAAAATAGGGACCACTATGGTGGGAAGGTAACAGCGTTCCGTGCGCCTTTGGCGTCTAGTCATGCCAGCCACATGACCACGGAGATGTCCTCGGACAAGCGCTGGCTCTTCGGCTTTGAAACGGAGATGAGCACCGGCCCCTAGAGTCGGAAACGACTAGCACACATGTGCGGGGGAAACTTTACCTTTACTTTACCTATGTTATATGAGCCCAGACTATTTGGCAAATCATGGTTTACGGTTTAACATGTTTTGGAAACCCCACCATCTGTGATTTATTCAACAGTGATTACAATACCAAAAATATCTGACAAGCCAGCCAGACTTTTTGCAGATCCAAACAATTATATGGCCAACAGACCTGGCCAGTAGGTTGCAAAAGATGTTCCCTGCAAATTGGCAGGAAGAAAAACTTTGTCTCTGAATAGGTCTATTCTGCAATGGTGTTATCAATCTTATTCAGAGAGTTCAGATTGACATATCCACGTCCCTAAATCCTTTTTCTTTCTTCCCAATGCAGCTGCAATATTTATATATAACATATGTGATTCTAATATTTTTAAAGGTATTGAAAAGAGCTTTTACTTAGTGCCATTATTAAACTATGAATAACTTATTTAATAATACCAGTTTTGAAGTTGATGCTAATTTCTTAGAAGCAGATTAGTAGACATCATGTGTATTACCTCATCACTCACAATGAAAATTTGATGATTCACTTCTTTGTGTAATGATATCCATCATGTGACTTCTCCCCTTGTTCCCCCGTTCAGTCATCCATGTTCATACAATGTTTCAGTTGGAAGTTCTTGCAATGAAGGAAGAGCTCCAAAGAGACACCATTTATTAAGATCATGGCAAAGAGATGGAAACTTCTATTCCCCAATTTGAACAGTGTTAATTCTGCTTCTGCTTACATAACAAAAACAAGCACATTCATTGAGTTATATCTGTGATGTTTGCCCTTGAGACCCATACCCAAAGAAAACTATTCCATTTAATTATGTTTTTCCAACTAGCAATAGTATACTAATATTCTGCTCCTGATTGACTTTAACACTTCCACTTTCAGTTGCAGTGGCTTGGCAGTAGAACTGGGCTGGTGCACAGTCTGAAGGACTGATTGATCATTCACTTACATCTTGATCATCTGAAAGAAGAAAAAAGAAAGTTGCTGATCAGCCAAAAATAAAGCAGCTCAGCAATCCACTATGAAATTGCCATTTGGGGCAATGATCAACCATTGAAGGGAAAGAGGAATGCTAAGCACTGGAATTGGGAATGTCACTAGATTGGAAAAGTACAGCAGACTAACTGCTCAGAAGAGACTTACAATAGTTTAGGATGAAAAAGAGTAGCTGAGCTCAAAATATAGGTGAAGTGTGCTAGATTGTGCTCAGAGGATTGTATCTTGTTTAAAGTGAAGACTTTGGATAGATTGTTCAGTTCCTCTTGACCCATCACTCCCGTACCACCTGTGGTACTTTGCCACATGGTAGGTGGTACGTGACCATCCTAGAGAAGTGTAGTGGGGGAGGGGAATGACCTGAAGTGATCCAAGCCTGAGGGAGAAGCAGCTGCAGAACTGTCTGGGCTCAGCAGAAGCCCCAGGAGCTGGCAGGGCTCCATCTGATTGCTCCATCTGATTTTATTTTATTTTTTTATTTTAATTCCATTTATATCCCGCCCTTCTCCGAAGACTCAGGGCGGCTTACAAGCTTAGTAGTAGCCTTCATTCTATGTATATGTCTGCTTATTAGGGCTTTTACACACACCCCAAGTGGCATTGGCACTTCTGTAAGCAGCGCAGAGCTGGAGGTAAACTGAAGAAAAAGTGGGGGGAGGAGAGGCTATAAAAGGAGGTCGTTTGGGTGGGGAAAGGGGAAAAAAAGACAACAGGAATAGGTTTAATCCCTTTAAACAAATGTAATTAGTTTTACCCCCTTTAATTGAGTCTGTGTGGCTTTTAGAAAGTTTTCTTTGAAAGTAAACAGGCTTAATTTAAAGCTAAAGCTTTTCACAATTGCTGGAGCCTTTCAGTCCGGATTGCAACATTGTGACACATGACACACCTGAGGCAGCTTAAAGAGGAAAAAACAGAGTTTATGTGTTTCTTTATTTTGTGAGCCTTTCTTGCTTTGCACTTGATTTCTGTGTCTTTAAGGGTACTGGGGGGATGCATTCTTACTACTCAAAAGGGAGAGAGGAAGAAGGGCCAACCAGCTAGCTCAGGGGTCTACAAACTTAGCAACTTTAAACCTGTGGACTTCAACTTCCAGAATTCCTGAAACAGTCATGATGGCTGAGGAATTCTGGGAGTTGAAGTCCACAAGTCTTAAAAGTTTGAATACCCCTGAGCTAGCTGGTAGTGGTGCATATTAATAAACATGGATAAATTCATCATACATTTGTCAGTGCAAAGGGAAAGTGATTCAGCAAAGGAACAGCCACTGAAGAAATTAAAACTGGCACTTTTTTACTTTTTTCCTACTGTTTGTAATATTTTATTAGATTATAGAATAAAATACAAAAATACAAAAGCAAATAGCAGGACACAGTGGGGAGGAAAAAGGGGGGGAAAGTGAGGGGGAGAAGGGAAAAAGAACAGACTTCCTCTGTTTCAGTAGAAGGAAGCATTAACATTGAATCTCAGCTTTTTACTTTTCCATAATATTATAAACTAGCAATTTCTGTAACAACAAATGAATCTAATCAGTAAAACCCAAAATCCCCTCCCTTTTTTTAGTAATCAAGTTTTTGACACCTTGCTAAGCACTGGTGGCACTCAAATATTGCCATGTCCTAAAAGTGGTACAATCTGTGAAAAGGTTGAAAAGCCCTGGCTTAGAGCACCACTGGAGGAAAACAAAAGATGGCTCCAATTTAGAGTAACTCTTAAGGCCTACCTCATGGTGGTAAGAGAAGTGAAACAGCAGCACTATTTTTCCATCCTTATTGGATCTGCAGTGTCACCTGATGGTCCCATTTTGGATCACCGGGGATGAAAGGCTCAGGGGGATCATCTTCAGGGCCACGCAGAGGAATTTGCTCAATACCTGATGGATGACGTTGCTTGGATTTGTTCTCAGTTGGAACCCATGTGTGGTGCAGGTCCATGTGAGATGTTGGAGAAGGATCTTTCTTGGTTAGCTGAAGAAGTGGATGGGGTCCTCAATGCTCTCAGAGCAACCACCTGACAATTAGATGCTTTTCCCACTGGGTTGGTAAAAGCCTCCAGGATGGGAACTAACAGGTGGGTTCAGGCAGTGATAAATTCTTCACTTGTAGGAGGGCACATTTCTGGGGACTTTTAGGGAGGGTCAGGTTTACCCCTTCCTTAACCCCCCCCCATCATTTGATCCCAACTGTCTGGTCAATTCTTATCCAGTTTCCCTGTTTCTTTTTTTAGAGAAAGTGATAGAAGGTGGTTGCTTGGAAGTTTCAGATGATCCTGAATGAAATGGATTATATAGACTCCTTTCAGACAGGATTCAGGGTTATGGGGCAGAAATAGTATTGTTTGTACTTCTGGATGATCTCTGATGAAAGAGGGATGGGAGTAGTGCAACCATCCTTACTTTCCTTGACTTCTCAGCAGTCTTCAGTACCATAACTATAGCATCCTTTGAGGCCAGCGACAGGGGCTGAGGCTGGGCAGCACAGCTGTTCTTCTGTGGTGTCTTCAGGGCTCAGTATTTCTTCCACTCCTTTTTAACATGTACATGAAGCAGCTGGATGAGATCATTCATGGGTTGATATATCAGTATGCAGATGATATGCAATTACATATCTCTACAACATAATACTACAGAGATGAGATTGAACAGTGGCTAGGATATTTGCTGTCATTATTATTTGTCATTGTACTGATTCCTCTATCAACAATACTGAATAACTTAGGCCATGGCTATCAAACATCAAAAGATATTGCAAAGGAGTTTGGACTGGACAAATGTGCCACACGTACCATCAAACAGAGAAAAATAGTGAAAACTGAATAAATCAAGATGCTCTATGAAAATAACATCAAGAGTATGGATGAAGATGATTACTACAAAAAAGTGGGTATCCTTCAAGCTCACAACTTCAAGAACACTAAAGTTAAGAAAAAGATTAGTGGTGAATACATCAAGATAGCAAAGATGATCTTAAAGTCCAAACTAAATGGAGGAAATACCATCAAGGCAATCAACACTTGGGTAATTCCAGTCAGATATACAACTAGAATAGTGGACTTGACTCAAGCAGAACTAAAAGCAATGGATAGGAAAAGCAGAAAAATAATGACAATGAATCATGCTCTTCATCCTCGCAGTGACATCGACAGACTTTACTTACCAAGGCAAATAAGTGGGTGTGGAATGTTGCATGTATCTTAGATGGTTGAAAAAGAAAAAGGGCATTGTAAGAATATCCGAATGACAATGAAGAAGATGCACTGAAGTTAGTACACAGGAAGGCTTACTAAATACAGGCAAGACCAAACTGGTCTACAAGAAAAACCAAATGAAGAACAGAATGGAGGTAGGGGAATACAAAGGCCAATACATGTACAATGTACTGTACTGTGAGTCTTTGCACTCCCACAAAATATCTAAGTCCAGTCCATCTTGAATGCTTTCTTATCTCCTGCTAATTTCCCTTGACCGTTAGTAGTTCAGAATCTTGTATAGAGCTTAAACTTGCATATACATAGAATGAAGGCTACTGCTAAGCTTGTAAGCCGCCCTGAGTCTTCGGAGAAGGGCGGGATATAAATGGAATTTTAAAAAAATAAAAAAAATCTTCATACTCATTTGAACTGATTTTCCTGGGGCTTGACATTAATCTGAGCTACTCTCCTCCACCCAAAAAATTCTCAGACTCTCTGCCAATCTTCTGCTCCTGGGGCTTATTTGGCTGCTCCAATCTGCATTGGCTCATCAGTGTCCAAATCCAAAGGAGCAGGGAGGCTAATGTTAGTGATGGGGGAAGTCAGCTTTGGAAGTGGTTGGCTGGGGCTGCTGAAAAATGTTTTAAGTTCTGTGAATCAAGATTTAGTGGCTATAGCAACTAGACAGAAGTCTTGTAGATCCTGGGAAGGTTGTATCAGTTGTATGATTATGGCCTTGTTGAACCCCTTCTTAAATTGTGCTCTTAGGGCTGGCTCATTCCTATCCAGATCTGTGCCAAAGGTGCACGGAACGCTGTTACCTTCCCACCGTAGTGGTCCCTATTTTTCTACTTGCATTTTTACGTGCTTTCGAACTGCTAGGTTGGCAGAAGCTGGGACGAGTAACAGGTGCTCACTCTGTTACGCGGCACTCGGGATTCGACCCGCCAAACTGCCGACCTTCTGATCGACAAGCTCAGCGTCCTAACCCACTGAGCCACCACGTCCCTTTTGCTCTACATGGATGATTTAAAATTCTTTGGAAAAACAAAAGCTGAATTGACCTTACTGCTGAAAAGCACTGAGGAGTTTAGCAGGGACATTGGAATGCAATTTGGCATTGACAAATGTGCAACTATTGCTGTTAAGGCAAGAAAAAATGTTGAAGATGATGGATTCAAATTTGATAATGAAGAACTGTTAAAAAACAGTAACACCAGAAGAAGGGTGCAAGTACTTAGGAGTTTTGGAAGCTTCTGACCTGTTGCCCAATCAAGTCAAGGAAACTACTTTAACAAAATACATAAAGCTAGCCCAGAAAATCTTGAGATCAAAGCTGAGTGGAGGGGATGTCATAAAGGAAAACAACACCTGGAATAATTGATTGGACTCAGATAGAACTTGATAACTTGGATTGAAAGATAAGAAAATTAATGACAATACACCATACTCTGCACCCAAAAAGTGATATTGATTGATTTCAGTTGCCTAGATCTCAGGATGGCAGAGGACTCTTACAGGTGAAACAAACTGTGGAAGAGAAAAAAGTTGACCAGCAAGGGGGATGGATTCGGTTTCAGTGGGGATGAGTATACAGTTGGAGGTTTGAAAGAGAAGTTTAGGGATTGATTGTCATGGACAAAATCTATGTGGTCACTGGGAGTTGAAAATGACTTGGTGGCACATAATCAGTCAATCAGTCAGTCAGTCAATCAAACAAACAAATAATATTATATATCACAAATATTTGTCAGTGATAATTAATTTGCTAATAATTGTTATTCCATTTTTGTCTTTCAGAGTGACATCCTCCTGGCACTTCTTCAATGAGTGCTACGATGTTTGGAAGGTGATTTGTGGCCTGCACTAAAACAAGGAACGTTTATAGAAGCTGCATTAAAATCTGAATCCATCTTTAAGACTTCACCAGATGTCTTGGTGTGATGATTCTACAAAATTATAACCACTGCAACTAGTTTCACTTATCTCAATTGGGGATCTAATCCAGCTGAAAAGGTTCATGCAACAAAAGTATTACTGTATTTACTTAAACCTTAAGTGCTGAAGGTACCGTCAGTAGTGCAGGTTTGTATCACTGCTAACAACAGAAAGTCTCCTGATGTTAAGGTACATATAAATGGCTCTGTAATGAAATGCAGAGAGGAATTTGCAAGAATTGAATGCAGTAGAGATAAGTTGGACAAAGGAGCTTTCATTTTAAGGCTCACCAAAAGTCTGTAATAGTGCATGAATCTATTATTTATTTATTTATTTATTTATTTATTTTAATTCCATTTATATCCCGCCCTTCTCCGAAGACTCAGGGCGGCTTACAAGCTTAGCAGTAGCCTTCATTCTATGTATATGCCTGCTTATTAGGGCTTTTACACACACACCCAAGCGGCATTATTACAAAGTCAGCTTAATTGCCCCCAACAATCTGGGTCCTCATTTTACCTACCTCGGAAGGATGGAAGGCTGAGTCAATCTTGAGCCTGGTGGGATGCGAACCTGCACTAATTGCAGGCAGCTGGTGTTACTTAAGGAGGCATTAGCCCACTGCTCCACCAAGGCTCCATATATTAGAAATATTTGTACTCATGGGCTAAATTTTTAAATTCCCATTGCAGTGATATGAAGACACTGACCAAAAAAGTCATGAAACTGGATTGAAAAGTATGATAAAATTTTGTTCTTCACTGATGAAAGATGAAATATTAATACCTTGGCAAACTGCTTCTTCACCTGTTTCCAGTTCCAACCAATTCAGCAGGTGGAGCCTCTGATTCTACACTGTATATTACAAAGGACGCAATCACCAACTATTGATTATTTAGAATTATACTTGAAAAATAATGATTATCACTCCATAATTAGTTCTGGCATGTATAACAATATGTAATTCCAGCAGAATTTTTAAAAAACAACCTTGAATCTGTAGTCCCATAATTCCCCAATATACCTTATGGAAAACTCTGAGGTAGAGAATCCATGGCCTTATATATTGAATTACAACTCCCAAATCCCTCACCATCAAGTCATTCTGAATTGAGTTACTAGAGCTACACCTGGAAAAAGCCATAGGTTTGTATCCATAGTGTAAAGAGTAAATCATTGGGTAGTTGAGCCAGGTGATCTATCTAACATCAAATGTCATAGTCCCAGAATTTCTATATTCAATCTATACTATTTCATGGACAGAAAATTCTCTGAACTGAAGCCTAATCAAGACAAAATGGTGGACAGTTTGTCTGCCAAAGTGAACAAGCAGCAGCTTCGCCACTGCTTCCCCCAATGGTGAAGGTGGAGTTTGGGAGGCAGCAGCAGGGCCTAGCCCAGGTGTGGCCCAGCAGCAGCAGCAGCAGCAAAGCTCATCCTTGACACTTAAGTGGCCACCAGTGGCTTGGATGCCACTGCTCCATCCGAGTTGAAGAAAGCGGAGGTGCAGCAGCGGGATTGCTCTCAATAAGTCGGGCGAACATGAGTGAGCAGTGCACCTGGCTCTTATTGTTTGAGAGCAATCCCGCTGCTGCACCTTTGCTTTCTTCATCTCAGATGGAGCAGACCCATCCAAGCTGCTGGCAGCTGATTGAGTGGGGAGGACAAGGAGGAGAAGAGCGTGAGGGTGGCTGGCCAGGTGAGGAGTAGGCCAGGAGATGGTGGCTGGTGGGCTGGGGAGGGGGGAATCATGGCCACTTGGGGGGCCTCTGCCAAGCCTAATGGCAGGGCATTGGCAGACCCGCCCTGGCCCATTTCCCTGGCTCTGTAGAAGTTGCTTGGCAAAAATCCTGTGCCCCTGATCGGACCCACGTGGCACCTTTGCAGCTCCACCACGGTCCTCTGTCACTTCCCCTGCCACCGCATGCAGTCCTACAAAGAAACAAAGTTTGTGGGCAGTCCCACAAACAAAAGAAGTGGGACTAAAAAAGTTCAATCAATCAATTCCAACTTCGCGAGATCTTTTTTTCCCCGTGAGAAGTTGGAATTGATTGATTGAAATTTTTTAGTCCCACTTCTTTTGTTTGTGAGACTGCACAAGGTGGCTGAGGACTGGGAGTTGCAGTAGAGGGATGAAAGAGCCTCATGCAGCTCTGGAGCCGCAGGTTGCTGACCCCTGGTTTAGGATTACCTTCCCAAGTATGACAAATCGCTTATATGGGGGTCAATCCACTTCTTTCTCTTAGCTCTACCTGCATTTTGGACAGCTCCTAACAATCCCTCCTCATCAAGTGGGGATTTCGATAGTTAATACATTTATGAGAACTAATTTGGTGTTGCGGCTAATGGCACCAGGTTTGAAGAGTTTAGCCCTGCCTTAGACCAAGCCAGTTGGATGACTTTGGTTCAGTCACTTTCTCTCAGCACTGGGAAGAAATCAGTGGCTAACCTCTGAAAATCTACATGCATTTCTCTGGGCAGTCCCCACAAGCCAAAGTTAATTTAAGGATGCAAAGAGCAAGCAAGCAAGCAAATAAATAAATAAATAAATGTTCAAAAATAGAAATGAAGGACAGTAAAGTTGTAAATAGCTACTGTTAAGATAAAATGGAAAGATTGTATTTGGAGAGCAAAGAAGTATTAAAAAGTTCAAGGACAATGAAATAATTATATCAGAAAGTTTATGGTCAGATGGACAAACCCGTGAGTTATATAAAATGTTTTTCTCAGATTGGGTGCAATTTAAAAGGGAAAAAAAACCCACTGATACTTCTGAGAGAGTATAATTGTTAAATCAGCCTGAAACTTGTTTTAGCCTTCAATTGCCAATAAAAAATTATTGCACACTAATTAAGATCTGTACTTTATACAGGCTGATGAAATAAAATTTCTAGGCAAATTCTTTTAATTTGTCTTTGGTGGCCCACAATATGGTGGAATTTGAAATTTCAGAGGACTCACTAATATCACACCTCTTTTCCAAAAGAGATCTATTTTAGCAATTATTTTATCTCAGGAGTGTCAAACTCAATTTCATTGAGGGCCGCATCAGCATTGCGGTTGCCCTCAGGGGGCCAGGTGGGTGTGGCCTGGGTGGGCGTGGCCTACTGGGTAGACGTGGCTAGAGTGCGTATGGCCTACTGGGTGGGCGTGGCCAGCTCTACATCGTTCGCATCAAGGGTGCCTATGGTGGCCTGGGCAGGAGTGGGACAGATCTGAGGGTCTCTGGCAGGAGGAGGGTCTCTGGGCCAGGGCCAAGGCAGCGGGGGCCGTTCCCTCACTGTTTCCAGGATGGCTTCGTGGGCCGCATGAAACCACTTCGCGGGCCGGATCTGGCCCCCGGGCCTTGTGTTTGACATGTCTGTTTTATCTCTTCAAGAAGACAATGGAAAATATTTTTCTTCTGCTGAGTTTGAGTCAATGAACAGTATTCAACTAATTCAAAATACAAAGAGGGAGTATAACAGTAATGGGAGAAAATGTGCAAAATAAAGGAAATAAGATTGCCACCAGTATTGGTTTTTTTTATTGAAAAGTTTTTCAATACATTTTATCTTTAACAAAACAACCCCTCCCCACCCACCCACCCCCTTCCCCCTGCCACCATTATTGTTAAGTACTAACTTGCTTTCCTCTAGCTTTTGTTTGGAAACCCAGTGCTAGAACCAGACTTAAGACAGCCTCAGCAAAACCACACTTATTATTACTGCCCAAAGTCCCATGCATTTTAATCATTTTGCTTTAAGTGTGGAATGAATCTTCATTTCTGGGAAGATTACGTTTGAAGTTGAAGCTGAAGCTTAATTCAGCCTTCTTGACCTCTGGACCACCCTGACAAATAGGTCATTGGTTGTTGCTTTTTGGTCTTTTGCTGCTACTGCTGAGTGCAAGTTATTGTGACTTAGCTGGTCAATCAAGTGCATGGCCTAGACCTGGATGGATGCAGAAGGTTCCTCTCTTTTGAGAGATACTGTATGCCCATCTGAATTTTAGAATGTAGCCAAGGCAGATGGTGGTGGTTGTAGAATGTTATCATCATTCAGGAAGCTTACAGTGATACTGTCTTTCACATCCTCTATTTGAGAAGATAGGTTCTAGGAAACAATTAGGACTGTTGCTGATGTACTTCTTCCTTGCTTGAGCTTTTTGATTCTATTAATAGGTTGATAGTAGAGTTTCTTAAACTTATTATTGTGACTTCAATTTGCATTTCCATGGGATGGACTCTGAAGTGGTTCATGAATTCATGGCAATCATAAATTTAATCCATATCTTCAAGAGAGCAATGCACATAGATGGCTACACATTGGATTTGGCCTTCACTTTAGGGAAGTTGCAACATTAACATTTGCCACGATAGGGTTACACTTGATTGCTTTGAGTGGCAGTTCAATTGCTGCTTTAATTAGCACAGGGGAAGGCACATGATTATGGCTTTAGATCAGATTGCTTTTTGTTAGAGATGTCTCTCCTGACTTGGAAATAATGTGTGTTTAGTGCAAACAGTGCTGAAGACATTCTTGAAAGAAGGAGGGGAGAAATCAAGCTAAAGAGTTTAGTTTAAGCCTTCAAACCAGACTGCATTTTCCTTGATGTATGCAATTTGGGATTTCCCTTGATTTATCACTCTTGTTTGAAGAGCAAGTAGCAGTTGCAGCTAAGAGGGACTTAACCCAGAGTCATGTTGTGCACCAGTTACACTCATTCTAAATTGAGAAGTCCTCCTCACCTACTGCAACACCACCAGCTTGGGGCTTCTCATGAAAATCCCTTAGAAGCTAGAGTTGTTCCTGAATACTACAATGAGAATAGTTACAGCATCACCTTGGTATACCAATGTAACACTTCTACTTTGCAGATTGTATCAGCTGCCAACTGGCTTGTGGAATTCAAGGTGCTGATGGAAATTTATAAGGTCTTTGAATCTGCATTTTTAGAAGATCACCTTTCTCCAGCATACTTTGTTTCCCATCAATTAAATAATGTCACCTTAAGAGATCCAGAAGACATGCTTTTAATATCACTTCCTCTGTCCAATGAACTTGTATTCCCCAAAGTCCATATGGGATTGATCTTTGTGCTCAATAAAGAAAACCTTAAAAACATAACTGTTTAGGCCAGAACACTTTGTGAATTTTCTGGAGTATAATGTGATTGAAATTTCTGATTTCTTTGTATTTAGTTTTATCTCATTATCTTTGTTATATTTTTCACCTTCTTGCTTTGTAGTTGGATGGTCTAAAACGTGTCTCTGTGCATGTGTGTGTGTGTGTGTGTGTGTGAGAGAGAGAGAGAGAGAGAGAGAGAGAGAGTTTGTATGTGTGTGCCCATGCATATGCATTAGTTTCTTTTTTATCCATATCTTAAAACATCCAAGCCAGTATTATTCCTTCAAGGATAAAGAAAAAGGGAGCACTAAACTTTCAAAAAGTTCGCTCTCTATTATGAGACTTGTTGACATAGGCTAGAAACATTTCAAGATTTGCATAGCTTAGCTTGGATTTGCTAAGAAGAGAAAATTACCAAATAAAATAGATTTTCTCTACATTTCTTTAAATTGTAGTTTTTTCATCTGACTTCATTCTCAAAAGGAATGCTATATATTATGAAATCATTCTTGGCAAATGTATTTGGACCAGAGAACTTTTTCTGTAATTATATGTGACATATTGACTAGAAGTCATTCGCCGTAAAACATCTGTTTTAAAATCCTTGAACTGCTTTTTCAAACGGCAACAGGACTTTGTTTTTCCTTGAGAATGTTTCACTTCTCATCCAAGAAGCTTCCTCAGCTCTGATTATGATAAAACTATAAAAACTATGAAGATAAAGTGTTCAAAATTCAGTACTTAAAAATATCTGAAGAGAAACTAGTAGAATAATCCTACTGAAAAGATATATATTTATAGCAAACAAAACACTAATTTTATATTTTATTGACTAAGGGTGGATTCATGTGCTTCCTCATTTTCTGTATCTTTTTTACTGACACCTGTAGAAGGGAAATTGTTGACACTCAACTCTGAACTAATTCTTAGCTTTTAAGAATTTGTTTAAGAGGACATAAAAGTTCATGCCATGTCTTAATGCCACCAGGGCCCTCTTTCTAAGCAGGTTCCTGTATGAGCAACCGACAGCTTAATTTTTTTGCAGGTGCAAATCTTTTTCATGGTGAGGGAATGAGCTCACAATGACCTATCATCAGCTACGTACCAGTCTGCATGAGGCTGTTCCCTAAGCAAGCTAAATGCTGACAGAACACTTTGTATCATGTTCCAATTTATGTTTTCTAACTTAAGTCATATTATGTCTTTGATTGAGAATATTGAGATACAATATCAAAAATGGGAGGAAACTTTAAAAGATAACAGGTGGAAAAGACTAAATCAGAAAAATTTAAAGGAGAATTGATAAACAACAAATGATGAAGAAGACAAAATTATATGAAATATCCCCCTCCCCAAAGGGAAGTTCCTGGGGCAAAGCAATCACACCTTTGTTCCCAAAAGGCTCCTGTTAGTTATGTTCACATTCATATTATTTGCTCCTTCTTTAAAGTGATTTTAAAACACTTTAAAACAAATTTTAAAACACTATGAAGGGGGCACTTGGCTATGATAGAATTGCTAGACCTGAGTTGCAAAAATCCGTATTTTTTTGTCCTACCAGATGGCACCTTATGCCAGGTAACTGTTTGGATAGTACTTCCTTTTTCCAAATGCAGAGAAAAATAGTCTCTTCTTTACTATTTGTTCAAAAAAAATGTTTAAAAAAATAATAAGGAAAAACAAGATGAATGTCTAAATGATTTTGCTATATTATCTATCACAGCCAAATCTGTAATTAAAGGATAATATAGGAATGAAGAATCTCTTGTATTCATTAGAAAATGTTACACAATTGTTCCAGAATTACAGAATAAATGAATCTAAAATCCATGGTAGGCCAACAATTTTTTCAGGCCCAATTAAACTGGCACAAGCAAATATGCAATATTTCAATTTTCCTAGAAATTTTTATTGGGGAGACAGTACAAAAATTAGAAAATAAGTTAAAATCTATTCAAATTATGGTTAGAAATTCTGCATTTCAGTGTCAGATTAGATCTCCAGATACAATCTACAGACCATGCACTGTCACTGGTAGTTATTGCACATATCTAGATCAGGGATGTCCAATCTTGGCAACTAGGACTGGTGGACATCAGCTCCCAGAATTCCTGAGGCAGTCATGCCATTTGGGGAATTCTGGGATTTAAAGTCCACAAGACTTAAAGTTGCTGAGATTGAACACCTCTGATCTAGATTGTACCAAGGGTTCTAGGGGGAAAAACCAGGAAAACTGCTTTCCCCACTCCAAGACAGAGGAATTATTTCCTGATAATTCTCCAGGTCCAATGAAGAGTACAAAACAGTAATACCTAGTGAATATTGCATTCATTCAAAAGAACATTTATAAATCTGGAGTAAGATATTAAACTTATATTTATTATAAAAATATAATAAATATAAATATAATGTTGAAAGAGAAAGATTTAGGTAATATTAGAGCTTTCTGAATTTGCTTTCTTCAAATATGTGTTCTTTAAAAATAAAATAGATACTGTTTTCGTTTAAAATTTGGTTTGATTAATACATGTATTCAGTAATTTTGTTAGCCTTTTAAGACCTTCACAAATCGTGGAAACGGAATTACTATCTAATGTGTTCAACAGAGTACATCTTGCACATATTTAATAATACTTACTGAATTGCACTATTTAATAGATTAGTTCAATCTGTCACTTTTAGATCTTAATTCTAAATTATATTCATTGCCTTGATAGACAACCCATAGGAGTGGAGAATGCAATTCTCTAAGTTTTGTAAAACCTCTCCACAAATTCATCTATGCCAGTTTTTCTCAATATGGTGCTTTTACAATGAATTAGGACCACAACTCTCATAAATCATAACCCCAATTATTCAGTGTTTTTAAAGGATCAAGCTTACTTTTAGTGACCTACTTTGGGAACTGCTTTGATAATTTCAGACAGAAAATCAGTGTATAACTGATACATTAAGCTAACAAGACTTTTTTTTAATTAAACAAGCTAATTGCTTTCTTTGGAAATGAGATCAAATACATATTGCAGTTAATACTTTGAGATGTAACTCTCAATTCTAACTGGAATGTGAGTTAATGAGTTAATGCGGTATGTGTAGGGGCATGTGAGTTCTTACAAAAATTTTCCTATCTCACTCATAGATAATTTACTGGCCACAGAGGCACAAGGCCCAACTTCTCCCCCTTTGCTTTTTTTCACTCTAAGTGTCACAGGTGGCAAAGAGAGATATGGTGCCCACATTCTCACATTCAGTCGACTCACAAGATTTTCAATTGTACTGACTATGTCAAAGTGTAGAATGTGCTTAGAAAAAGGGGGATATCAGAACCTCTCATTACACTCGTGAAACAACTATACAGATGGATAGTGAAAAAAGTAAGACTCAAATTCAGCCAGGAGTGAGAAAAAGCTGTACTGATTTCCCCTTTACTTACTTACCTACTTACTTACTCACTTACTTAATCTACATGCTCGAGAGAAGATAGATTGGAAGAAGATGAGCATGATTTTAAAAATGAAAGAAGAAACATTAACAACCTGCACGATGCTGATGACACTACCCTGATAGCTGGACATGCAAGTGAATTGAAGCTCTAATTGAAGGAGTGCAGTGAAAACTGGAGCTAACATTAAATCAAATTAATAAATTAAGACCAAGCTAAGGACAACCAGCCTTGGAACTGACAACGAAGAAAGAACAGAAACCTTTGGCCTTAAGACTGAAGATCAATAATAAAGGAACCAGCAGTTGAGAAATAGGTTGCACACTAGCACTTGGAAAGATAGAAAGGAAGGCCTTGGAAAAGATATCCTGGTGCCATTGGTCAGAATCATGCAGGCAATGTTTTCTCTATAATGGCCTATGGATGTGAAAAGAGAAAAAGACTGCTGGAAGTACGATGGATAGCCAAAAAAATGAACAAATGGATCATTGAACAAATTAAACCATAGTTCTCTAACTTGAATCATAATTGACCTACCTCAAATAATCTTATTTTAGAGACATAATTGTGAAGACCTAGGTTTTTGAGAAGTTCATAATTTGGGGAAGGTTGCAGGAAAGAGGAAAAGAGGACAGTGCCAGCAAGCTAGATAGATTTAGTTACATTGATAATGGGTTCATTTTTGAAAGATCTGAAGGACCAGACTGGGGATAGAAGATCCTGGAGAAAATCCATCTGTGTGAATGCTAAGAGTTGACACCGATTTGATAGCAAATATAGATGTAAGTAACATATAAAAAATTCTGTTCTCATCCATATGGGTGGTATGTGTCTTCCTCAACAGTGGGCCCTCTACCAGAGGCCTGGAAATTTGCACAGGATTTCAGCTGCTCCTGGCACTGCACTCTTTTCGACAGAGAGCTCTGATGTTGTTTCTGTGATCTGTTGAAGACATTCACCCAGTTCAGGAATTGCAGCACCACCGGGACCACTTTGGCCTTTACTTTCCACATCCTCTCCAGTTCCATATTCTGGCCTTGGTACTTCTCCAGTTTCTCATTCTCCTTCCTGAGGTTGCTGTCAATTGGCACTGCTACATCTATATTGACAAAACATACACACAAACACACAAAACACCAACTTGATGACACCTTGTGTGTGTATGTGTATGAGAGCTCATCTGCTTATTCTGCAAAAGACACTGTAGAGCAGGGGTTTTCAAACTTGGCCCTTTTATGACTTGTGGACTTCAGCTCCCAGAATTCCTCAGCCAGTGTGCCTAGCTGAGGAATTCTGGGAGTTGAAGTCCACTATTCATAAAAGGGCCAAGTTTGAAGACCCCTGCTGTAGAGTTTCTCTGTCCAACCTCCACCCATAAAACTCTTACCTTCAGGCCAAGTAACCACAGGCAGGAAGCAGTCATTTTCAGATAAATGGTTTCTCCTGGAGGATTAGGTAGGAATTTCCAGCTCTACACCTTTCAAGTTGACAGAAGCAACTTTTCCCCATACACTGGGCTAACTCAGGGCTCTTTGCACCTGGCACAAAGAACAGGCTGGAACTTCCATCGCTTGTACCCCGACCAATAGGCTATGGTAATACCTGACTACTTATTTCAACCCTATGAGCCACCACATGACCCAGGAGGCTGTCCAGGGGGGTTGAAGGCAAGGCAGTGTATTCACAGGTGAAGGTGAGGGGTCAGGGAATTTTGGAGGCATAGGGGGCATCCTGCATTTGCTGGCTGAGACACATTCCTCACAGCAATAGGTTCACTTTGCAGTCTTTTGTTTTTCCCTGAAGTCCTCCCAACTGCCCATTTCGCTTCTGCTGCTTCCCGCCTGACCACAGTTCTTGATTTTCATTTTTTCCCTAAAAGTGCGAGATGTTGTTTTTTTCTTCACCCGCCCTCCCACTGAGGGGACTTGGGCAAGGCGAGGGGCTGTCCTTTCAGCGGGTGACTTGCCACCGCCGCAGCCGCTGGCATGACGGTTATAGCTTCAGAGTCGCTGCTGAAAGGCGGGCAGGGCAACCGAAAGCCGAGGCAGCCTTCCAGTTTATCTCCCTCAAGCTGAGCGCGGGGAGGCGCCGTGGGCAGGGTCTGAAAGGTGAGCGGCGTTTATAATCTGCTGCTCGCAGGGACAGTTCTGCGCCTCCTGCCAAGATGCCTCCGGTGGCAGGTTTTTTCCTTTCCATCTCCGTTGGGGTGGCACTCGCCTTGGATGCCTCCCTGATGCCTCCTAATTACAACATGACCGAGGAAGGGGCCCGCTTGTTCGCAAACGATTATAACACCACCGGGGAAATTGTGTTCTTCGAAAGCATCTCCGCCAGCTGGAATTACAACACCAACCTGACCAGCCACAACGCTCAGAAGCAGGTAAGCAAGCAGAGGTCGCTCCTGACCTCACGCTGCCTCTCAGCGAGCTCCTGTTGTCGCACGAACGGCAGGACAGGACCGGGCTGGATCGGGGGCGACAAGGGGGAGGGAGACGCCTCTCCAATACGACTTTTGTTCTGATATTCTCAGTCCATTTTCTTACCTGTCGCTTTGTCATTCAAAAAAGTGAAAGGTCATACGAGAGAGATCTCTCTCCTCCATAGACCCTTGGATTTGGTGGTGACGCTAAATGTCCATTTCTACACGTGCATTTGGTTCCTCCAAATCCTTAGCGCTTTACCTATTAGTGCCATAGTGGTTGTGTAATGAAGAGTCCTTTCTGGCCTCTAAGCATGTTAGTCTTCCATTTTTAAATTAAGAAAGCAGTTTGCTTAAGGTGACTTAACTTCACTCATTTTCTGCGAAGGTTTCTCAGAGCAAATAGCAAAGTAATAAAAAAAACTATTTTAAAATTAGTAAAACAATAAAACATAGAAAAACATACCAGATAAAACAGCAAAATATAAGCGATCTTAAGTTTAGCAATTTTATGAGAAATTCAGAATCACCTTATCGCTGAACTTACATGAGTTAGCTCACCTTCAGCCATTAATATCTCTGCCCAAATAACATCCAGCTGCTTCTAAGGAGGCTTTGATGCATTTTTTTCTCCCTTCCTTCTTTCAATAGCAGAATAAAGCATCTGAAGGAGTCTGGATTATAAAAACCAGTAAATCAGCTAGCTGACAGGAACAAAAATTTCCAGAACTCACTGCTGTCTGCAGTGTTTTCATAGCCACAGGTTAGATAGTTTCTAAACTGTAAAATTAAACAATAAAACATCTACAAATAGGAGAATCAAAACAGAGGAATAGAGCAACTCTCCTGTATAAACAGGCATACATATATTGGGATCTTTTTAGTTTAGAAAAATCTAACAAGATTGCCAGAGAAAGAATGAACTCTGGAATGGGGAAAGTGGTTACAAATTGTCTTATCCTCTTACTCCCTCGTGAGATAAGCTTCATCTACAAAAAAAAAATCATTTTAAAAAAGTGATTCAGCCAAAGGTCAAGGAGAGGAACAAAAGGCCTTAGCATATCCATTCTTCTTATACACTTGGACTTCTTGGACTGAATATTACCTATCTTGGCAATGAAAAGTTTGCAAGAGAAAAAGCAAGTTTCAGAAAGCACCAAGAACACAATATCTCATAGAAACTGAGGTTATCTAATGAAATTAGATGGCAAGACATTTAGGATTGACAAAAAAAGATGTTTTCTATATGTCCTCATGGGCCAATTTAGACAGATTTAAGAAGCGATAGGCAGAAGGAAGCTATGGCAGTAGAGAGAAATTATGCCCTCTATCTTGTGTGCTTTGTTGTGTGCTAATGGATTTTTTTTTTATTTATTTACAGATCTCATTCTTCCAAAATAGGTAAATGTATCTAGAGAATATCCTCCCTGTCTCACTTCATTTCTCACAATTCCATAACCTGGTGTTGAATGATGGATGTCAACAGATGAGATTAAATATTAAGCAGAGCAATAGACTGTTCTATGGTTGGTGGGAATTAATTCTGGGCATCTAGGATATAGTCCAGGAGTCACAAGGAATTATCTTTGTATGCAATCTTTACAGATTGCTCTTTTGATGTGAAGTAAAGGAGACATTAGTCCAGTTATATTTATGAGAAGCAAGTGACCGCTTCTAATTTGAGTTTCACAAAGTATGATTTAAAAATTCACTATAGAGGATATATTTTAGTAGCAAAGTTGAAAGACTTACAAATAAAATAAAATAAAATGTGGATTGGGTTTTCTATAGCAGGATCCCCAATTCCTGGTCCATGCCAGCAACTGACCCGTGCAAACAAGTGAAGCCCCATCTGCGGGATGCAGGGAGCACATGAAACCATGCCCCCTCCAATACTCAGACAAAACTTTCTCCACGGCCCCTGGTGCCTAAAAGGTTGGGGGCCACTGTTCCACTGATATTGCAATTAGACAAGTAATTTAGGGTTTTACTCTCTCTCATGCCCCATTTTCAGACATTACTATGTAAAATTTGTACATGAGCAAAGGACGTAATCTTGCAGGAAATTAAAAAAAGTCAGGTAGTCAAGGATTGATTACCGGTAGCACTTTTCAGTTGATGTTTTGGTAGAAATACAGTTGGATTATCACTAGGGTTAACTAATGAATGGGAGGCATAGTGGCTCAGTGGTTTAAAAGATGCTGCCAAAGGTCTACACTTAGGCAGTTTGAGTCCTACCACTGTGTGATGGACTGAACTCCCATCATTTGCTTCAGCTCTTGCCAGCCTAGCAGTTTGAAAGCACGTAAATGCAAGTAGGTAAATAGATATCACATCAGTGGGAAGGTAACAGTGCTCCATATTCCATAGTATGCTAGGGACTGTAGCATGATGTCATGTTGGACACATGACCATGGAAACGTCTTCGGACAGTACTGGTTCAATAGTTTAAAGAAAAGGAGATGAGCACTGCCCCCTAAAATTCAGCTACAACTAATGGAGTAAAACCTGTGAGGATTCCTTTATCTTTTACCGTAACTAATGGAAGGGTTGACTTGTGTAGCTGTTGGGTAATACAGGGACCCTTGGTGAGTTTTGTACCACTGAGGATGGGATTTAAATGCTGGAGCTTCTGCTTCTCAAGTATTTATTTAAAAATGATAGTTTTTATGATGTTTCAATTTGACTGACTCTAAATATATAAAAGAGTAACAAGTAGCTTTCTTTTAACCCTTTTTCAAATGAACAACTAGAAAAACAACTTTCATCATGCCAGAACATGATGAAAGACAATCAGCAATGTTTCTAAGACAAGAGCTTTAAATTTAGGGACAGTTGTCCTTTAAAATGGCTAGAAATTTTATTTTCTTCAAGTATGTGAACTTCAGCCTGTGTTTCCTATGATCTCCCCAGAGGACAAACACCTTAAATGTATGATCCAAATTAATGTATTTATTTCTGGGAAGAATTTTAAATAACATGTTTACCTAATCAGGTAAGCCTAACAATGATTAATTGTGGCTGCAATGTATTTTAAATGAGAGACATATATTAGTAATCAAAAATATTAATCCATAGCAAAGATCTTGGTATCAAAATCATAGAGAAATTTTTAAAAAAAGATTTAAAAACTGAAGCTTGCTGTATTTCAACCTTTAGACTATCCAAATATTTCCAAATTACAATTAGGGCTGGTGGGCTGCCTAGCCAGAATGCCTTTCTGATCTGGTGTTCAGAAATGTAGTGTTTTAGCAATAATAAGAAGCAATAAAGACAATAAAAGTACATCGTCTCCTAGATGAACAAAACAATACTTATTTTGCATGTGATTGTATGTAAGATTTCATCTGCTTAAAATGCTGTTATCTAAAATACAAACCAGTTGTCTAAGCTGAAAGAGATGGAACAGCTGAATAATTCTGGAAGCAATTTCTTGATTCTTTGATTTGCTTATTCCCTATTCCGTGTTACTTCTTTCATCATACAGTATGTCATAATACCAAGTAATATTTATCCCTATAATTTTTCCTACTTGAGTATGCATTGAAAAGTGACACTTCGGCCATCAAGGAAAGAGAAGCACAGTTGCTGTTTCCTATTTCCTGTGTCCTGTTTCACTTACCCACCTCTGCTTTTTGTCATACATATAGAATCAAAAGAGCACAATGTAATAAACTGTAATGAAAGAGAATGCTAAAACAAGACTGAAATATGTTGGGTGTAAAATGGATTAGGGTAAGCATTCAGATTAAAGTTCCCCTCAGCCTTGTTGTTGTTGTTAGTTGCGAAGTCGTGTCCGACCCATCGCGACCCTATGGACAATGTTCCTCCAGGCCTTCCTGTCCTCTACCATCTTCTGGAGTCCATTTAAGCTCACGCCTACTGCTTCAGTGACTCCATCCAGCCACCTCATTCTCTGTCGTCCCCTTCTTCTCTTGCCCTCAATCTTTCCCAGCATTAGGCTCTTCTCCAGTGAGTCCTTCCTTCTCATTAGGTGGCCAAAGTATTTGAGTTTTAGCTTCAGGATCTGGCCTTCTAAAGAGCAGTCAGGGTTGATCTCCTCTAGGACTGACCGGTTTGATCGCCTTGCAGTCCAAGGGACTCGCAGGAGTCTTCTCCAGCACCATAATTCAAAGGCATCAATTCTTTGGCGCTCAGCCTTTCGTATGGTCCAGCTTTCACTGCCATACATTGCAACTGGGAAGACCATAGCCTTGACTATACGCACTTTTGTTGACAGGGTGATGTCTCTGCTTTTTAGTGTGCTGTCTAGATTTGCCATGGCTTTCCTCCCCAGGAGCAAGCGTCTTTTAATTTCTTGGCTACAGTCCCCATCTGCAGTGATCTTGGAGCCCAGGAAAATAAAATCTGTCACTACCTCCATTTCTTCCCCATCTATTTGCCAGGAATTGAGAGGGCCGGATGCCATGATCTTGGTTTTCTTAATGTTTAGTTTCAGCCCAAGTTTTGCACTCTCCTTCTTCACTCGCAACAAGAGGCTCTTTAGTTCCTCTTCACTTTCTGCCATTAGAGTGGTATCATCTGCATATCTTAGGTTGTTGATGTTTCTTCCGGCAATCTTAATTCCAACTTTTGATTCATCTAGCCCTGCCTTTCTCATGATGTGCTCTGCATATAAGTTAAATAGGCAAGGCGACAGTATACAGCCTTGCCGGACTCCTTTCCCAATTTTGAACCAATCAGTGGTTCCGTGTCCAGTTCTCACTGTTGCTTCTTGGCCCACATATAGGTTTCTCAAGAGACAAATAAGATGGTCTGGTATGCCCATCTCTTTAAGGACTTGCCACAGTTTGTTATGATCCACACAATCAAAGGCTTTAGCATAGTCAGTGAAGCAGAAGTAGATGTTTTTCTGGAACTCTCTAGCTTTCTCCATGATCCAGCGTATGTTAGCAATTTGATCTCTAGTTCCTCTGCCTCTTCGAAATCCTGCCTGTACTTCTGGTAGTTCTCGATCCACATACTGCTGGAGTCTAGCTTGTAGAATTTTAAGCATAACTTTACTAGCATGAGAAATGAGTGCAATGGTGCGATAGTTTGAACATTCTTTGGCACTGCCTTTCTTTGGAATTGGAATGTAAACTGATCTTTTCCAGTCCTGTGGCCACTGTTGAGTTTTCCAAATTTGCTGGCAAATTGAGTGTAGCACTTTTACTGCATCGTCTTTTAAGATTTTGAATAGCTCAGCTGGAATACTGTCACCTCCACTAGCTTTGTTGTTGCTCAGCTTTTCTAAGGCCCACTTCACTTCACATTCTAGGATGTCTGGCTCGAGGTCAGTGACCACCTCATTGTGATTATCAGGGACGTTAAGCTCATTCTTGTATAGTTCTTCTGTGTAATTTTGCCACCTCTTCTTAATCTCTTCTGCCTCTGTTAGGTCCCTGCCATTTTGGTCCTTTATCATGCCCATTTTTGCATGAAACGTTCCCTTCATCTCTCCAATTTTCTTGAAAAGATCTCTGGTCCTCCCTATTCTATTGTTTTCTTCTATTTCTTTGCATTGTTCATTTAAGAAGGCATCCTTATCTCTTCTAGCTATTCTTTGGAATTCTGCATTTAATTGGGCATATCTTTCTTTTTCTCCCTTGCCTTTTGCTTCCCTCCTTTCCTCAGCTATTTGCAAAGCTTCCTCAGACAGCCATTTTGCTTTCTTGCATTTCTTTTTCTTTGGGATGGTTTTGGTTGCTACCTGTTGTACAATGTCGCGAACCTCTGTCCATAGTTCTTCAGGCACTCTGTCTATCAGATCTAATTCTTTAAATCTATTTGTCACCTCTACTGTATATTCAACAGGGATATGATTTAATTCATACCTGACTGGCCTAGCACTTTTCCCTACTATCTTTAATTTAAGCCTAAACTTTGCAACAAGAAGCTCATGGTCTGAGCCACAGTCAGCTCCTGGTCTTGTTTTTACTGACTGTATAGAGCTTCTCCATCTTTGGCTGCAGAGCATATAGTCAATCTGATTTCTGTGTTGACCGTCTGGTGATGTCCATGTGTAAAGCCGTCTCTTGGGTTGTTGGAAAAGAGTGTTTGCTATGACCATCGTATTCTCTTGACAAAATTCTATCAGCCTGTGCCCTGCTTCATTTTGTACTCCAAGGCCAAACTTGCCTGTTATTCCAGTTATCTTTTGGCTTCCTACTTTAGCATTCCAATCTCCCATGATGATAAGGACATCATTTTTGGGTGTTAGTTCTATAAGGTGCTGTAGGGCTTCATAGAACCGGTCAATTTCATCCTCTTCAGCACTGGTGGTTGGGGCATAGACTTGGACTACTGTGATATTGAATGGTTTGCCTTGGATTCGAACTGAGATCATTCTGTCATTTTGAGGATTGTATCCCAGTATTGCTTTTCCTACTTTTCTATTGACTATGAAGGCTACTCCATTTCTTCTGAGGGATTCTTGCCCGCAGTAGTATACCTGATGGTTATCTGAATTAAATTCACCCATTCCTGTCCATTTTAGTTCGCTGATACCTAAGATGTCGATGTCTAGTCTTGTCATCTCTTGTTTGACCACGTCCAGCTTTCCTTGATTCATGGATCTTACATTCCAGGTTCCTATGGAGAAAGAATCTTTACAGCATCGGACTTTCCTTTCACCACCAGACATATCCACAGCTGAGCGTCCTTTCGGCTTTGGCCCAGTCGCTTCATTCTTTCTGGCGCTACTAGTACTAGCCCTCTGCTCTTCCCCAGTAGCATATTGGACGCCTTCCGACCTGAGGGGCTCATCTTCCAGCGTCATATCGTTTTGCCTTTTGGTACTGTCCATAGGGTTTTCATGGCAAAGATACTGGAGTGGTTTGCCATTTCCTTCTCCTCAGCCTACCTAAGTTAAATGGAACTGACAACCTGAACAGTTCCACTTAACTCCAGAATATACTTCCTTTCCACCTCTGATCTTTTTTTTTTTGGTTGGGACTTAATTCAACACAAAGAGTTAAAAAAACATTTGTGGTATACTTGATATATAATAAAATACAGACACCTAGCTTTTATAGCCATCAATATGACAGCACTTTTGGTGTTTTTCCAAAAAACTATATAAGGCAAAATCAGCAAGCCAATATAAGCAGATAAGTTTTGTACAATTTAGCTTTTCTTGGCATAGAAGCCAAGAATTGAATGCACCTTTAACTGGGGCCAATAAATGTAGTTTTAGCTATTATGCTTGGTAGAAATAAGTGCACATACTTGTACTTCCTCTACTATTTTCCTCCTATGACATAGATGCAAGAAAACGGTAAAAACAATGCTCCAATTTTCAACTAATAATGGTTTGTCATTGCCTAACCCTAGCAAATTCAGCTTTGTTTACAGTTTGCTCAGATAAACTAGGATTCTAATAGCTATTGACAGAATTTGACTTACTCATGCAGTTTACAGATTGTCATCTATTTCATTTCTGTTTTTTTTAAAAAAATTAGAATACTCTGGAGGATACTTTGCATATTATTTATGCATAAACAGCTTCACTCTGTCCTGTATTTCCAAAAAGATTTAAGAACTAGGAGTAATTAATTTGAGAATAACTTTGCAATTCTTCTGGTCTGATCTTTTTTTCCTGTCCCTCCTTAAAGGTTTCAAATATGGTTAAATTATTTAGCATATACTATATACATTTAATCTTGAAATAGGTATAAACTATACAGAACTAGAGCTTTAATTCAAATGTCAAATGTAAAGTGTATAGAAGTAGCTTCGTAGAAGAAATCAGTCAGTGGTTCACTGACTTTTTTCCTAGTTAACATTTTTGCATTCCTAATTTCATTTTCATTGAAAATATTTTCATTGAAAATATTTTCTTCAACAGACTGGAGGTTTGGGGACTTAATTCTGAGATATGCTTCATGCAAGGTAGCATTAGAGAAAGCCAAAAAAGGGCAACTGAGAAGAGCTGGGTGAAAGATAATTGCTTATTTCTGTGGATTCATGAGAGAGGTACACCTCAGAGGTACACCTCAGACTCAATATCTATATAGAGGAATTTGATTTAACATGTGCCAACAACTCTGCAAATGAGAACAAAATATTTGGAAATGTATTACCTTTTCATGGGTTTCTGGCAGAAAGGATGAAACTGAAGGGGAAATCCAGTAATGAAACCAATGAGTTAATTAGAGAAGGTAGAAGCAATTAGATCCAGGGCCACTGCTCTATCAGCTGAAAAATAGAATCCAATTCCTGATACTAAACCTAGGAATAATGATTGGCAATCTGCATTGGTACCCTCCCCTCTCAGATAGCTTTCTCATGTCTGATTTGTCTGAAGCATTAAGACCATACCCAATGGTAAGAAACCTGAGATACTGATGGAAGAGAATATTTGTAGCTCAGGGTTGAACTGTGTGGTCCTTGGTACTCTCTGAGCTTGGTTATTTTCATGCAGACATTTCATTACCAAACTAGGTAACATCATTATTGTAGAAAGGACCAGCCAGTCTTGGTCTGGATGGTCTTGGTGGATGGTCTTCCTTGATTAAGCTGCTGCTTGCTCTTAGCTTGTTTGTCTGAGTTGGTAGTTGCTTGATTGAGATATTATTTGATTCTTGATTGTTGATCTAATACACTGGAGGGATTCAGCTGGTTCGCACCACTTCGTCAGAACTGTTAGCTAATTTTTTGTTGCCCAGGCCCAGAATGGACTTCTGGAAGCGGCATCCACACAGAAAACCAGTTGTTCACATATTTGAATCCTACCACTGATCTAATATTTTTGGTATTAATCTCTGCTCATCTGGGTTTGATAGCTGGTGAGGAGATGTTTTGGTTTTTTGTTTCCTTTTTGGCTTTTTGTCTCTTTTGAATGGCATATAGATGCTTTTCATGTCTATATATCTGTTAGTGACTGATTTGCCTGAGTGCCAGGCTGAGTGCAATGATGATTCCCCTAATGGATACTAAGGAACTTTACCTAAGGATTCACACTAGAAAAGCAAGAATATTAGTGTAATTTTAGACTTCACCAGAAAAGCTGCTCACTTGGAGCATTCTCTAAAGCTGCAATTGCTATGCTAAGTTAATTCTTGTACATCTGCTATGGATGGACCAGAGCAGGGATGAATAATCTAATGCTGTCTAGATGGCTAAGGTTGCTGTAATGTATTGGGTTTTGTCTTACTAAAGAGAATCATGTGGGGTTAATTGCTGGAAGGTTGTTTAAGCAGGGAAGCTGGCTAACGGCTCCCAGCTCCTCAGACAACCTGTCTCCAGCGCCGCCATTGGCTGCTTCTAGGGCAGCAATAGGTTGTATTAAACCTATTGGCCACCACCTAGAGGCCAGGGTATAAATAGCTGCATTCACAGCCCCGTTCCCAGTTCAGTTCCTGTAAGCAAATAAAGAATTATTCTTGCTGAACTCACTTGCCTCATCTTGTCAATCAAGCAATGAACCCAGTATATAACACTGGCGATGAAGGTGGGATCCTGCTTCTCCAACAGAGCTGAGAGTCACTAGAGGAGAGGCCAAATGCGCCTGGTGTGAAAAGCAATTCCACCCCCCTATGGTCGGCCTAGCACAGCCACGCTAGCAACCATGTGCCCAGAGGACCAGTCCCTGGGCATATGGAGGAGCAGGATAAGAAGATGATGAGCCCCGGACTTCCGGGTGGCGCTTCAGCGGCGAGGACAGTAGGATTCGACCACTGGCCCTTCGATCCTGTTGAAGCAGCGGAATAGCCAACAATCAGCTGTTCTGCCACTCGAAAACCCTTCTCCTCGGGCAAAGAGGGGAGGGGGAGCTTCCAGGTAGGGGTAGAGCTCCCCTAGAGCCCCAGAACATTTGTTCTGGGGCATGAAGGGTGAGAGCCCCCCCCGAAGCCTGGAAATGCTCTGGACGAAGGACTCTTCTGCTTTAGCAGAACAAGACGCTGAACCCACTCCTGCCGGATCTGATTGACATCTTGAGTGACGGTAGCAGCAGAGCTGATGCAGGAGCAGTATAAATATCAAGTACAAAGCCAATGGGGAGGTCAGAATCTGTGCTGATTACAAATGCACAATTAATCATGCACTCAAACAGCATGTGTACCCAGTACCAGTAGTAAGCCACATCCTGGCATCCTTGCAAGGTGGTACAATTTTTGCAAAATTAGATTTGGCTCAGGCCTACCAACAGCTTCCTGTAGACGAAGCCACAGCCGCGGCACAGACAATTGTAACCCACAGGGGGGTATTTAAAGTAAAACGCCTGCAATTTGGGGTCAGCATAGCCTCTGACATTTTTCAAGGCATTATGGAGCAAATGCTCAAGGGCATTCCGGGGGTTTGCCCCTATTTCCATGATGTGCTCATCACCGGTGAGTCCACTGAGGTGCTGGAAAGGAGGCTCACAGCCGTCCTTCAAAGGCTGTGCAAAGCCAGGAGAGCCTCTGTATTAGAAAATAAGGAAGAATGTGTACCTTGCATATTACTTTTGTATCTCTGTAAAACTTATAATTGCTGTAATCATTCCTTTTGTTATTAAAATATGTGTACATTCTAGTGGGGAGGGGTTTATTGTATTGGGTTTTGTCTTACTAAAGAGTATCACCCATCTCCAGTGCCGCCATTGGCTGCTTCTAGGGTGGCAATAGGTTGCTTTAAACCTATTGGCCACCACCTAGAGGCCAGGGTATAAATATCTGCATTCGCAGCCCTGTTCCCAGTTCAGTTCCTGTAAGTAAATAAAGAATGATTTTTGCTGAACTCACTCACCTCATCTTGTCAATCAAGCAACGAACCCAGTATATAACAGCTGCAATTTTCAGAATCCTTTCCCAATGTCCACACTGGCTGAGATCACTGAAAACCCAAACATTTACAACTTACCAACTTTAATAATACAATTGACTAAATTCAACAAATTCATGGGCACTTCTGGAAAAACAGTTTGTAATTGCCTTTTTCAGAATGTTTTCACAATTTCCCAATCACTGGGCTAAACTATTAGTTATTATTATGTCATGATGTAATTACTAACAGGATGCAATTGATGTGAATTTAATGGAGTTTCTACTTGATAGTTACTCTTCAGGTTCTTTGCATATTTGGACAGTGATTTGGCTAGATTCACTTCATAGTAGATTAGCAGAAGTAGAAAAGCAGTGGATTACTATAGTTTGTAGCTTTCAATAAATAAAATGAATGAGAAATGCAATCCATGTAGTATTTTTTTAAGAGAATTGTGTCCCAACATATTCAAATCCAGCTAGGTGGAAGAATAGGTTGGGAAAGTTAAAAAAAGAAGAAAATTATCTATTACTTTAGGATTAATTTATATGCTGCCAAAAGACTGATTACTTAATTGAGACTATGTAAAATGTGTTTAATCTAGTTATACTGAAAATTGACATTTATATTTCATAAAATGTCTATGTGATATAAGACTATATGTGTGTGTTGCAAAAGGTCCTCTCTGTTCCATCAGATTAGCTGTTAGCCTTGAGGGGCTGTCTTCTACTACAAAAATGTGGCTTGGTTCACTCTAATAAGTCACCTTGGACTATTTGCTCTGCTCCAATTGCCTTTGCCATCTTTGCATATCATTATTTAATCACGTGGACATTATACATTGGGTGAGCCAGTTACATAAGTTGTGACCATTCAAAATTTCCAGGTGGAGATCCTTCTGGGCTCCCAATCAGAAACCCAGTTATCCTTCTTTTTCAATGGTTTAACAGAGAGTGTTGCATTAGAGAACACTTTGGCCTGAACTTTGGCCTCATCTCACATTTTTTCAGTTCATGGCTTTAATCCAGGACATGTCTCACTTTGCTCTGTGGTTTGGCTCAGGCATTGTGGACAGTTCACGTCAATGGGGAATTTAAACTGTTTCAAGTGAATATATCCAATTTTATGCTAACTACAGATACAAGCCATTGGTTTTAATTGGTAGATTAATTTAACACCAGCATTCAGTATTCTGGTTGCTAATTAAAATAAGGCAATGTGATCTTGTCACGTATTGATAGGAAAGTTAGAAATAAAAATGAATCATCTATAAATAAAACTTTAATAAGTTCCAAAATAATCAGTCCCTTAATGTCTTTTAATCAAGCCCATTCCAAGTTGTGGTTCATTTTTTGCCTTGTCATGCCTATGGCTCTAAAGAGCTAAATGCTCTACAGTATTTGCTACCAAATTTTCACAAATCCTTAGCCTAGAGCACGGGTGTCATACTCGCCGTGTCACTTGATGTGTCGTGATATATCGTGACTTTTTTCGCATTGCCAGAGCTGGGGTGGGCATGGCCTCTGCAGGATGCAATCGTGGCCTAAAGGTTCCAAACACTAAAGTATATTTAAGGTATTCAGCAACATGCATCTTACTCTTTCACAATCCTGAAGGTGATTCAGCAACTTCTCCAAGCAAGTACTATGGAGAAAAAAACCAAAGTTTAACATATGCACCAAATGTCTTTGTCTTCCACTCCTGTTACAGATAGCAGCTTCTTTGAAGGAGCAAGAATTCACAGAACTTTGGGGGGAAAAAGCTAAGGAAAATTATGGCAAAATCTGGCAGAACTTTACTGATCCACAACTCAAGAAAATAATCAGCTCCATTCAGACCTTGGGTCCTTCTAATTTACCACTGCAGAAACGGGAAGAGGTAAGAATCAGTATTCTAGAAAGAGGTAGGAATGGAAAAAAAGATTCTAAGGCTAAAGGAGAAATGATCCTTAGATAATCTTAGATAAGTTATCAATTCCAAAGAATAAAGGAGAGAGGGAAAGTTGAGAGGGTGAATTAAATGAAGGATTCTGAAAGCACATAGGTAATATTCATAATAACATACTGTCTTGGCTGTATTGATTGGCTATGAGGGACCTGTTCACATATACTTGAAGAGTAATTAGCCAAACAAGTCTGACCCATTCTTTTATTTCTGACCCCAGAGTGCATATACAAGAAGGAAGCTGCACTTGCTTTTCTGGCTTATGCTCCATGTTGCAAGCACTCCCAGTGACATGCAGTGTTCACAAAGTTGCCAGGAATCAAGATTGATTTAAAACTGCATACATATAAACAAACCAAATAATGTCAATATAGGAATTCTGATTCTGCATTGAAGGACAGCTCCATCTATCTAAATAATATAATACTCACTATATTTCTGTTTAACTGAAAGACAAAGCTTACAAAAGAAGTATACATCTGGAAGACCAAATGATCAACTAAATTGCCCTTCGCCCTCCCCCCTCAGAGCCCCTTAGTGTTCTCTGCAGCATGTGCAATCACTTCCCTCTGACATTTAATTGTTTTTATTTGCCTCCCTTCTCCTCCTCTCTTTCAAACCAGGGCTCACCCAGAAATTAGCTTCCCTTCATAATAATTTTCTCCAGTAATCTTCTAGATATTTGCCTTCACCAGCAACAATGCTGCCCTCATTGTAACCTATTTTTGGGTGATCAGTCTACTTGACCACTTCATTGTAATGGCCAACCTGGTATGCATCTTCACTTTTTCAGATTCTTTCAGTGCAAGTCTTTGTGCATATATTCCAACCTACTGATTTCTATGAAAAAAGGCATTTTATATTATTTTACTTCCCTATTCCAGCTCCCCCTTCACATTCATTTCAAGCTTTAAAATCTTCCTTTAATTATTCCTTAGTTCTTTCAATAATCAGATTACCAAATGTTCTCTAGTGAATCAATTGTTAAATAATCCAGAACATTTCTCTTCTGCAGACTGCTTGTTTTTGAGATCTTTAAAGCCTAGTTTTATCAGAAAATCTTCTGTCTTTGAAAGACATTTTCCGTCTAGCTAGGTATCTTCCCAGAAAATCCTAGATAATATATATTTTGTGTCTTCAACTCCATCTTGACTCTTGGCATATTGGACAAGTTTCTGCAGTTTTCCTGGCAAGATTTCAGAATTGTCTTGCCATTGCCTTCTTCCTAGGGCTGAGAGAGTGACTAGCCTAAAGTAACCCATCCAGCTAAGGCAGGACTAGAACTCACTGTCTCCCAGCTTCTAGCCTGATGCCTTAATCAATATGTCAAAACAGTACACAGTGGTAGCTGTTTAGCATTTTTATTATATAAGAATGAATATAGCTCCCATAAAACTAATGCTGGAAGCTTGTTTCTTTATTGTGTGACTTTTTAATTACATATTTAAAATAAAAATAACTACCAAAAGTCCAAGAGGGACAGGTAACTTGGAAATGTTTCTGTGGAGGTATCTATGGTAAAACTGATGGCTATAGACTATATAATGTGAATCTACATGTTGTAAGATTAGACTGTTATTCAAACCTGTACTTTTTAATGCTAATTTCAGTATAATACTATTCTAAGTGAGATGGACAGCATCTACTCCACTGCCACAGTTTGTCTACCAAACCAGAACTCCCGCTGCTGGGCTTTAGAGCCAGGTATGTACTTTCTTCTCCACATTAGCCCAGCTCATCCTTTGCAGGTGTTTTGCATGCTTCCTATTATTTTCTGGACTATGAGAGCATTGATTTATAGTAGATTATGGCTTCTGAGACTGCCAACTGTTAATCTATATGTTGTAATTACATAACATTTTACATGAAGGTACTCCTTACCAATTGCCTTGTTCTTTGACCTTTTAAATTTACAATGGCACTGAAAAAGTAGATTTAAAAAACTGTCTTCAGACTTGTAGCCATTGCAATATCGTGAAGTCAAATGATCTTGATTTGAGTCCTTGACAACCACTGTGCATTTATTACAGTTACAATGTCATGTAGTCACATGATCACTATTTGCAATCTTTAAAAGTTGGTTTCTAACAAGCAAAGATGATGGGGAAACCACCAATAATGTCCAAGCCATGGTCATGTGACATTATGTTTAACTATCATGAGTGATTTGCTTAATTATCACAGAGGAAATAATGTAAGTTGGGCACAGTCTCGTGATGTTTCACTTGAACACCATGATGCTTAATGACAAAGTAGCTAGTCCCAATATCAGTCATGAGGGCTATCCACAGTTGCAAAAATACTTTAAAATAATATGGTATTTATCATGCTACTTAACAAAAATGAAATTCTGTGATTTTATTCTTTAAGAATGAAATAAATACTCCAAAGAAAAATTGGAGAAAAGAAATTGAGTAGTCTAATCTGGGATCTTATAAACTGGGTCCTCCCTTGAGCTTCAATAATTTACTTTGCCATAAACTGAATCTGTCCTGACAGTTACTCAAAGGTAACAATATTAATATTTTTGAAGCTGGCATATTGTAAGAAAATAGTTTTTCCATTGCCAACCAATTCAAAATTAGTACTTTCTAATTTGGAAATTCTAGTCTCTATTTTTGAATCAACTAATATCTGAAATAATCAATAACAAACCCAAATTAGAGAATAGAAAGAGACTCATTTTCTCTTAACTATCTACGGAAAGTCTCAATGATCAAGGTCATGGTTGTCCCAAAGGTGCCTTTCCAAAGGCAACAGGACATTCTTATTTTTTACCTTGGGAACATTTTGCTTTTCATCCTAGAAGCTTCTTCAGCCCTGACTGAATAGTGGGGAATGGAAGGATTTCTATTCTTTGCAATTATCTGGTCATTAGCACTCTGAGGGTTGATCAATTCTCTGAAAGTCTTTGAGGCTTCTTGTGGGTTTATCTGTATCAGAGTCACCTGAATCAGAGTGTAAAATGGGTATGGAACTTTATGGGACTGCTACGTGTTGTAGACATGAGAGATGTAGTATCCCTTCCCCTCTGTGGAGAGAAGGCTGTTTAATTTTAATATACAGATAAACCTCGACTTATGACCACAACTGAGCCCAAAATTTATGTTGTCAGTGAAATAATTATTAAGTGAGTTTCACCCCATTTTATGACCTTTCTTGCCACAGTTATTAAGTGAATCACTGCAGTTGTTAGGTTAGTAAGTGAATCTGGCTTCCCCACTGCCTTTACTTGTCAGAAGGTTGCAAAAGCGGATCACATGACCCACTAATCACATAGCATAAATATGAACCAGTTGCAAAGCGTCTGAATTTTGAATACATGACCAAGGGGATGCTGCAATGTCTTAAGCATGAAAACCGTCATAAATCACTTTTTACAGTGCTGTTGTAACTTAGAATGGTCACTAAATGAACTGTTGTAAGTTGAGGACTACCTGTAGATGGCCTATTTCACCCGTCTTTCAAACTAATAGTCCTCTTTGTCCAAAGAGTGGCCTTTGTCTTTCAGATATAGATGGACTGCTGAATTCTGTCCTTATGGGTTTGTTGTCCTGTGTTGTGCCAGGCATATGTGAAGTGGTTGTTTTATTTTCCCAGATCTGCACATGTCTCACTGTATTTTTTGCAGATTTCTTGCAGCTATTTGCCTCATTTCTGAAATATAATCCCTACCTATGTAACTTCCTACCTATGTAACCCTCTAGTACTTAAGATAGGGTACCAAGCTGCTTACCTGTAATTGTGGTTCTCATAATACATAATTGATACATTTGTACATACTGTATGCCAGAGCAGATATAGGTGGGACTTTCTAAAAAGGCTTGCAAGATTACAAGCACTTGATACACCCCTTGCCTATGTTCAGTAATATTTCATATTGCTATGTTACTTCTCAGTATATTTTATCAGAATTCCAAACTTCAAGTACCAATTACTTAGAAACATATAGAAAGAAAACAGCTGGAACAAGTGAGATGACATCAGTGATGAGAATCTAGGCACTAGATTCAAAAAGTAATGATGGCTTTGATCTAATAGCAACAAGAGTCTCTGGAATTCTAGTCACTTCAGCCATGATGTTTAAAAATACTGCTCCCTGAAGAAGAAAGACCTTCTGAATCCAGTTCTTATCAGCTGTGCAACATGAGTTTAGCTGGAAGGATAGAGCATTTCTTCAAATCCTCAAACTGTAGTGTAATGGAATCATTTAATGGTACTAGAAAACCACATTTTTTGCTAAATAGGTCTTCCATACCCAGTTTGTTCTTTATGTAGATAGATATGTAGAAGAGTTAGTGCAAACACTAGTGGCTTTTTGATGTTCCTTGGATTTTGTTCAGTTGTATGATCCTTTAATGACTTCTTTGATGTCTCTTCTTTTTTCCATGCTCATCAGATATTACAGACATTATGGCCACCTCTCATAGTTACAGGAAATTGCTTTATGCCTGGGAAGGATGGCATAATTCTGCTGGCAATCCTCTGAGATCCAAGTATGAGAAATTTGTTTCACTGAGCAACGAAGCCTATAAAATGGATGGTGAGATGTTAAAAACATAGACAGGGGATGGGATCACCAACCAACTGGATTGAAAATCTGCCTTCTGAAGAACAATTTATGCCTAAGAAATCTAGATTGACAAAGAGGCATATTATAACCCTCCATAAGTCTAACACACCTTCATGGACCTTTACTCTTATATTTTTTAAATGAGTTGTTGTGTTTTATTTTCCATCCATTGCCATTCCAAAATGAAACTATTGTGAGCTAACAATTTGTGATCAACATACAGTATCTGTTGTGTTTTTAGTCTCAACCTTTGCATTCCATTTCAAAAGTATTCAAGAATATGGCATACATGTGATCAAATGCTTGACCCTGATCACTGTAACAAAAGGGGTCAAATATACCATATCAGATTCATATGGAAAACTATCCAAAGTTAATAACACTGTAGCAGCATAAGAAATTATTGATATACTGCAGATGACTTGTTAACTTGGTCATTCTCAAGAGCCTAATGTCAGGTGCAACAGACCAGGTCCACATGTGAAGGTCCAATTAATTATATTACAATAATTATATATAATAATCAACTGGATTATTGCTAAAAGTACCTGCTCGGAATTAGATAACCTGTGAACAGGATTGGATTTAGTTTATTAGTAGCTATGTAGGGATTCTAGACTGATTCCTCTTTTCACCCCCTTTCCTCCTGGCTCTGCAACTCTACACCTAAGTACAATTAGGAGTTATTGGGAAAAACTGTCTTTGGATTTTGAACTGGACACTTTCTGGCTTCAGAATTGGACTGGTTCAATTATATTATAAATGGTGCAGAACAGTCTAGGAGAGGAATTGTTCACAACCTCATTCTGTAATTCTAAAGTAATTATGGATAATTTTAAAGAGCTTATTTGTATTGTAAGAATTCATATTGAATACTGTATTATTTTTACATTTAGGATTCCAAGATACTGGGGCTTATTGGCGCTCCTGGTATGATTCACCAACTTTTAAGGAAGATCTAGAGCAACTCTATCAACAGTTGGAGCCTCTCTATCTAAATCTCCATGCATATGTCAGAAGGAAACTATATAACCAATATGGCTCTAAATACATAAACCTGAAAGGCCCTATTCCTGCTCACTTATTGGGTAAAAAAAGTTTTTGTGTGTATAATAGAGTGGGGATCAGGTGGGGAAGAATCGGGACAATCCTTAATATCCCATCATATTCTCTACTAAAAGTTGGCAACTTTTGAATGGCTGTAGGCTGACTTGAATAAGAGGCTGGGAGGAAACCAGTCTTATTTTTACTTTTAAGCCCAAATAACATAAGTATAACCTGAAATTGTGTCACCAAAATTTGGCAGCAAAATTGGATTTCAGTCACATATTTTGGGCATTGGAGAGCAATCTTGCTAAATTAGTGTCTTCCTGACGGATTATACTATAACTCCTATTATCTATTGATAATAGATAATAGATTACAGGGTGGGGGCCTGCTAAATGACTGGGAAAGGGTGTTCCATAAGATAGGGACAGCTATGGATGAGACATGCTTCCAAAGTCCCACTAAGTGGCAGAATTTTAGGGAAGAGATTTGAAGTTTGCCTATCCTGTCTGATCCAATAGGATGGACAGATATTCTTAGGGAGAGGTGGTCCTCAAGTAACCAGGTCCTGTGCCATGTAAGGCTTTAAAACAAGCACCTTGAATTAAACCTGAAAAGAAACTGATGCTAGATTTCAGTGCAACTCATGCAATAGAGGTGCAATACAGGTGAATCTATGAACACTTGTTTTGGTGGGGTCCTTGGTGCTCTCTGAGCTTGCTTGTTTGCTTGCAGATGTTTCATTACCCAAACTAGGTAACATCATTAGCACTGAATGTGTTACCTAATTTGGTTAAGAAATGTCTGGAAGAAAACAAGTAAGCTTAGACAGCTCCAAGGGCCCCTCATGTCAACACTAAACAATTAAACATTGGAGGTTTTTAAGAAAAGATTGGACAACCATTTGTCTGAAATGGTATAAGATTTCCTGCTTGAGCAGGAGGTCAGACTAGAAGACTCCAAGGTCCCTTCCAACTCTGTTATTGTGTGTTACACTGAGCTACAAATATTCTCCTTTACTAGTACCTGTACTGATATATCATACAATGTGTGTTGCTGCATTCTGGACCAGTTGTAACTTCTTTGTGGTCCTTCATGTAAATCACTTAAATGGACTCCAGAAGATGGTAGAGGACAGGAAGGCCTGGAGGAACATTGTCCATAGGGTCGCGATGGGTCGGACACAACTTCGCAACTAACAACAACAACAATGTAAATCACATTGCAATAATCCAGACAGGAAGTGATTAAGTTATGAGTGACTGTGAGCAAAGTTATTGTGTAGAAGGTGGAACATCACTTTGAATTGCACAAAATAAAGGCGAAGGAAGGAAGGAAGGAAGGAAGGAAGGAAGGAAGGAAGGAAGGAAGGAAGGAAGGAAGGAAGGAAGGAAGGAAGGAAGGATACTATAAATGCTACTCTATGAGCATTTTAACCTCCTTTAGGATTCCCAAACGTACTACATCCAATGGAGAAGGTGCATTGGAGTAACATGGGGAAAGGCTAGAAGCCTGGATTATATATTTATGCAGCCTCTGTGGAAACTGACACATGTTTTACATGCCAATGTTCACATGTAAATAATTTCTAAGTAAAGAGGTTCTGTGAGCTTTGTAATTTCAGTGTTTCTCATTGAAACTACAGTAATAAGAGGAAGAATTGGTCTTTTTCCTAATTGTGCATTTTGTCCAGAGGCTGTTAGGCTTCCCTGTCGCTGTTGTTTATATAACCAAACTGTCACATGCATTCATGGAATTAATATAGTGTTTTTTTGACTCTATTGGCTGTTTCCTTCTAAACTCTGTGCCAAATAACACTTTCTGTCTAATTTTATGTATAGCCATTCCCTCCAGCTTTAAGCTGTTGGTTTTATTCAGCTAAACAGCGCTGCTTTGCCCCCTGCAGGTAACATGTGGGCCCAGCAATGGAACAACATTTACGACATCATGGTGCCTTTTGCAAATAAGCCACATCTAGATGTTACCAATACCATGAAACAGAAAGTAAGGACATTAGCGTTACGTTTTTATTCCATTCTCTTTGGTTGCAGCAGTTAGTAAGAATTAAAACTGAAAATGCCCATATACGCAAATATTGCTAGTGACAGCTTTTCATCCAGCAGTGAGATGATTATTTATTCTCTGAGCAAGAATTGGAATAATAATAATAATAATAATAATAATAATAATAATAATAATAATAATAACAACAATGTTATCTGCTCAGCATAACATCAAAAGATGACAAGCTAGATACGCATGACTAAAATGCATAAATGAACCACGTGAATACTCCATGGAATTCTTTCAATGCAGCTTTTTATGCTAGAGATATTTTTCAATGCTGCTTCTCTATGTAATTGCCAGGTGTATTTAGCTTCAATTTCTGCTTTTCAAGGTCTGCATTTCATGCTAAATTTTCAGAAGGACTGTTCAAGATTACATGCAAGTGCTATACAGGAGTAACAGTAATATTCATATACATTGTTGTCCTCAATAGCACATTGGGGGGAGGTGGGTACAGCCTAATTTCATTTCTTGACCCAACTATTCAAATGAGACAAATACAGTAGTATTTATCCCCAAGACCCAAGCTATATGGCAACTGTCATCTGATAGTGCAGAAGATCAGTAGGCTGTTTCTTTCAAATTCTTAGCTATGTTTCTCCTCTGTTCCACTCTGTAATTCCCCCCCAAACAATAGTTCTCCATGACATTCTAAACCTCAAGCAACACATACCCATGTGATTTATTATACCTGAGTAACCTGGGATCAATCCCTAAGAACAATTTCCAACACATTTGTGCTATCTAATGCTTTGGATGGGTTCTTGCCTTTCCCAGAACTGGACCACAACACACATGTTCCGGGTGTCGGAAGAATTTTTCACCTCGCTTGGCATGTTTGGAATGCCACTTGAATTCTGGGAGAAATCCATGCTGGAGAAACCGACAGATGGGCGGGACGTGGTGTGCCATGCATCAGCATGGGACTTCTTCAATCGCAAAGACTTCAGGTGCATATTGTGTATGATGGGGCCTTGCCATGCAAAGAGAACTCTAGATCTTATTGCCATAGAGACATATGAAGTAGGTCTGGTTTTTTAGGGAACAAAGGAAAATTTTCCTGACTTCTCTGTATCTCACAAATTCAGAAATATTTTTATTATATGATCAGTTAAAAGTATAAGTAGAAAGTCAAAACTTAAAATATATGCTTTTTTTAAAAATGCAAGGTTTGATGCTGGGAAAAAAGATTAAGATCCATTTAGGTGAAAGATTTCTTTTTTCTAATTTTAGAAATGATTAGGGAGCTGTGAATTTAATTAGATGATGTATTAGATTGATTATCATAAAACTCCAAGAATAGATATGGTTCAAGGATTCCTGCTTTTTAGCAGCTCTTTGAATCCCACTCTGCAAGAGAACTATAAAGTAGGCCCTAAATTATGCTCCTAATCCCATTTGTTTGAATAATGTTATTATGCACTATGCACTATTGCTTTGCCCACTACACCTTACCCTTATCCAAAATACTAAGTACAATCCTGACCTATCAAAATATAGACCATTTCTGCCCTAGACTATAATTTCTGTTCTCTTTAAGTGCATGTATGATTTTTCCTTCTCTATCCTGCCACCTATGTCAACATTTGGAAAAGGTACTTAGCAAAGTGATATCAGGACAATATTACTTTCTCTTATATTAAGAATGCAGGAAATGGGATTAATTTCCCAATGCTCAGAATTGTGCTTGTGTGAAAGAGTGCGATTCCTTAGTGTTAATCTGCCACAAAGCTATGCTTTCAGAGTCAAAGGTAGTCACTGTCAAGTCAAAGCCAAAATTATCATCCCATCCACTCCTTTCTTGTTTCTTTCTATTTGTTCAATGTGGTGCTAGAATTGATAAAAATTTTAAAGAATGGCTGAGGGGTGAAGCAAGTTAGGTAGATGGTGAAAGGAGGTTGTCTAAATTTGTTCTAAATTCTCTTTAAATTAATGTTTTCTTCAAGGAATCATAGAAAGCCTAGTTTTGGCTCAAGAAAAAAGGTCCTTTTTAGCTGTTCTGAGGTTATCAGCAAATTATTTATTAATTTATTTATTAATTTAATTTATATACCGCCCTTCTCTCAAGAGACTCAGGGCGGTTAACAGGGCAATACGTAAAAAACAGATACAAAAGTTAAAATTATTAAAACATGATTAAACAATGCCCATAGTACAAATTTAAAATTAAAGTCATAATAACAAACCCACCCCGTCCCATCAGGCCAGGCCCGCTTCCTTAAAGAGATGGGTTTTAAGGTCGCGCCGGAAGGAGCGGAGGTCGGGCGCCATCCGGAGCTCTACCGGAAGATGGTTCCATAAGTCCGGTGCACCCACAGAGAACGCTCTCCCCCTGGGGGCCACCAGTCGGCATTCTTTGACCGGCGGCACCCTGAGGAGGCCCTCTCTGTGGGAGCGTACTGGGCGGAGGGAAGTTGATGCCGGCTGCAGGTGCTCCCCAAGGTATTCTGGACCCATGCCATGGAGGGCTTTGTAGGTCATTACCAACAGGTTACAAAAGCAATAGCTGCTTTGTTAGTATATTGTGATACAGTCTTCACTGAACACTCACTTTCCTGTTCCCTGTTTTGCAGGATAAAGCAGTGCACAACAGTTACTATGGAGCAACTCTTTACTGTACACCATGAAATGGGTCACGTTCAATACTACTTGCAGTATAAGAACCAGCCAATAAGTTTTCGCAGTGGGGCCAACCCTGGCTTTCATGAAGCCATTGGAGATGTCATGAGTTTGTCTGTTTCTACCCCCATCCATCTCAAGAAAATTGAGCTGCTCACCAATGTCACTGAAGACAAAGGTAAGATGAGCATAATGGCTGGGGCCAATACAGAAGGAGAAAACCAGTAAAGTTGATGCAAGATGTTTTTTATACTGGATATGATAAATAATTGTTATCAAGGATTTGGAATCAGGTTTACCTCCTGCCTACCTATCAGTTTGAAAGTATGCAAATGCAAGTAGATTAATAGGTACCACTTTGGTGGGAAGACAACAGTGTTCCATGAGCCTTTGGCATATAGCCATGTTGGCCACATGACCACAGAAATTATGTTCAGACAACACTGTCTCCTAGAGTCGGATACGACCAACAGGGAAACCTTTACCTTTACCTTTTTTACCTAGAAAAAAATGTATTGAATCATACAATTTGCCATCTCCTCCCTATTACTTTAGGTAAATGAAAGCAAGTGTGCACACACACACATAGATACACACACACATGGACACATACAGACACACACCTCTACATTGAAAGGACTTGTAATAATGCAATATTGAACTACAGACAAGTTCAGGATGTAGCTGCTGCTGCGCTCTGGGTTGGAGCAAATTATTTTTCTAAGGTAAAATATATTGTAGATGTTTCTACCTTTCCCAGAGGCACTTGGATCAGCTCAAACTATTTGCTTTTCAAGCAACTGCTCTTATTTTGTGAGAGAGGGAATCTGCTGGTTTGTTCTCAACAGCGAATTCATCTAGATAGATTGCTAATCTATTCTTACTTCAACTCTTCTTTGCCACCTTCTGAATACACAAGGATTTAAAATAAACTCTCTTTGGAAGCTTCTTACATTTTTTCTTCCTTTATTCCTTGCAGAGAGTGATATCAATTATCTTCTGAAAATGGCCCTGGAAAAAATTGCCTTCCTACCCTTTGGCTATCTAATTGACCAATGGCGGTGGGATGTCTTCAGTGGACGCACCCCTCCGAGCCGCTACAATTTTGATTGGTGGTACCTAAGGTAAAACAACCTCATCAAGACAAATAGAAAATTGCCATAATAAGTGACAAGCAAGCAAAGCAGCAGGTTTAACAAATGTAATCCTCCAATCTAGACCCTTCTATGTTGTTGTTTTATGCATGATTGTTATTTTTATATAATGTTGCTTATTTTAACTTTTTGAAACCACCCATTCCTCCATAGCCATCCCTCTGAGAAACATAATTCATATATCTGAGAATATAAGATTATAAGAAGGGGGGAATCTGAAAAGATAGATGAAATGAAAATATTAATTTATTTGAAGGAAATAAGGAAAACTGAATGCAAAGTAGCTGCTTCTTGTGATCTTTCAATGTTTGCTATTATATCTACACATACCCTTTGCTTGAATCTGAAGTCTGTTTGTTGTTTTATTTTGTCCATTCCTTCTTTGTCCATTGGCTAAGTTGTTTTTTCCCCCAGAACAAAATATCAAGGAATTTGTCCTCCTATTGCAAGAAATGAAACAAACTTTGATCCTGGGGCTAAATATCACATCCCTGGCAACACACCTTATATCAGGTATTGGAAGCTGGAAAAAAGGAAATGTGTAAATATGAAATTTTAAGAAGTTTTGTTGTTACTGGGAAAGATCGATTCATGCTTTGATTTTTTCATAGGGGAGTTGGGAACATAGTAGGGTTTAGTGGAGTTGAAGATTTCAGCAAACTTCTTAAAAAGATCTAACTAGTGTTCTCTTCTAGAGTAGAGAAACTCTAGACCAGGGGTGTCAAACTGCTGGCCCACAGGCTGGATGCGTCATGCTGAAACCAGGCCCACCCCATTGCTGGTAATGGAAAAAAAGTCGCGATACATCGCAACACGTTGCGAGTTTGACACCCCTGCTCTAGACCTACAGTTAAATTACATCACGAACTGTATCTTTTTCCCTAGTACAGTCATAATAAACTCTTGGCACAATAGATCTTTCTACCTTCTGCTTGCGAATATCTGGCTGATGGTTCTTGAAGAACACCTCTGCATCCCCATAATCCTATCATCTTTATGTTTTACCAAACCTTCTTATATATTGGGTATCTGAGAGCAAATTCTCAAGATCTCCAAAGCAAAATTACTTTATGCTTAATCTACCCTTCAACAGCATTCAGTGCAAGTAAGAGTAATAGTTATACCATTAGGTTAATTAAAGTATAGAAAGAAAGATGAGATTTTCTTATTGCCAAAAATTATAAATATCACCTTCAAGAGTATATTATTTGTATACAGTATTTGTAATTCATATTTCCCATTCAGAATTTGAATATTTTCAGTCTAAAAGGATTGACTTTTGTATTATAATATGTGTTTATGTATCATATATTTGGTAAAAATATGGGTTTTTGCTTTGGGCAGGTATTTTGTCAGTTTTATTCTACAATTCCAATTCCACAAGGCCCTTTGCCAAGCTGCCAACCATACTGGTGATCTTCATACATGTGACATCTATAACTCTAAAGAAGCTGGACAGAAACTCAGGTGAAAGCAAAGGGAAAGGGGGAACTGGCAAGAAATAAACTTATATCTAAAAGATTAATCCTCATACTTTAGCTAAGGATGTATCAATGTTTTCCATTCCTGCCATTCATTCTAAAATGACAAGAGGGATCATTTTGAAAAGCCAATATTAAAACAAAAAGTTGATCCATTGAAAGTCCAGAGTTGCCTTAGCAACCTCCAACTTAATCTTGTTATGAAGTGAATGCCAAAAGGTGAATATAGATAAGTGTCACCCTATAGCATATACAGATCATGAAAACAATGCAATTTAGGTCTAAAACTACTTTTATTAGAACAGTTATTAATTATAACATAATCTTGCAAATTTAAATGTGCTTCCCTTCCTTCCTCGCTTGAATCTTGTGGGAATTATGGAGAGATCTGTTAGAGTCATTTTCTCAAGTTAGTTTCTTGGAATGGGCTTAAGCTATGTATATCTTGTCATTGCCTTGGTAATGGAACTTCCAACTGTCCTTGAAAGCCATTCTTTATGTCCTCTACATCAAGCATGACATATAGATGGGAAAACTGAATGATTATACTAATGCAAAATCTGCCTATTTTTTCCTTAACAATGATGATCTTTTGGACTTAAAAATCATGCTGAAGTTTGGCAATCTGATCTCCAGGAGAAGACTTTCTGTAGATTGTGAGAGTTATAAAAGGTTGTCAAAACATAAACATCTCCGTCTTTTAATTACTTTTATTGGCATAATGGTTTTTCAAGATCAGGATGTTGTGAAGATAAATTATCATTGCAAAATCAATTACTTGTAAAAAAAAAACCCTCTTTCTGGTATGTCACTTGTGTCATTTTAACCATTTTAAATCACACATGTGTCAGTTCTAATTTCAATGGTTCCATCTATTTACTCTTTCTTTATCTTCACTGCAGTGAGGCAATGAAGGCTGGATCTTCCCAGCCTTGGCAAGATATTCTCCAACAACTGACTGGTACAAATAAGATGGATGCTTCAGCATTGCTTGAATATTTCAAACCTGTTATGGAATGGCTGCAAAAAGAGAATGGGAAGAACAACGAAACACTGGGCTGGCCAGAATTTGATTGGCGTCCCCCTGTCCCTGAGGGCTATCCAGAAGGCCTTGGTAAAATTTTCCATGCATAAAACCTAAAATGATACCCATTTCAGAGAGAATAGACTGAAGGTTGCACTGGGAAGGTTTAGTCTTTAACTGCAACAGGTCACCAAAAAAAAGTGGGAGTTGGGGATAGAAGAATCATTATCTCCAGATTCCAATTGGTACTTGAACCTGGTAGTCATAATCCCACAGGAATATCCAGTTATAATTCTAATTATGCAGTGGAATACAGGGAAGAATGAGAGATTATATATATAAAAGAAGTGTAAAGATGAGACCTAAATTCAGGATCCAATGATTGATGTACAACTGTAAAAGTTTGGAACTAAAGTAGATATGACTGTGAAATCAGGGCTAGCTATTTGTTGCGCTAATCACAATAAAATAAAAATAAATAAAATAAACAATGAGGATGTTGCAAATGGGATAAAACTTCTTCAAAACTAATAATATTGTTCCTTCAAATACCGTATTTTCCGGCGTATAAGACGACTGGGCATATAAGACGACCCCTGACTTTTGAGAAGATTTTCAAGATTTTTCGTCTTATACGCCGGAAAATACTTACATGCCAGTTGCCAAGTGTCCGACACAAGCCCGATTCAGATTCAGCCCCGTCTGATGCAAATGGTGCAAAGCCACGTGCTCTTCCAGGCCAGACTCTGCAAACAGCACGCCAGAAGCCACAACCACCGCGGGAACTCTGAGTCCCCGCCTTTCGGCAGCCTGCACAGCCAAGCGTGATTCGGCTTTGAGATAGCATTTGCAGACGGAGCAGCTGCCGCGTCTGGAGCCAAGCCCCGCCCAGGAGACGGTTGGCCAGGCAGGCCCGGAAGATGCGCTAGAGAGCCAGGCTTGAGGCGGCCATGCCGAGGCTGGCTGGCGAGGGCCGCTGCATGGTCTGTGGCAAGAGGGGTGCCAAGTACCGCTGTTCCGCACTCCGTGACCAGGCAAGCGATTCTTCTGGTCGGCACGGGTCAGGCGGTGCCTTGGCAGGAACAAAGGTGCTCCCTTCCTACTGTCGAGCAGCGCGCCTCTGGGGACCGCCTGCCCCTCCTCTTTTCGGGGACCTGACAGCCAGCATTGGAAGCCCCAGCATGGCCAGTCCTACAGAAAGCAACGGCGGCAGCTGCAGTAGCCGCCCCAGGAGCTGACGAGAGTTTGCCCTCCATCACCTGTTCGCCATCGGCCGCTTAACCACGGGTCGCCATCGCCTAACTCCATTCACCCAGCGATCCCGCCGTCCAGCAGAAAAGAGAAAAGATCAGAGAGGTGAATAGTATTTTCCGGCGTATAAGACGACTGGGCGTATAAGACGACCCCCAACTTTTGAGAAGATTTTCATGGGTTAAAAAGTCATCTTATACGCCAGAAAATACGGTACTTGCTTTTTTTTTGGATTGGCAACTGATTAAGGAGCTATAGAAGATGAGATCTGATTTGGAAAAGAAAGCACAAACAAGCTTCTATTGGTGCTCTGTGCAACAAATAGCCTGAAAGACAGCTCTCTCTGTGGTGAATAATGGTTTCTAAAATATACATTTCTTGTATGTTCATTTTAATCTTCCAATGAATGAGGATAGCTTCTCAAATTAGTGCTGCCATCACATTCTTCAAGGGATAGAAAATGGAGTTGTCTTAGAGGGGTCCATGAACTTTCCAGAACTCATTTGTAGAATATGCTTCACATAAACATATTTTATCCTGGTATAGTATAAGGTAAGAATAGCAGAGTGTTTCTGAGCATGCTGAGCATGTAGTCCTTCACTAATAAGTGCTAAGACAAGCTAACAAGTTCTGCTCTATGACCTTAATTAATTGGTTGATACATTCTGTGCTGCTTCCTGAAACTAATTTTTTTTAATCAGTTACATGCTGAAGGCTTTTGCTTCCTAGCACATTTCTGTGACTGAAAAAACAGTCTTCTGATGCTGGAAAAAAGTAATTTCATGTACATATAGGTCTAAGTATGTTTTTGTTGCAGTTTTCACTGTAATTTTTGCCACAGTAGCCAAGAAAATTAAACAGTATGTTCCCCTTTTCCCTCCTTTCCAATTGTGTATGATCTCCTTTGTTCAGATTTTTACTGCAGGAGCAGTCATACTTAGCTGATTCTATCATAACTAATATAATTTTGATATAATTTGGGATCTTGGTACTTCTCTTTTGACAAATTAGACCCGTACTGATAATAATTAAGCAAATTCAACTTCTTTTTTTCCATGTGATGGTGATGTTATTTTTATACACACATGTATACTTGCGCATGTGTATACTTACACATTCATCCTTCTATCTTCCAGATAAAATAACTGATGAAGCTGAAGCTGAAGCATTCTTAGAAAAGTACAACAGTACAGCTGAAGTGGTGTGGAATGCTTACACAGAGGCTTCTTGGACGTACAATGTCAATATTACTGAACACAACAAACAGATTATGGTAGGAAAGTCCACACTGTTTAGTAATCCTTGTAGGAACTCCCAAAGAGAAATGAGCAAAACAGATAATGTTCCAGGCTTAAAAGAGAGAAATATTTTGCTTATGTTCCATTTATTACAAGTGTCAAATATAGAGGCAAATTTTGATATATGAATACTTGCGCTTCCCTTCATTATAAGTTACAGTGCAACTGATTTTTCTTATTAAGATTCTTGCTACATTTGTTCCCAGTATTCCTCAGTTCTGGCTTCTTGTTGTTGGAATTGTACTTCACATATAACTATTCTAGCATAATATTATACATGCGTTCCCTGTGAGTTGCCGGATTAAATTCTCTTATGCAGGCCTGTTATTAAACAATAATCTGGATTTTCTGAATAGTTAGCAATGGACTGCTAGTTTGTTAATAACTGCAATTGCAAGTAGCAGATTTGTGGTGTTAATATACTTTTAACAGCCCCTGTAGACATCAGATTATAATTTGAATTAATGGTATTTGTTACTTTGGAGCAGCAGAGCTCCTATTCTTCATTTTTTTCCTGTTTCTTTTTGTAGTTGGAGAAGAATCTTGCAATGTCAAACCATACTCTAGAAAATGGAAAAAAGGCTCGTCAGTTTGATTCCACTGACTTCAAAGATCCCAAAATAAAGCGTATTCTGAAGAAATTAAGTGACATTGAACGGGCAGCCTTACCTGAAGCAGAGCTGAAGGAGGTGAGATTGAAGGGAGATACTATTTATGGTGCTTTAAAAAAATTTAAATTGCATAATTATGGAAGTTTGTAATATTTTGCTTTTATATGTAATGGATTCCTTTGTTCTCATTCTTAATTACTGTGGCCTAATCAGTGGTGGGATGAAAATATGTGAACAACCAGTTCTCTGTGTGGATGCCGCTTCCAGAGGTCCATTCTGGGCCTGGGTAACAAAAAATTAGCTACCAGTTCTGCCGAAGTGGGGTGAACTGGCTGAATCCCACCAGTGGGCCTAGTCACTTTAAGTTTGAAGATCTAGACATATTGCATATAAAATATAAGTAAGCTTTTAAAAAAAATAAAAATTGCTTCCCAGTTTTTGTTGAGGATAGTAAATTGAAGAAAGGTTAAATTATCACCAAAACAGCCAACACAGTGCTAGGCTGCATTAATAGAGGGATAGAATCAAGATCACATGAAGTTTTAATACCACTTAACAATGCCTTGGAATACTGCATCCAGTTTTGGTCATCACGATGTAAAAAGTTGTTGAGACTCTAGAAAGAGTACAGAGAAGAGCAACAAAAATGATTAGGAGACTGGAGGCTAAAACTTACAAGGAACGGTTGCTGGAATTGGGTATGTCTAGTTTAATGAAGAGAAGGACGAGGGGGAACATGATAGCAGTGTTTCAACTTCTCAGGAGTTGCCACAAAGAAAAGGGAGTCAAGCTATTCTCCAAAGCACATGAAGGCAAGACAAAAAGCATGCCAGTGACATCTCTCTTCTACCTCAAATTCCCCTGAGGCATGAAATCGTTGCCTGTGGATTCACATAAACAACTTCAGATTCTAAGATTTTAAGTAGTTTATAAACTAAATTATAAAGCAATAAAACACAATGTAATAGCTCTTACAGTGAGTAAAATTTAAAATAGCAAGCTGCCAATCTGATGGAAAAGGGACATATCAATCTTCATTGGCCTGTTGGCAGTGTGATATTTTCACCATATTACAAAAAGTGATTCAAGTGAGGAGCTGCTGGATCTCTGATTGAAGATTATGCTGCACTTCAGTCTAGGTGAACTCTGTAGATAATCTGTTGATAATAAAGGAACAAGAAAACCTGTTGTGAAGAAGTAATTCTCTGGAAGGACACTGTGAGGAATAGTACTAGATTCTGTAATTCATGAACAAGTTTTTATTCCATTATTGATTCTGTTTGCATCACAAATTCAGGATAATGTCAGCCAATTTGTTGTCACAAATATTATTCTGGGGTATTATTATTAGGAAAGAAAAAGTTGAATGGTTAATGGAGTGCCATTACCATCCATTTTTATTAATTTCATGGTAATTAATATGTTACCGTTAAAATCCTTTAGTAGAAAGAGATGGTCAACTAGACAAGACATAAGCCAGTTTTTATACTGTATGGTAGAATAATCTTATTTCTTTCAGTATAATCAACTGCTCTCAGAAATGGAGACAATTTATAGTGTAGCCAAAATCTGCGGAAAAGATACAGACTGCAAAGCATTAGATCCTGGTAAGTCCCATCACTGTCACCTATTTTTAAGGAATAGTCTCTTATTCCTCTCCCCTAATTTCTTGAAACTCACCTGGAATTGATATAGACATAAAATTTAGGCGTTACAACTTTACATTCAAAGATCATTTGGGTACCATGAGAAGCAGTATTTAGATCTCATAAAGAAGACGGAGCTTTGAGTATACTGAAAATATACTTTCCGCCACTGCAGGGCAGCTTTCCATGACTAATAATATGGAATTATAACTGTCCATCCCTAAAGGGATTGGATCAGGAATGTTGTTATCACACAACAGATCCCACATATTTTATACTTGCAGTAAAGGAGGTTTTCAAGTCATTTTGAGTCATTGGAACTCTTTGTCGGAACAATCCATCTTTAACAGGAAAGCACCCAGATGTTCAATAAGAAATGGATTGGGGGAAAATATTAGTAATGTTGTACTAATTGTTATTTTGATGTTTGTGAGATACATCTTGCTCATGAAAACAGAGTTAGATACAGATTGTTGTTTAAAATAGGGAAATATGTTTCACAGAACTGGGGTTATCTTTGAGAAGAAGAAAGGGTGTGGAAGAATTCAGCTTCTAAAATGCAGGGAGGTCTCTCCCAGCTTACCGCCCTCCAAACCTGTTAGGTATAATTCCCATTCCTCCCATATAAAACATGTGCAATGGGGGGAATGCAAAAGGAATAGCTGGGAGATAAGGGTCCAATTATAAACATTAATATGTGCACTTGTTTCTTATTCAGACCTTACTGATACTATGGCTAAATCAAGAGACTATGATGAGCTTCTTAACACCTGGAAAGGTTGGCGGGATGCATCAGGGAAGAAAATCCGAAGACACTATGAAAGATATGTACAACTGAGCAATAAGGCTGCCAAATTAAATGGTAAAGAAATTTGATAATGTGATAAAGAAAAATATGGTGACTCAAGAGCTGTAGAACCAATATAATTAAAAGTAAAACTCAAAAGCTAGTGTTATTGTGGAAATACTGATGGTATAGGAAGAGCCAGTGTGCTGAAGTAGATAAGGCACCAAGGTCGAAATCAGGAAACTGAGCCTTAGACACCCTAGTCATGAAAACCAGCTGGGTGATCTTGGGCCAATCACTCTCTCTCAGCCCAACTCACTCACAGAGTTGTTGTGGGGAAAATAGGAAGAAGTATCATGTATGTTTGCTTCTTTGAATTATTTATAAAAGTAATAAATGTGGAAAATAAATATAATAAAATAAAAAATATCCTAGAGAAAATCACTTGTGCTGCCACTTTCAAGCATTTCAATTGTTGCTATAGTAGTCTATCATAGAATGATCACAGAAGTTGCAGACCACGTTAGGCCTGGTCAGAATGAATGATTATAGGTGTCAGAAACTATCCTATAGTGCCTCATAATCATTACTACTTTCATTGTTTAAATAGAAGGGTCAAAATTAATATTTTTCTCTTGACTTTGCTATGTGGGTGTGAAGTATATGAAGAAAAATGTAAAACATATTTTTGCATATACATGATGTGTCATAATATTAAGAAGCTTATCTATATGCATGTATGTATGTATGTGTACAGGACATGCAGACAACGGTGCTTACTGGAGATCTCTTTATGAAACTCCAACTTTTGAAACTGACCTGGAAAACATTTGGTACCAGCTTCAACCACTATACTTCAATCTGCATGCTTATGTACGTCGGGCTCTATACAAAAAATATGGTGAAAAGCACATCAATCTCAAAGGCCCAATTCCAGCTCATTTGCTAGGTAAGTCTTTCCACCCTGGGTTGCTCTAAGCCATTGGGCATGCTGAGCAAATCCCCAGGAACCTTTTACATTTGTGTAATGTTTGCAGACCTGGTCCTTTGGAGACATATTTCCAGTTGTTGGAAGTAGTAACAAAACTTAATAATGAGCATTTGCTTTTCAGTTTTCTTAAGATCTTATAACAAAGACAGGCAATGAACTGTTAATAAAATGCTCCACATAAGATTTGACTCAGGATCACGAGAGTTATACGTAAGTATAAATGCATCCACAACCTGGACAAATACAATTCCAGCTTAAGGCAGTTACTTCAACTTTTTTAGGAGGTGAGCGAGCTTTGAGAAAGCAGGTAATAATGGGAACATAGCCAAAACCTGTCAACCATGCTGGAGAAAACATGACCCAGCTCCATTTTATCCCTTCTTTTTGCAGCTCAGTTTAAGTAGCAATATTATGATAGCCAATCCACAATATAGATGGTATATTCATCTTTGAAATGTGGTGGGTGGCAGTTTCCACTGTTTTTTCTCCATAATTCCCATCTTTTTTTTTCAAATATAGTAGTTTAAGTGCACTTAGAGAAGTAAAATATAAATTGCCTCTATTATTTAAAAAAATCAAATAGTTATTTTTAAAAAATGTTATCATATCTATATGAACATTCAAGGGGTAAGTGCTCATACCTATCTGGATATCACAAGCCCAAAACTTTATCAGTTTTCATTCCTCTTCAAACATAGCGATCTTCCCTCACTGCCTCATCTTGCAATTTGATTTACTCCCCCACCCCTTATATTTTTTTCTGGCTACATATTAATCAACTTCACTTTTTATGTTTAGGTAACATGTGGGCACAATCATGGGCAAACATTTTTGACCTTGTCATGCCCTTCCCTGATGCTACCAAAGTGGATGCTACTCCAGCAATGATACAACAGGTTGAAACACTAGATTCTATTCAATTGTTTTTTGCAATGTTTTCTCATAGGAACTGAACATAATTCTTTTCCTCTTTAAAAACTCTCCAGAATAAAACTCTCACAGTTGTTGGGATTTTTTTTAGTTGCTTATGGTGTGGCTCAGAGCTGTCACATACTAATAATCTTCAGCAAATACTTAAGAGCATGTGCCGAATATATGTTTTAGATATATTCTTGATTTCTACATCATGTAGAATTTTGCCATGTTTTAGTGAATGATCCACAATAGCTGGTTTTAGGATTGTGCTAAGCCAAATTCAGGCAAACATTAATGCTACATATGAATCCAGCAACTCAGTCTTTCAGCCCTATTGGATGCATGGAGTAGGAAGGGAAGTTTCAGTTGAGCCTCAGTACTATTAAGCACTGTTGCTTCCAAAGCTAGTTCCTGTAGTATCCTAAAATATCTTTTGAACAACTTTTCCTGTTCTGTGAATCTGCTTTGAGCAGTAATATATTTGCACTAGCATCCAAGAATGTGTCTTGTTATGTTTTTATATTAGATGTTGTATGATATTAGATAATGCAATCAAGACTGCAGTCTAACTTACTTGTAGATTATCAAAATATAGTAAAGCTGGGGATCCCCCCCCCCAATACTTGGGCCACATTTCTTCAATGGAAATCTGGAACAGAATATATATAAAAGCATATAGCTGAAATCAAAAGTGGTGAGGCCAATACTGCTACCCCTGTCTATATTTTGAAGGCATCTAGAGTGGGAATTCAGTTTCAGTTCCTATGAATCGACACATTTTTGTGAGACTGAACTGGAGTGACAAACCTTAAGAAAGGAGACTATTGTAAAAAAGAGAAATATGGCTTTTGGAGATTCTTTCTCCTTCTTGCTTTCAGTTCTGCACTACCAGAAAGGATGATTTGCTACTAACTGTATTAAAATGCCCTTGTCTTGTTCTCAGACTTTCCTTTGCCAGCTTCTTGCTCTCTTTTCCACAGGGCTGGACCCCAAAGAAGATGTTTGAACAATCTGACAGTTTCTTCAAGTCACTGGGACTTATCCCTATGCCTCCAGAGTTCTGGGAAAAGTCTATGCTGGAAAAGCCATCAGATGGGAGAGAAGTGGTCTGTCATGCTTCAGCCTGGGACTTCTACAATCGCAAGGACTTTAGGTGATGACATACTAAATTAAATGGACAAAGCTTGTGAAAGTCAGGGAGACCTTCATTACAATGGCTCATTGCAGCTAAACTATGTTTGTAGTTTGTTACTTATCAGTATACCTTACTGCATTTTTACTAGGAATTATAGTATAAATAGGGACGCGGTGGCTCAGTGGGTTAGGATGCTGAGCTTGTCGACCAGAAGGTCGGCAGTTTGGCGGGTTGAATCCCGAGTGCCGCGTAACAGAGTGAGCACCTGTTACTCGTCCCAGCTTCTGCCAACCTAGCAGTTCGAAAGCACGTAAAAATGCAAGTAGAAAAATAGGGACCACTCTGGTGGGAAGGTAACAGCGTTCCGTGCGCCTTTGGCGTCTAGTCATGCCGGCCACATGACCATGGAGACGTCCTCGGACAAGCGCTGGCTCTTCGGCTTTGAAACGGAGATGAGCACCGGCCCCTAGAGTTGGAAATGACTAGCACGCATGTGCGGGGGAACCTTTACCTTTACCTATAGTATAAACCTGTCCTCAAAGGGGACATGAGTCACGCTTGGGATTAATCCTATTGTTTGTGTATTTCAAAGTATGCCCAGAGTGAAATACTGATTTTCACCCTGCAGGTCTTCTCTAGAACGGCTTTCATGTTATTTTTATATAGCAATCACTCTTGGCTTTGTTTCTGACTTTATGTCCACACATTAATCTCATCTTCCACTATCACATGTTGAACTCAACTCAGTGATTTGTAAAGAAAGTACTTTTTAATAAATTTTCTGAAACATTTCCTAAACTAAGAAATCTTTCTGGATTGACTTTAGTAAGAAATTTGATGACCTTTTGAGGTTAGTCTTTTCTTTCAAAGGATACCCTGATGAACTCTCTGATCAACTGAAAGACAAAAAGGACAAGTATAAAAAGTGGAAAGAGGGGTGCATAACTAGGGCAGAATATCAGCAAATAGCCCGAGTCTGCAAAGATGAAGTGAGGAAAGCTAAGGCTCAAAATGAACCAATGATTGTGACTAAAGTCAAAAATAACAAAAAAAGCTTTTTTCAACATGTAAAAAACAAGAAAAAAAGTTAAGGAAATGATTGGTCCATTAGTGGGAGAAAATGGCAAGAAGGTGACAAGCAACAGGAAGAAAGTAGAACTACTCAACTCATTTTTTGCATCAAGATTATGTGAAGAATCAAGTTTACGTGAAGTGTTAATACCACTTTACAATGCCTTGGTAAGGCCACACTTGGAATACTGCATCCTGTTTTGGTCATCACGATGTAAAAAAGATGTTGAGACTCTAGAAAGAGTTCAGAGAAGAGCAACAAAGATGATTAGGGGACTGGAGGATAAAACTTACAAGGAAAGGTTGCTGGAATTGGGTATGTCTAGTCTAATGAAGAGAAGGATGAGGGGTGACATGATAGCAGTGCTCCACTATCTCAGGGGCTGCCACAAAGAAGAGGGAGTCAAGCTATTCTCCAAAGCACCTGAAGGCAGGACAAGAAGCAATGGATGGAAACTAATCAAGGAGAAAAGTAACCTAGAACTAAGGAAAAACTTTTTGACAGAACAATTAATCAGTTAGACAGAAGCTGTGAATGCTGTGAATGCTCCAACACTGGAAGTGTTTAAGAAGAGATTGGATAGCCATTTGTCAGAAATGGTATAGGGTTTCCTGTCTGAGTAGGGGGTTGGACTAGATGACCTCCAAGATCCCTTCCAACTTTTATTTTTATTACTATTATTATTATTACTGTTGTTGTTGTTATAAAGTGCATACTTATTCCAAATATTACACGATAACTTGGCCCAGGTAGATAGCTATATTTGGGTCCAGGAGAGAGTGATTGTGCATTTCTTTGTTGTACTTTGTGACTCAGTTCACATGCAAAAATCATTAGGATACACTGTGAGAAATTACCTGCTTATTCTGTTCTTTCCAAATGGTTCTTCACCTCAAATTATTTTCTTGCTTCAGGATAAAACAATGCACTGTTGTGAATATGGATGATTTAATAACAGTTCACCATGAAATGGGCCACGTCCAATACTTTTTGCAGTATAAAGATCAGCCCATTTCATTTCGTGAAGGGGCCAATCCAGGATTCCATGAAGCCATTGGCGATGTTATGGCCTTATCAGTGTCAACCCCAAAGCATTTGAAAAACATCAAGCTGCTTGAACATTTGGAAGACAACATTGGTAAGCAAATAGTAAGCAAAGATATGTTCAGCACTGATGCATAAGATTCAGTGTGTCTTATAACCCATTAAGACTCATTTGTGATTTGGGTAGAGCAGTGATGGCGAAACTTTTAGAGACCGAGTGCCCAAACTGCAACCCAAAACCCATTTATGTATCATTGGGTGCCGGGTGGGCGTGGTCCTTTGGGAGGGCATGGCCCTTTGGGTGGGCGTGGCAGCAGTGGTAAGGGCAGACTGGTTGGGAGTAAAAACTTCAATCAAGCAATTCCAACTTTGCAACTTTTTTCCCCCGCAAGAAGTTGAAATTGATTGACTGAACCTTTTTTTTTCTTGCACACAGCGACGGAGGCCTAAAGTGAAAAAGTTTTATAAAACCCAGCTAAGGGCCTAGGACTGGGGTGACGGCGCATGTGCCTACAGAGAGGGCTCTGTGTGCCACCTGTGGCACCCGTGCCATAGGTTTGCCACCATGGGGGTAGAGACATTCATTTTTCTGAATCAAATTCATCTTGGATGTTTAAAATACAAAATATTAATTGATTGTGTTGTTTTTCATCCCATGCTGGTTTTCAATATTAGGGTGAGATATTTTGAATTAAACATTTAATTGCAGACAGATTAGCTTTTGGGGATCATGTGCGTATGTGTGTGTGTGTGTGTGTGTGAGAGAGAGAGAGACAGAGAGAGAGACAGAGACAGAGAGAGACAGAGAGAGAGAGAGAGAGAAACAGACAGAGACACAGAGACAGAAACAGAGAGATGCAATTATTCCAAAGATTGCAATATTGTAGAATTTGCAAATGAAGATGAGGGGCTGAAAGGGAAAAACATGAATTGTGAATCACAGTAGAAACAGTAGAAGAGATCAAGCATAACACTTGGCAGGTACCTTGGCATGTAGATATGTTAATGCATTTTCTTCTTGGTCAGAGAGTGATATCAACTACCTTATGAGCATTGCACTGGATAAGATTGCTTTCCTGCCCTTTGGCTACTTGATCGACCAATGGAGATGGAAAGTATTTGATGGGCGTATTCCAAAAAAGGAGTACAATCAACAATGGTGGAATCTCAGGTGATTAATTTGCAACTGTCTAGTAAGAAGATCGATATTTTAGTGTTGTTCTGTCAGAATTAAATCTTGAGAACTTACAAAGAAGAGGACCAAGTCTGGCCCAAAACTACAGAAAGTGAAGTCAATACAAGGCTAATAAATGTAACCATAACTGAATTATTTCAGATAGAGTTAAAGGTCAAAATACAATCATTTTTGCCTTACCATTAGGGGGCTTCCTAAGATAATACTAGCAAAAGTAGTTTTTCCATAGAAAGGAAAAATAATTATTTTTCAATCCTGTGAATATGGCTCCTAAGATCATTCCATTTTTCAAATTGCTTAATGAACATCATCTTCTCTCAATTTGCCTTAATTGTATAGATTGAAATACCAGGGTTTATGTCCTCCTACACCAAGATCAGAAGAAGATTTTGATCCAGGAGCAAAATTCCATATTCCTGCTAATGTCCCATATGTCAGGTAAGGAGATATTTTTTTGCTGGCTTGTGTACCTCTGTGACTTACGAAATGTCGCATCACCACTTTTTCCTAGAGTGACCTTGACCTCCCATTTTATCTCTCTCATTTCCCTTCCAGATATTTTGTCAGTTTTATAATCCAATTTCAGTTTCACCAAGCTCTGTGCAAAGCTGCTGGCCATACTGGACCTTTATATAAATGTGATATTTACCAGTCTAAAGAAGCTGGGAAAATCTTAGGGTGAGTACGCTGCCCTGGGGTCTGTAAATTTTAGGTTTTCTCAGTTATTTGCAAATATATATGAAAATTATGCACTAAAAATTATATTTATTTCTCTAAACATATGTATTTTTAAGCATACAGTTTCTATATTTCTCTAATACAATGCATTTTTCATGAATATATTAATTTTTGTCCCCTTCATGGATTACTGCCTTGTCGTGGCGAAGGGGGTTGCGTAATTCAATGAAGCTATGAGCTATGCCGTGCAGGGCCACCCAAGACGGAAAGGTCATAGCAGAGAGTTCTGACAAAACGTGATCCACTGGAGAAGGACATGGCAAACCACTCCAGTATCTTTGCCATGAAAACCCTATGGACAGTACCAAAAGGCAAAACGATATGACGCTGGAAGATGAGCCCCTCAGGTCGGAAGGCGTCCAATATGCTACTGGGGAAGAGCAGAGGGCTAGTACTAGTAGCGCCAGAAAGAATGAAGCGACTGGGCCAAAGCCAAAAGGACGCTCAGCTGTGGATATGTCTGGTGGTGAAAGGAAAGTCCGATGCTGTAAAGATTTTTTCTCCATAGGAACCTGGAATGTAAGATCCATGAATCAAGGAAAGCTGGACGTGGTCAAACAAGAGATGACAAGACTAAACATTGACATCTTAGGTATCAGCGAACTAAAATGGACAGGAATGGGTGAATTTAATTCAGATGACCATCAGGTATACTACTGCGGGCAAGAATCCCTCAGAAGAAATGGAGTAGCCTTCATAGTCAATAAAAGAGTAGGAAAAGCAATACTGGGATACAATCCTCAAAATGACAGAATGATCTCAGTTCGAATCCAAGGCAAACCATTCAATATCACAGTAGTCCAAGTTTATGCCCCAACCACCGGTGCTGAAGAGGATGAAATTGACCGGTTCTATGAAGCTCTACAGCACCTTATAGAACTAACACCCAAAAATGATGTCCTTATCATCATGGGAGATTGGAATGCTAAAGTAGGAAGCCAAAAGATAACTGGAATAACAGGCAAGTTTGGCCTTGGAGTACAAAATGAAGCAGGGCACAGGCTGATAGAATTTTGTCAAGAGAATACGATGGTCATAGTAAACACTCTTTTCCAACAACCCAAGAGAAGGCTTTACACATGGACATCACCAGACGGTCAACACAGAAATCAGATTGACTATATGCTCTGCAGCCAAAGATGGAGAAGCTCTATACAGTCAGTAAAAACAAGACCAGGAGCTGACTGTGGCTCAGACCATGAGCTTCTTGTTGCAAAGTTTAGGCTTAAATTAAAGAAAGTAGGGAAAAACACTAGGCCAGTCAGGTATGAATTAAATCATATCCCTGTTCAATATACAGTAGAGGTGACAAATAGATTTAAGGAATTAGATCTGATAGACAGAGTGCCTGAAGAACTATGGACAGAGGTTCGCAACATTGTACACCAGGTAGCAACCAAAACCATCCCAAAGAAAAAGAAATGCAAGAAAGCAAAATGGCTGTCTGAGGAAGCTTTGCAAATAGCTGAGGAAAGGAGGGAAGTGAAAGGCAAGGGAGAAAAAGAAAGTTATGCCCAATTAAATGCAGAATTCCAAAGAATAGCTAGAAGAGATAAGAATGCCTTCTTAAATGAAAAATGCAAAGAAATAGAAGAAAACAATAGAATAGGGAGGACCAGAGATCTTTTCAAGAAAATTGGAGAGATGAAAGGAACGTTTCATGCAAAAATGGGCATGATAAAGGACCAAAACGGCAGGGACCTAACAGAGGCAGAAGAGATTAAGAAGAGGTGGCAAAATTACACAGAAGAACTATACAAGAATGAGCTTAACGTCCCTGATAATCACAATGAGGTGGTCACTGACCTCGAGCCAGACATCCTAGAATGTGAAGTGAAGTGGGCCTTAGAAAAGCTGAGCAACAACAAAGCTAGTGGAGGTGACAGTATTCCAGCTGAGCTATTCAAAATCTTAAAAGACAATGCAGTAAAAGTGCTACACTCAATTTGCCAGCAAATTTGGAAAACTCAACAGTGGCCACAGGATTGGAAAAGATCAGTTTACATTCCAATTCCAAAGAAAGGCAGTGCCAAAGAATGTTCAAACTATCGCACCATTGCACTCATTTCTCATGCTAGTAAAGTTATGCTTAAAATTCTACAAGCTAGACTCCAGCATTATGTGGATCGAGAACTACCAGAAGTACAGGCAGGATTTCGAAGAGGCAGAGGAACTAGAGATCAAATTGCTAACATATGCTGGATCATGGAGAAAGCTAGAGAGTTCCAGAAAAACATCTACTTCTGCTTCATTGACTATGCTAAAGCCTTTGATTGTGTGGATCATAACAAACTGTGGCAAGTCCTTAAAGAGATGGGCGTACCAGACCATCTTATTTGTCTCTTGAGAAACCTATATGCGGGCCAAGAAGCAACAGTGAGAACTGGACACGGAACCACTGATTGGTTCAAAATTGGGAAAGGAGTCCGGCAAGGCTGTATACTGTCGCCTTGCCTATTTAACTTATATGCAGAGCACATCATGAGAAAGGCAGGGCTAGATGAATCAAAAGTTGGAATTAAGATTGCCGGAAGAAACATCAACAACCTAAGATATGCAGATGATACCACTCTAATGGCAGAAAGTGAAGAAGAACTAAAGACCCTCTTGTTGCGAGTGAAGAAGGAGAGTGCAAAACTTGGGTTGAAACTAAACATTAAGAAAACCAAGATCATGGCATCCGGCCCTCTCAATTCCTGGCAAATAGATGGGGAAGAAATGGAGGTAGTGACAGATTTTATTTTCCTGGGCTCCAAGATCACTGCAGATGGGGACTGTAGCCAAGAAATTAAAAGACGCTTGCTCCTTGGGAGGAAAGCCATGGCAAATCTAGACAGCACACTAAAAAGCAGAGACATCACCCTGTCAACAAAAGTGCGTATAGTCAAGGCTATGGTCTTCCCAGTTGCAATGTATGGCAGTGAAAGCTGGACCATAAGAAAGGCTGAGCGCCAAAGAATTGAAGCCTTTGACCTATGGTGCTGGAGAAGACTCCTGCGAGTTCCTTGGACTGCAAGGCGATCAAACCGGTCAGTCCTAGAGGAGATCAACCCTGACTGCTCTTTAGAAGGCCAGATCCTGAAGCTAAAACTCAAATACTTTGGCCACCTAATGAGAAGGAAGGACTCACTGGAGAAGAGCCTAATGCTGGGAAAGATTGAGGGCAATAGAAGAAGGGGACGACAGAGAATGAGGTGGCTGGATGGAGTCACTGAAGCAGTAGGCGTGAGCTTAAATGGACTCCAGAAGATGGTAGAGGACAGGAAGGCCTGGAGGAACATTGTCCATAGGGTCGCGATGGGTCGGACACGACTTCGCAACTAACAACAACAAATTAATTTTTGTACAAGCTTTCGCCTAGTACATGATAAATTGTTCTTGGCAACTGCATTGCAGAATTTCAAACAATTTTGGATTCTGTACTGGTTTGAAAATGTGTACAAATTAACTTTCAAATGCAATTTTTAAAAACGTTTTTTGCTAAACCCTCAGCATTACCCTTACAAAGAGACTGGTAAAGTTGGCTCAGCAAGGCAGGTGATTGAATAGTTTTCTGAATATTGGAAAAGAACAAGAAAATTATTTGGCATTTAATTGTTTTGTACAGCTATTGACAGGTACCTAGGGAATTTTCTGCCTCGTTCTAAAATAAATTAGCAAGTCTTGGTTTATTACAGGTAGCTCCAAGATTGGGGAACTGATACTAATCAAATTGAGACAAAACTGGCATTTTAAATTTGAAAGTTATCGACAAAGGTCTTGGCCATTTACTAGTGGGCATTGTGCTCTTCCAATTTCCTTGGATTTCATTCTGATGTTTTAAAGCTTAAAAACATTATTTGTCAGATAAAAATGTTTTATTGTGTGGTACAGTGTGCTATTTCAAGCTCACAAGAGACACATTGAATTATTGCCATCACACAACTAAACAAATGTCTATTGTTGCAGAAAGTTTGAAATATGAACTCGTTCATGCAAGGGACTGAAAGACCATTTAATTCAGCTTCTTTCTGAAAATTTCAGCTGATTCCAAACTGAAATAACTCCCAGCTCAGATAATACCAACAAATCATATATTCTGCATTTGCGCCCATTTCAGTAGTCAGCAATGAAGAGACTTCTCCAATAACAAAAAAAAAGTATGCCCAGGTGGGATGTCAAATACCCTGCAAGAAAACAACAACATTTTTGTAACAAAAATTCTGAGATATAGCAAAGCAGCAGATGGGTTAGAAAAAAATCTATGCAAGGCAAAGAAAGTCCCATTAAAAAAAACGGGAATCTTCATAAACTAAGAGAAAAATGCCTAAAATTCTACTACTAGGTGAAAATCTATTGTGTAGATTTATAAAATAAAGGATGATACGCAAAGGCTTTTTGGATTTCCAATGGGGATCTGGCTGGCTTCTATAAAATACAGTATTCTATATAGATGGACCTTTAGCTTCATTTAGCAAAGCAGTGTTGTGTTTCCTGGAAGAGGGAGGAGTGCACACGTACATCTTCTATAAACAATTTTTTTTTTTGCAGGGATGCCTTGAAGCTGGGCTTCAGCAGGCCCTGGCCTGAGGTCATGCAAAATATTACAGGGCAACCCAACATGTCTGCTGAAGGTTTGCTGACCTATTTTGAACCACTGACAAAATGGCTCATTGAAAAGAACAGGCAAAATAATGAAACTCTGGGCTGGCCTGAATACACCTGGCAGGCTTATGCAGGTATTTAAAAGTTTCAAGATTGGTATTTTCAAGAAATGAGGACTAGAGGAGGAATGTTGCACACAGACCCTTTAAGCTTTCTGCTAATTGTGGATAAAGAAATAGCAAGACTACAGTAGGAACAAAGTTAATGCCCTCATTTTACTTTTTCCCCATTTTTCCTCATTTCTACCCTGCTTAGCTTTTTTTAAAAAATGCAGTTTAGTTTGATGCTATGCCTTCTAAGATGAGTTTACTTAAATCCATTCTTCTATGTTTTTTCTTGTTTTTTACTTAGGTGGATCAGAAGTCAATTTCCTTGGGATGTCACTGAGCAGCAGTCAAATAGAAACAGGACAGTGGATCTTGCTTGGAATTGGGCTTATGCTTCTTATTACCACAATAGCCTTGGGTGTCATATACTTCAGAAGAAGAAGGAAAGGCTTCAAATCTAGTTCAGAAATGGAATTAAAATGAACTGAATGTCTTTAACCTGTTTTCTATTACGTCTTCCCCCATATGAGTGTGAAAAAGAGTTGAAAAACATTTTGTACGTATATGTGTGGCTGAATGAGAGAGACCAGATATATCTGCATTTAGAATAGAAACTAATATTTGTTTTGTGAGTGTGTATGTATATGTATGATAGGTTTGAGTGTCCCTAGAGAGAATGTATGTTGAATTGCATACATGTTCTATGTATGCTAATATGCAAATATATGGTTGGGGAGAATATGTGTGTATACTATCTGCAATGAATAATTGGAATGTGGATAGCTATGCATTTGGGTTCACTTACCCAGTTGAGGACACTCCCATGAGGGACAGCCTTGTACAAACAGGGCAAATGTGCCAACAAAAATACTTGACTCTTCTAATAAATTCAACAAACTTTTTGATTATGCAAGAGCCAAAGCAAAACCATTTATTTATTATAAATAATATCTGGATTTTTTAATAAAGGGAAAAGAAGAAAAAAATGAAGCAGAGTGATCCAATTAAAGTAATGGGAATAGCCGGACTATTTAAATCACTGTTGACCCAATGCCTTTCTTCATATATTCATTTGAAGAGCTGGTAAATTCTATCAGGCTTTCTGTAACTCAGGCAGAGAATATATTATCTAGCAAGAGCTGTGCTAGATTTCTTCAGAAGTTGAACAGATGTTGTATGTAATCATGCCACAAAGTTTTTAAAAGACTGTCTTGGTGCATGAATGACAATTAAAACGCATCACAGTCTCTGTATATTCACTGTCTCTTTCATTTCTTTGTGAAAGAACAAGGAAGAAATCATGAATGGATTACGAGACAAGTCTTTGAGGAAAGGAAATCACTCTACCCTATTAAAATCCCCATCTTATAGCTCTTGACTACACCAATGCATCTGATAGGCATAACTAGAAAAATGAGTAATCTAACATAATAATCTCTATAATTATCATCACTAGAACATTAATAAACAAAATAAAACCAGCTTCATTCAGTAAATTCCAAACGTTGGTATAAATGGCAGGTTCTGAATCTATCACTAAAATAAAGCAAAATGTCCAGGAGGAGAACATTTTGTAACTTGTCAGCCAAAATATTTATTTATTTTTATTTTTATTTTTATTACATTTATATCCCGCCCTTCTCCGAAGACTCAGGGCGGCTTACAAGCTTAGCAGTAGCCTTCATTCTATGTATATGCCTGCTTGTTAGGGAGCCTCTTCCATTTCTTTCCAAAATCTACAGCTCTCAGTAGTGAAGAGAAGGATGAATTAGAATTTATACAGCAGCACCTTAAAGTCAGACAAATGTTTATTGACAACAAGAGTTCTTTGAAAACCAATGTTATATACCGTATATGGTAGTCCTTATAATATCCAAGTGCAGAATTCTGTATTTGATGCATATCATGTCACCTCACATAATAGATGAATAGTTGCCTTACCATAAACTATTGAGGAGGCTATCACAGTAGAAAAGTTTTGCCAAAGGCATATTCAATCTACATACTTGTTTATTCGGGTCCTGGGCCTAGAAACTAACCCAAAGAACCTCTTTTTATTGGGGGATTCAGCCCCAATGAGTTTGTACCTTGTCTGATTCATTGTAACATGCAAAGATCTGTACAGATTGACTGGTTCAGTCAGAAAATTCAGAGCTGCATACCACCAGCATACTAATAACTGGAAGAAAGACATTTGAGTGCATCCCTGCAGAGGAGGAACCTTACCTGAGCAATGGAGCAAGTATGCTAGGAAGACAAAAGCAGGAAGGAAACACCAGAGGTTAACAGTCACATAGGCAAGGAGCAAGCAGACTGAAAGGTAAAGAAGTAAGAAGGGGGAAATTCTAACTCTTCATCTCTACTGCACTGCCTCTTGTGGTCAATACAGTGTGAGGTGCTGAAGAGTCAGTGCAACCAAAGTCAGATTTCCAACAACAATTTCAATCCCAAGCATCTGACTAATTGCACCAGGTGTCTTCCAGACATTAAAAAGCAAATGGAGCAGTGTGTAGTTTAATAACTATGACAGTGAACCTTTCCTTCCCCTACCATCCTCTGACCTTTTGGAAACTATCGTGCAGATGAGATGAGATGATGAGATGAGATGAGAAGAGACAAGATGAGGCGAGACGAGGCAAGGCAAGGCAAGATTTAAGATAAGATAGATGATGATAAGGTAAGGTAAGGTAAGGTAACATAAGATAGGGTTCCCCAACTCCTGGTCCATGGACCAGTACCGGGCTGCAGCATGCTAGCAACCGGTCTGCACAAACAAGGAAAGCCCCATCTGCGAGATGCAGGCAGCACACAAAACCATGCCCCCTCCTCATTCCATGGAACTGGTCCCTGGTGTCCAAAAGGTTAGGGACCTCTGACATAAGATATAGTCCCAAAGGTGCTTTTTCAGGAGGCAATTGGACTTTCTTCCTTTTCTTTAAAGATGTTTTGCTTCTCATCCAAGAAGCTTCTTCAGCTCTGACTGAATGGGAATGGAAGGATTTATACTCCTTGCAGAGAGCTGGTCATTTGCATTCTTTTAGAGAGTCGTTGAGGCTACCTATCTCTATTGTCAGGGTCATCTGAGTAGTGCAAATGGGTGTGGAGCCTTCTTGGAACTGTTGAAAGGGCTGTGTTATAGACTGGAGATAGATGATGTCATATCCCTCCCCCTCTATTGAGAGAGGGCTGTTCAATTTTGACATAGATGGCCTCTTTGACCCCTCTTTCAAACCAGTGGTTCTCTCTGTGCAAAATGTAGATTTTGCTGTCTTCGAAAGAGTGGACTGCTGAATCTTGTCCTGATAGGTTTGCTCTCCTTTGTTGTGCCATATATTTATGACGTTGTTGTTTAGTTTCCCCAATGTACAGATCTGCACATGGCTCACTGCATTGTACAGCATATTCCACATTGCTCAGTTTGTGTCTGGGTATTTTATCTTTGGGCTATTGTCAGCATATTTCATGATATGGTTGGTAGCAAACCTTGCACAACAGTCATGGATCAGCAGGGTGAATAACAGTGAACTTAGGATATAGCCCTGAGGAGAATCTGTCCTCAAGAATATGGTGTTAGAAATATTAGTTCCAACTCACACATACAATCAGAGAGAAAATCAAGAATCCAGTTGCACAAAGGAGTATTGAAGCCTAAAAGGCCCAATTTATCTACTAAATGCTGAGGAATTATCATATTAAATGCCACACTAAAGTCAACAAACAGCATTCAAGCATGAGTATTTCTTTTCTCTAAGTATGCCAAACTCAGATGGAGAACAGAGGAAATAGCATCCTCTGTGGAACAATTTGGACAATAAACAAACTGAAGTGAGTAATGCTGGAGGGAGGCTGTATACAATAAAGTCCTTTATCAGCCTTTCAAAACATTTCATAATGATGGATGTAAGTGCAACTGAACAATAAACATTAAGACCCGTGATTGAAGACTTTTTTGGCATTGGCAAAATAATGGCAGTCTTAAAACACAATGGGACCACTGCTGCTCCAATAAAAGATTGAAAATATCTGTAAGAATTCAAAAACAACATATAAGAGCACAACTTCCTTTTGTGCTCTTCCCTTGTAAGCTGACTCAGTAATTTGCACATGTATGGCTGCAAAGATAGAGACACATGTTAAAGATGGCTGGAAATTGAACCAAGTGTCCTGGCAGCAAATTGTTAACTATAAAATACTTCCTGCCCCAATAGTTCAATACATTTATATCAGATTTCAGAAGTCTAATTCATTCCCTGTTGAAATAGCACAATGATTCTCAACCTTGGCAATATTAAGATACATGCAGTTCAACTCCCAGAATTCCCCAACCAGCATGCTGGTTGGCAAATTCTGGAAGTTGAAGTTGATACATCCTAAGTTTGCACAGGCTGAGAAACACTGACTTAGGAAGCAGTGCTTCTACATGCTTCTAGCATGCTAAGAACTTTCCTATCTTCTATTGCTGGAAAATTACCAGCCTATCAGTTTTGCTCAGAGAATAGATAATTCCTCTCAACTCTATGGGTGCAATGAACAACCACACCTGCAACCCCAGTTCTGAAGCATCCCTGAAATGAACAAATATCTTTTTGTATGGATGGGAAGGGACTGTAAGGGAGAGAAGATAGTGTTGCAAATGTTATTGCAGCCTTCTAATATCAACATGAAACCCCAACGTGGACAACATGTCGAAATACGGTAAATGCTAAATGGTACCTGGCTACTCTTTTCCCTCCTCAGGAAAGTTCATACCCAAACATTGTTTAAGAACATTTTGCCTTTAGAGTCAGAAACACATTAAAATTTCAAGACCATGGGTTGAATTTTAGTAATCCGATACATGGAGAAAAAGGGCTCAATACTATTTTTGAAATGTCAGTTTGCTTCTGTTGCTTCAGTATTTTTTCCTGCATGTATGATTGGAAAGTATTTATCTCTTGCTTCTACTACATCTACAGAGTGCTCATGAGAACAGGATGCTCTGCAAGCTGCTTTTGATCACCCTTGTAAAAAAGGGGACCTGTTCTTAATCCTAACAGCTTGAACTTGATCATCAGGAGGATTACACAAATGATTTTCCTGGGGTTTGTTGATTAACAGTACTTGTGGGGGCAGGGGCAGCAGGATTGCCACCATATGGCTATTCTAGAATAAATTCTGGGGGAGGGATATGTCTTCCAGACTGATATCTGCAATCACCATGTTTACTTTAAAGCAATAGTAAAAACTAAGCCACTATTCAAACAGAATGAAAGTGGTCCTATAGAGTTCCTTTTTGAGGCATAATCCAAGCACATCTGAGATAGACCAATAGTTTCATCAAAGGAAAAGGTGGGACAAATGCACACATGCATGCACTCTTTCTGAATTTTCTTCACTTTCATGCAGGTGAATTATCCATATTCACTGATAAAAAGCTGTCATCACTGGATGAAATTGCTTGCATGAGCCTGAATTGTCCTCTTCCCTGTCATGGCTGAAGCTTGGCTCACTTTGTAAACCTCACTCACAGCCATACAAGAAGCAACAGGGGGAGGGAATATTCTGCAGGGGGGGGAAGGGTATAAGGGAAGGAATGCAAAGAGCACCAACTCGGAGCCTGAGACCCAAGGTCACCTGATGAGAAAGTCTGCTAGGTGGAGAGTCTGTTACCTAAAACAAACTGAACCGAGCTAACCATACTGATTGGGGAGAATAAAGTGACGCTGGGAGAGCCAGGGGAAAAGGGAAATGTTTAACTAAGCTATTTGCATGTGAAACTGGTAGAATTGGCTTTGCTACTCCTGTATCCATGTTGGCTCAGGAAAATTATACTCTTGGAAACAAAACTGTCCCAGGGGTCTTTATTTGCTGCACGAACCAAGTGGGACGGTTAATATTAAGCCAATTCTCACAGCAATAACCTGCCTGGACTCCACCAGGAAGTTTGAGCAATGATGGTGACAATGAGAGACCTGGAAGAAAAGAAGAGGCCAGGGGAGAGTCTGGCTCAAGAAGCACTGGCAGTTGGTGGTTGGAGCAAGTACCCAAGCCATTGGGGCACACCCAAAAACGAAGACTGAGAAGACGGAGCTGCAACCCATAGCAGCTTAAGGGCAGCTGAGGAATGCCCCATTCCAGGGGCTGAAGACCTGATGGTCAGATAGAGTGAGAAAGTTGGCAGAAGTCAAGGTATTCCTTCCCGCTCCCAGGGGTCAATATTGTGCAAGGGAGCGGATAGAATGCTCAGCAGGCAGCCAAATGGGGTGATCCTATTAAGTAGAAATGTCATGGTCAGCTTGCTATGGAAACCCTGCTCACAACCAGACATCAGCAATGGGAAGGGGAAGGGAAGGCATTTGGAATGCAAGGGGAGGGGGAGTACCGGGGAGAGTGAAGGAATGCAAGTGTGCCGATTTGAAGCCTGAGACAGATACAGCACCCCAAGATCATTGACTGGGAAAGTCTGAGGCAGAGAGACAATTCCCAAAACAATGCAAGTGTAAATGATTGGCTAGACAAATGGACAGTGGGAGGACCAAGGGAAAAGGGAAAGTTTTCTAATGCTGTTTGCATGAAAACAAGTTAGAATTGGATTTTAGTAAAGTTACACTCTTGGTAAAAAGATGTCCCAGGAGGATCCTTTGCTGTCTCAACCAGTGGAGCGGTTAACATTAAGCCAAGTCCCACAATAATAGCCTATCTGGATTCCACTGGGAGACCTAAGCCAAAATGCTGACTACTGGCAAAGACTTGGATGAGAAGAAGAAGTTGTGAGAGGGAAGCTTCAGCACCACCCCAAATTGGGGAAGAGGACTGGTATGCACCCAAAAGCAAAACTCAAGAAGCCCAAGCAAGAACCTGTGATAACTAGAGAGCAGGCAAGGAATGCCCCATATCAGGGACTGAAGACTTGCTGGGCAGCGAATGTGGAGGCTGAAGACCCCTACCTCCCAGAGTCAACATGGTGCAAGGAAGTGGGAGGTCAAGCAGGCAGCAAAGTGGGATGACCCAGACAAACAGGAACTCCTGATCACCACCCAGTGCCCATCTATCGAGCAGTTGATAAAGAAGTTCGGAGGGGTGGAGATTTGTGCAGCAGTGAAGCTGGGGGCCGCCAAGGCCCTGGCAGTCCCAACTACTCCTGCTCCTCTTCTTCTTCAGCCAGCAACACCAGCACCTGCAGCCACAATTGAAGTTCCAATGCAGGTGGCAGAAGCAGTGGACCTCGCCACTTCTCCTCTCAAATTTCAACCTGTAGCATTAGTGGCCCCAGATGCAGCCAGAGCCTCAGCACCAGTACTGGCAGCCCCAGCCAGAGCCCCAGCACCAGTATCAATGGCAGCAGTTGGGATTCCACTCTAGGGTTTTGTCCTGGTATGGGAGGAGTGCCAGCCATCTCCCTTTAATGGCTCACTTTGATGGATGACCAGGCCACTGAGCCCACTTCCTGGCTCAGGCCTGGCACAACAAAGAACACTATGGAGTGATGTACCTAGACCAGACAGCCTGGATCCACATCCTCGTGGTGTCCCAATAAGCAGGGGAAATTGCTGGTGACAGAGTACATTCAAGACTTCCATCTGCTAGCCAGCCATCTAGGAGACTGGCCTGAACACCTACTGGTAGGTTATTCAGAGAAGGTGTGAATAATGAGTTATACCACAGCCGCCTATCCCGGGAGTGCCGCAAACACTGTGAGCATAATATTGCATGGCCAACAAAGTGGAGATTGACCTAATGGAATTCCACAAGCATACAGGACAAGAAAATCATAGCCACTGCCCTGCTGAGAGGCAGGGGGCTCAGAGTGGGGAGGGGAGGAGCACTCTCTGTCAAAGTGAGAAAGCTGCACGCGAGCCCTATCAAATAGTTCTGCCATGGCAAGTAAGGCCACTGGGCAGATGAGTTGTGGCTGGTGTCTGCCCCCTCCAGCCTTGGGAACAACCAAAGAGAGGGAAGAAGCTGCCAGAACAAAAACAGGGAGGCCACAGTGGACAACAAGTCATAGAGTTCATACACCCCTTCCAGCAAGGAGGAAGGAACTCCGGCACCTATCAAGGTGGGACTTGCCATTTGTGAAAGTGATAGTGAGGGAGAAGATGACCTGATGGTAAGTGGCACCATCATTCTTGGGTTGAGATCACCATGGCTTCTTTGGCAGTAAACGGGTCCTATTGGACTTGGGATACACTAGATGCCTAGTCAGACCCTAAGTGGTGGAGAAGTTTGGGATGAGGCTGAGAAAGTTGTAGAAGCCCATAGCCTTTTCCCAACTAGATGGTTAATAGCAGGTGGGACACTGACTACCTGTCTGACTGAACTAGTGGAGTTAAAGGTGGAGACCTATGTAGAGACCATTCAGTTCATCGTAGCCCCTGTGATGGCCAAGGCTATGGTCTTAGGCTTAATGTGGTGGAGAAAGTGGAACCTCTCCATTAAATGGGATGGAATTAGATGGCAGATGTGAAGGAAGGTAACCAGACACAGGGCAATAGCTAAAGTGTTAAAAAGCCATGTGAGCCTGTAATTGAGGAAGTGAAAGCTAAAAGGGCAAAAGACCTCAGAGCCATTAATTTCCAAGGAATATTGTGATTTAGCTGAGTGTTCAGTGAGATAGAATTTGATGTGCTCCCACCCCATCACCCCACAGACTATGCTATGCCAAACTGTCAAAACTAAAGTTGTACTCAATGATGCCCAGGGAACTGGAGGAACTTTAAGCATTTGTGGATGAGAACCTGGCCAGGGGTTTTATTCAGCCAACAAAGTCATGAATGGCAGCCCCTGTACACTTCAAGGAAAAGAAGCCTGGGTTCCTTAGGTTGTGAGTGGACTATTGCTAGTTAAATGGCATTTGCATAGAGAACATGTACCCCCTTCCATTGATGAAAGACATGTTGGGACACCTCATGAAGGGGAGGCTATTTACAAAATTGGACTTGAGAGAGGCATATTACTGGATGAGGATTAGGAAGGGTAATGAATGACATATGGCATTCAACTGCCCACTGGGCTGTTACCAATTCCAGGTGATGCTCTTTGGACTGCATGGTGATGTTCTTTGGACTGCATTTTCATACAACTGATAAATGAGGTCCTGCATGAACATCTTTATAAAGGAGTCCTGGTGTACGTAGATGACATTTTGATTTATACCAAGACGATGGAGGCTAATCTGGAAAGACTTGTTCTTGATAAATTCATGCTCAGTTGTTTATTTTCAAGATTTTTACAGATCAATTTCTTTATGATCTAATCCTGAATCTTTTCAGTTATCATTATTTTTTTTATTAAAAAGTTTTACAAACATTTTTAAATACAAAAAACTCCCTCCTCCCCCTCCCCTCTCCCCAACCCTCCCCTCCCCTCCCCTCCCCCCTCCCCGACTTCCCAGAGCTGAATACAGGGTATAGTGATACAAGCATAGGCTAAAATATGCTAACAACAAAAATAAAACATTAAATTCTATCGCACTTTAACCCACCATAGTCATAATATTAATAAGTAATAACAGATAACTAATTACACATCATAAAAATCCCCTACTTATTCAAATGCTAGATGAAACTTTTTAGTCCCGTATTTATTCTGAATGTATTCAATCCATCTTCTCCATTCCACAATATATCTCTGTTGCGATTGTTCTTTCAAATATGCTGAAATCTTTGCCATTTCCGCCAAGTTAGAAACTTTCAAAGTCCACTCTTCTATAGTCGGCAGTTTTTCAGTTATCATTCTTAAAGAGCTTATTCTAGGAAACTTTCCTTTCTTTCTGAAGGTGGAGAATTTGCTGTTCTCCAGAAATCTGGCATTTTATTCATGCTCCAGGATTTTTCAAAAACAGTTTTATAAAGGTTCGGTCAACTTATAAGCAACCTCCTTCTGTATCTAAAGATATAATTTGTCTGATCCTGGAGATTTACTCTCAAAATAAATATTTCTTAACTCATTTTCTCTCAATCTTGGCCATGCATTTCTAAAATCATTCCCTTTTGCTCTATATAGCTACATCATGGGGCGGGGGGGACACGGAATCCTCCTATTGGAAATTAAGTCCATCTTTTCCACAAATGTTGTGATGGCTTCAAGGAGCAGTTTGCATTCTTTTTACTTTAATTTTTTATATTTTACTTTATATTTTTTATATTTTCTGACACTTCTACACAATTGCAAGCTATCTCTTGGTCTTTCCCTCTCACTGATTTTTGATTGATTGAGCAGAAAACTACATTTTTGATTGAGCAGAAAACTACCTTATAATCACAGTGTTAAAATGGGAAGCCCTGCAAGTTTATTTTTAAAAAGCCACAGTGCTCTGAAAATAAGGGCCACTTTGGGAAGCAATGGAATGGGACGTTAGCTTTTTTCAAAGAACTGAAAGGCTGGGCTTGAGCCAGCCCATCATGCAGATTGCAAAGTTTGCAGCCGCATTTAGCTGCAGGTCTGATGCACTATGGGAATGGGACTGCAGGGACAGGAAAGTTTGGAGTCCAAACTGGAAAAAAAACCCTCTTCTCAGCATTATTTTTTTCACTGTTATTTCACATTATTTCATTGCTGTTAGTCTCTGTCCAAACACACTCTATACATGACTAGAAACACTATGCAGAGTGCTTTCATGGTGTTTTTGGTCACATGCAGAATGCCTGACGATATTGAAAGCTGCTGAGAGGTCAAATAGAGCAGTAATGGATTTACTCCCCCATCTGACCACACTAAAGGTCATCCATAAGCACAAGCAATGCCATTTTTGTCCCTTACCTGGGTCTGAATCCTGACTGGAAAGCAGTCCAGATAATCCACTTCCTCCAAGGTCCTTTGAAGTTTCTTTATTACCTTCCCTAAAAATGAAGGGTTAATACTAGATGAAAATTGTCCAAAATAACGTGGTCTAGCAATGGTTTCTTGAGGAGTAGGTGAACCACAGCCTCTTTAAGAGGCAAAGGAATGCAAAGAGGGGGAAAAGAACTCACCTCCATGACATCCCCAAGGCTATGTTGACAAATCAGGAGGGGCATGGATCAAAAAAATCAGGTGAACGTGCTCACAATCTTCAGGTCCAACAGGTTCTTGAGAGCCAGTTTGGTCTATTGGTGAAGGCATCCGCCTAAAAACCAGGAGATGTGGAGTTCTACTCCCACTTTAGTCACAAAGCCAGCCAGCCAAGATTGGGCTGGTCTCTTTCTCTGAATCCTAGGACAGAGTCTCTGGCAAACCACTTCTGAAATCTTCTCAAGAAAACTGCAGGAACTTGTCCAGACAGTTGCCAAGGCTAAGTCAAAGACAAGAAATGACAAGTGAAAGAAAAAATAGGCCAATGTAATGCCTGATAAACCACACAGAATAAACATAAGAACAGACACAAAATGCCCATTCTTCAATACTACATTTTAATGAAGCTGAGAAGAAAAGAATTGCAGCTAAAATTCCTCCTTTTAAAGATTGTCCCCTTGTATAAGGCCATTCCAAAAGTCAGAGAGATGCCTATAATTATAGGGATGAATCACATGGGAGGATATTAGTAGATTCTGTCAATCCCAGATATGAGGTGATAGCTCAATATTTCAATATTTGACAAGAAGGGATCTACAAATGATTCTGAAGTACACCTCCAAGCATTTAACAGTACTGCCCAAGCTAATCACAATCCCAGGAAAAATAACTTTATACTCCTTGCAATTCCTTCTTGTATGTGGAAAGAAAATGGTCCATAAAGTTGTTAGGTCTCAACTTTTTAGAGGTATAATAGGTGTTATCTCTAAAATTCATGCGTAGAGTCAAAAAGGTAGCTGAGATGATTGAATAAACATGTATCTTTATTGGATTCTACTGTTACATTGCAAAGTTCCAGCCAATAAACTGACATTTTGCCTTAGCCGAAGTTTCCAAATCCTTTTTAAAGAGCAGATCTACAATATTGAAGTAATATAGATTAGTCTGATTATGACCCATAAATGACAATGGCAATTTGGGATTGGGATAAACTAGACAACTGGACACCTTCTGAAAGTTTTGGACTCATAAGCCTCAGCCAGCAAGTGAACAACTAGGGCAGGGGTGTCAAACCCACAACATCATGCAACATGTTGTGACATATTGCGACTTTTTCTCCATTGCCGGCAATGGGGTGGGCGCAGTTTTGGCATGATGCATCCGGCCCATGGGCCGGCAGTTTGACACCCCTGAACTAGGGAAGTTGTGAAGTTCTAGTCCAAAACTTCTGGATGATGTCTGCTACATACCCATAAAGATATAATTTATTTTTCTTATATTTTGTAATATACTTTTTATAACTGACAAATCTTCACCACTACTTAGCACATTGCCAATGTTCAATTTTAGAAGAAAAGATATTGATCCATAATTATTACAGTTGGGATCAGTAGGAAACATTTTAACCATATCATTTTTTAAAAAAACAAAAAAACACCCTGTTTTATGATCCTTATGATGAACTGCATGGAAACCGGCTTCTTGCTACAGTAGCATCCAAAAATACGTCAAACAAAATATTGAAATAAGCCCTAAAGCTAATGGCAGAATTATTACAATAGTTTTCTTCACTTTGTTTGTTCATCTGTAAGGTGGTGAGTTCACTGTGAAGAAGCACCGATTATCTCTCTATCTCTGGAGTGATTGGTGGATGGAATCTTTTGTTTGTTCCATTTTCTTTCCCAGTTACCAAACAAGTGGCTATATTGCAAAATGCCAAGAAGCCCAGTTTTTAAGTATAGCCGAAAGTGAACCGATGTCTACAAAAGCTTGTAAATGTGCTTTCTTGTTTCCCCTCTTTTCACCGCCTCCTCCTCCTACTCATGCTTTTTCTCCTTCCGCCCCCAGATTAGCAGCCAGCAACCCAGGTGGTATTCTGCCCAGGACGGGCTCTTCAGCACCACAGCCTGAGAACAGCTCCTCCTTTTATCGATTCCAAACTTATTCTTGCCGTCCGAGCATTAAAGGAACAGAAAGGGGGAGCGACAAGGAGACCCCTCCCAAAGGCGTGTGCCTCTCCTTCCAAGCCCCAATCTTTTCTTCAGCATCTTCCGCATTGAATTATAGACAAAGAGACATCTCTCTTCCCGTGAGTTTTTTCGGTTCCACGTCTATTTAGGATCCCAAAAAGAGAGAAGGGAAGTGGCTGCTGGTTATTGTCAGATTAACAGCTGTTGCTGCTGACAAGTCTTTGAGACAGCCACATATGGAATGGGACACTGATGACTAAGCATCATCATTAAAAAAAAGAAAAAGGAAATCCCCACCCCTTTTCCTTCTAGTGTTTGTTTCAACTCTCCCCCTCCTGCCCTTGGTGAAATTGTATTGGTCAGGAGCTAAAGAAAATTAAGGGAGGGATATGGGTACAAGGAGGGAATCTTTGCTCTCTTCACAGCTACCAAGCAGGAGAGTACCAGAGGCAAGGGCCTGTTAGCCAACTACCCCTTGGTTTCTCAGAGCAGAGCTCAATCTTCTTCGGCCTTTCTACTCAAAACCAGAGGATCTTACTGAACAGAGTGGCATTTCTCTTTCCCATTGGATGTGAACAAACATTTGAAAATGCCTGTCAGGAGAGGGCATGTGGCCCCTCAGAACACCTATTTGGATACAATCATCAGGAAATTTGAAGGACAAAGTAAGTAAAACATTTCTCTTGACTTTCAGTCTCTATGTTTTTTCTACTTGAAGGTCAGAACTAGCAGGGTAAAAGCTCTATTTTTTGCCTGTCAGCACTGTTGTGAACTGTGTGTCTGGAAATGAAAAGCTTAGTGACGGGATATATTAAGAGTGTTGCTCAATTACTTCTTGAAACTTCATGAATGTCAGAGTAGTCTATTCCCTTCAATCATACTAAAATAATATCTATGTCCAGCAAATTTTAAAACTGGACCATTTGGGTTCTGTGTGTGCACTGATATGTAAAAATATGAAATTAATCTTATTAATATTAAGAGAACAATTGCCAGATTTATCAATCTTTGAATTTATCAACAAAACATTACTTTCATTAAAATAGCACTTTGTCATATAGTGTGTTCACTGGGAATTTGTGAAATGAATGTTATTTACAGAGCAGAAATTCACTTGATAACATTCACAATACCATAAAAATATACTGTAGTCCTGTCTATCTGCCTAGGAGGTATTATGGTTAACAGTGCAACCCATATTTGTTTATTAAATGGTAAGCATACCTTATGTTATTTTCAGTAATTAGGTATAAGATTGCAGCATAAATATGTTAAAGCCTTACAACACCCTAAAACATCAATTATCTGAGCATTCTAGTTACATCATGTGTTCCAACAGCCAAAGGAAATCAGTTTTCCCAGCTCCATGTATTTTTACTAAAAATGAATTTTTGTATGCACACACAGAGATACTTCAATATTATGTTCTAGACTATATCCAGTCACATTTAATAATTATATAAATGCTGCTTGCTAAAAGTGACAGGATACAGTCTAGCAAGCAGAAAAGTAGCATAGTCTGTAAATGTTAGTACACTTCACACTTGCAGTATTGTCCACAAGTGTACCTAGAGAACAAAATCCAAATTCTCAAAAAAGTCTATATTGATATAACTGGATCTAAGAGAGGAGTCATACAGCCAACGTATTCAGTAAGCATTGACAGGCAAGCCACTATTTCATTCTCATCTTCATAGCTTTAAAATGAGAATGACATAAATTTAATTCACAGGGATTTGCAAAGCTAACAAACTTCAGAATTATTTTGCCAATGTTATATACACACTATATTTAAATAATATTTCTATCCATAGTATCTCCAATTGGCATAGAAATGATTTTTGCACCCATTCTGTTGGCTGTCTAATAAAAGGCAATAGCTGTTTCAGATGAACACACTTAAACTACAGAGACACTAATAACAATCATGCTGATCATACTGATAGTGCTTTAGCACAAATTAGATCAATTGGGCATTTGTTTTCATTATGTTTGGTCCCTTACTCTGGACCAATGTTAGCTGAACTGAAAAAGCCCAAAAAGGATGGACCTGATTAATTGCTGGATGGGACAGCAGCAGAAATCCAAGGCAGTTTGCTGCTACCACAGGAAACATATAATCAGGGGTTTTTTTCTCATAGAACGCTCAGAACGGAGTTCCGGCACCTTTTTTGGATGGAACCTTGTAGGATAGGCAAGGCGGGTTGTATGACATGTGTGAGTTCCGGCACCTTTTTCTTTTACAAAAAAAGCACTGCATATAATTACCAGGAATTAAGTTGAAGGGAAGCTTTACTTTATGTGACCATATTTATAATATATTTTACTTTAAATAGCTTGTTCCATTTTTCTACTCATGAATCATTACACAATCTACCTTACACTTGTTTTAGTAAAGTTTTTAAACAAATTGTCCCTCTCAGTATACAGAAATTTCCTTTGATATATACTTATGTAAACCTTAACAGAGTAAGAATGCCTGCAAATTTAAACCAAAAAGCCAGATTCCTTTTTTGAATGTTCATCCTTTTTTTAAGGAGCTCAAGGCAGTATTCTTTAACCCATTATGTAAAAATAACTGGCTGTTGTTGACTAATATTTGTGTGCATTTCAACAAAATATCTGTACTGTCATCCATTTGCCTTGGAAGCTGAATTTAGAACAATACCACATGTTAGGTTTTTTATTATTATTTCATCTGGAAATTTGTATCCATTTAATTGTTTTACCAGCTCCCCTTTTAGTTGATTAGACTCAATTATTTTATGTCATATCTGAAGATTCTTAGACTGCATCATGGAAATATCTTTGCATTGGGAGGTTTCCGGACAGCATTGAGGATGCTCTACAAGTTGGCACATTATTTTACTTTACTTAGTAGCAGAAGTGTGTGTAACAAAAAAGAGTCTGTAATAGAATAGAGAAGAAAAAAATGCTTCCAAACCGTGCTTAGGCAAGCCTACTTCAAGAGAAAAAATCAACAGGCAAAATCTTGCGAGGTAAAGTGAAGATTTCTTCCCAGTCCATACTCACTTAACCCTGAGTATCTCCAAAGATTCCAACTCAGGCTTAGGGTGATTTAAAAGCAAATGTAGGCAGGTCTTAAGCTGTATAATGCTTTAAAGAAAAGGGTTAAAGCACCCTGAGATGTTCCTAATAATCAATCTCAGTTAGTACTGGTAATCTAGTATGTGTGTCTTGTATTGATTGAAGTTTTCAAACAGCTTTCAGGGACAGCCCTGTTCTCAATCATCAAAATCTGGAGGTTGCTCTCTTTGTTCCAGATGGAATCACAGCTGGAGATAAGGTCTCAAATGGAGAAATACACTTTTTTATGCTACTTTGGATGACACTGGATGACAAGTGGTAAATGGCTTCTTTGAAGAGGCATTATTTTCACCCAGCTGAAGGATATTGAATAATTTCTGCTTAATGTTCTGATGATAATGAAACTTTAGGAATTCCTGGATATAATGGGTTGTCGGGTTTTGACCAAGGGACTATCCACACATTGTTGGAAACACAGACTAATTACTTCAGCAAGTTTGATCCTTGAAGTCTCTTTGAAAAGTTGTTTCAGGTCCCAGCAGAAGCCAGGTAGCTTTCGATGGGAAAACCATTTCTGTGAATAGATGAGGTACTAAAAAATGGCAAGGTATGAATGATCTAATATCACTTTAGATCTACCAAATCAAAGTTATTCTTTGCAAATTATGAGTGGTTTTATTTGGTGAATCTAAAGCTTCCTTAGAGGATTAAGGAATGCATTAAGGAGGCATTAAGGAGGCAGATAATGGGGAGCAAATGGCATTGGAAAAGTAGAAGGGGAAACAGAAAGAAAGAAAATTTAGCCCATCCCCAATATAATTGTTCTGTCCTCTTTTAAACTGAAAGCACGCTATAGATATTTGTTTTCCTTGAATAAATATATAGGCATCAAGCACTTTATAGTGGCAGAATCTTTATATAACTTGCCATTCTTACTGCCAACCTCTCCATCTTTATATACATATATATGCCAGCTATCCACTTTCCTACTCATCCATTCTGCTTTAAGCTCTAATTCACTGAAATATTGGTAAGCAATCTAATCCTCTCCTGGTGCCTTTGCCAAGATAATGTGGAGTTAGCCTAGCTGGTTTCTCTACAGCCATAATGGCAGAGGAATAACACATGGCAATTACTTGATAGAAAGGTAATGACACTCAATGAGAACAGCAGGAATGTTCCTGAAGACCTTGAGGAAATGCATTTCTGGATGTTATGCTGGGCTAATACAGCTGACACTTCTAGCTACCTCTTCTTCAACTTTTGTACCCAGTTATCTCTAAAATAGGCTTATTGAATAAACCACTCTAATGCAGAAAAACACATTTTTATTAAGTCCTATCTATCATGCATAAATCCTCTCTGTGGAGATTAAGAATCCATTCAGCAATGGGAAGTGCATCTAGAATTTAATGGGAATTCAAATATTTTATTTTTTTATTAATTATTTCTTATATGCTTTTATTCTTGTTGCTATGAGCCACCCATAAGTATAGAAAAAGGATGGGTGTGTTAATTAAATTAACAAGATATAAAAAAATACAGCACCTAGATTTCAGATCAATCAAGAATTTCCAATAATTCAATCAAAAGCATGTTGGATGTGCCACATAATATAGCATATCAATGTAGAAAAAATAAAAATATTGGTACTATTTCATCATTTTAAAAAGTAAATTGAGTTGTACTTAACCACCAATGATTTCATGGACTTACTTTTTGCAGTTTTCTTAGCAACAATGTAGAATTATAAATTATAAAAATTATTCAATATAAAATTGTTTGTCACAGTCTTCTTAAGGGATGTATTTTAATTTTCTCCAAAGCTGAAAGAGCATTTTCAGTCTGAAAATCCTATCACCCTGCTGTAAATATTTTAATTGTAAACATATTTAAGAACAATTACTTATTTTGGATATAGTGAGCCTTGCTTTTCTGATTAAATATTTTTGGGGAAGTCAAGCTATTAGCTAGCTAAATCTTGATAATGTGCCTAGTCCATAATCTGTTCTGATCATATCTGAAAAAATATTTTTCCCTTGGGAAATTGCAGTAATCACAATCAGAGGCTTTCCAAAATAGAGAGATTTGAAAGCCTTATATATTCTGGGAACTGTCTACTTCTTAACTTAGAGAACATCAGAGCTAAGTTATGGAACTCCTTTCAGTGCCAGTGCTCAACTCTGGAATGTGTGAAGTGATCATAAAAAAGAGAATGATTCACAGCACAACAGGGACAGGCTGTAGCGCCTTTCCCTGAGCGTTGTGTTATCATAACCAGAATTCACACATGTGGGGGAAAGATTTCAAAGCAGAACCCATAAAATATTGCTCTGGTTCAGAGGAAAGAAAGAAAGAAAGAAAGAAAGAAAGAAAGAAAGAAAGAAAGAAAGAAAGAAAGAAAGAAAGAAAGAAAGAAAGAAAGAAAGAAAGAAAGAAGGAAGGAAGGAAGGAAGGAAGGAAGGAAGGAAGGAAGGAAGGAAGGAAGGAAGGAAGGAAGGAAGGAAAGAAAGAAAGAAAGAAAGAAAGAAAGATGTATGTTTTGCACAATTAAATATGTTTTGCACAATTAAAAAAATCTAATATTGACTCAAATTATTCTTTTCATTACTTCAGTAGTGTTGCTTTAAAAAACAATTACTCTTACTCAACCTTGGATAGGAATAGAAACAAAATATAATGAAAACTGGAAAAAATGCCCTACAAATGGATGCAGTAATCAGAAATTAATTAAGGACTGTGCTAATAACTACCTGTGCTATATATCTTTCTATGACTATAAAAAACAGATGCTAATAAAAGAGGTACTAAAGCTGAAGACCATACTTTCGCTCAGTTGACCTCAATAGAACATTTTCAAGCACATCATTTAGCAATAGCACTTAAACTTAAAACACCAGTCCACAGTGCTTTAGTTTACAGCACTCTCTGAGTTGTTTACAGAGTCAGCATATTGCCTGGAACAATCTGAGTCCTCATTTGACTGGCCTCGGAAGGGTAGAAGGCTGAGACAACCTTGCACCAATTAGGATCAAACTCTTGGCAGTAGGCAGAGTCAGCCTGCAAAACTGCATTCTTACACTGCACCACAACAGCTCTTCATAATCATTTACTTATTATGCCATGTTTTATGGCATATTCCTCCTCCAAGGAGCTCAAGGTGCTTACATTACTATATTCCTCCCATAGCAATAGCAGTAGCAATAGCCCTCTCTAAGCAGTTTACAGAATCAGCATATTGCCCCCAACAATCTGGGTCCTCATTTTACCGACCTCGGAAGGATGGAAGGCTGAGTCAACCTTGAACCATTCAAAATAAAATTCTTGGAGTGAGCAATGAGTTAGCCTTCCTCCTTTACACATAGTCCTTAACTTACCACTGGTCACTTAGTGACCATTCAAAGTTATGACAGACCTGCCTAGGAATATTTACAACCAGTTATGATAGCTGCCTTCTCCCATGGTAATTTAACCGCATTTCAGGCAGTTGATATCCGGCCACATTTACAGCTATCCCACAGTCACTTGAACATGTTTACAATATTTTTGCCAAAGCACGCATTTACTACCAGTTTTTGGCAAAATCAGCCCATAGCAAACAATTGGCTTGCTTAACAATTGTGGCATTTGCTTAACATGCACTAAACCAAGGGTCATAAAATCACGTCTGTAGTCATGAAATGCTTCAAAAGACTGGTTCTCCAACATCTCAGGACATGCCTCCCACTGGATTTCGATAAACATCAATTTGCCTACAGGGCAAACAGGTTGACAGATAGCTACTGCTTTACACTCTGTAGCAAGTCATCTTGAGAAACCTGGAAGCTATGTCAGGATGCTTTTTGTTGATTATAGCTTGGCTTTCAACACCATTTTGCCAAGCACTCTCATCAAGAAGCTGACTGACTTGAAATTTTGCCCCTCTATCTGCGATTGGATTCAAGACTTTGTCAGGGACCGGTTACAAACAGTGAGGGTCGGGTCTGCTTTGTCCACCCCCCCCCTGAAGCTTTGCACCAGCTCATCACAGGGCTGTGTTCTTAGCTCCTATCTGTACTCTTTGTACACGTATGACTGTGTATCATCCGATCCATCTACTGCGATAATTAAGTTTGCAGATGATACTACCGTGGTGGGTCTTATTACAGGTGGGGATGAGACAGCATACAGGGCGGAGGTACAAAAACTATCCATATGGTGTTGTAACAACAACTTGCACCTGAACATTGGCAAGACGAAAGAGATGGTGCTAGACTTCCAGAGGAAAAAGGAGGAACCTGCCCCACTTTACATTGGGGAGGACTGTGTGGAGAGAGTTTCCTCCTTTAGATTTCTGGGAGTCTACCTCTGCGAAGATCTGACCTGGCAAGTTAATACAACCCAGGTGGCCAGAAAGGCCCAACAGAGACTTCACTTTCTCAGGGTCTTGCGGAAGAACCGGGTAGAACAACAGCTAATGACCCTCTTTTACCGGTCTACTATAGAGAGCGTCCTCTCGTACTGTATTGTGGTTTGGTATGCTGGTCTGACAGCCATGGATAGGAAAGTATTACAGAGGGTGGTGAGCACAGCACAAGACATTGTGGGCTGTCCCCTGACACCACTGGATGACATTGTCAGGGCTTGCTGCCTTGGAAGAGTGAGGAAAATTCTCAGGGATGACTCACACCCTGGACGGTATCTCTTTACTCTCCTATCATTGGTATATAGGAGTATAGCCAGCCGTACCAACAGGCTGAAGAACAGCTTTTATCCATGGGCTGTTGGCTTTTGAACAGGATATAATTTTATAAATTTTATGCATGATTGACTTGCAAGGCCAGTGTGTTGTGCAATTAGCTCACATGGTGTAATAAGATGGAGAGTTTGTGTCACTGTAAGTTGGGGATGTGGGCACGAAGGGAGGCTCAGCCAATCTCAATGTATACATGGTTGTACTTTGACAATAAAGATTCATTCATTCATGTTGGTCATGTGATAAGCTAAAAAAATGTGGGATAGACAGTATCACCACCAAAGGATTTATAATTGGATGACAAACTGCACTCAATGTGTAATTCTTAATGGAACTACATCTACATGGAGGGTAGTAAGCAGACGGGTACTCTAAGGTTCTGTTTTAGGCCCAGTACTCTTCAATATCTTCATAAATGATTTAGATGAGGGCATAGAAAGGGCACTCATCAAATTTGCAGATGGCTCTAAACTGGCAGGTTTAACCAACACCCCAGAAGATTGGCTCAAAATCCTAATGGATCTTGATAGACTTGAACACTGGGCCCTATCTAACAAAATGAAATTCAATGTAGAGAAAAATAAGGCTTTACACTTAGGCAAGAATAATCAAATGAACAGGTACGTATTAAGTGACCCAATAGCAGTAGCTATGAGAGGGATCTTGGAATCCTAGTGGACAATCATTTAAATATGAACTAGCAGTGTGCAACAGCAGCCAAAAAAGCCAATGCAATCCTAGCTTGCATTAATACAGGGATATAGTTAGGATCACATTAAGTTTTAGTACTACTTTATAAAGCCTTAGTAAGACCATGCTTAGAATACTGCATCCAGTTTTGGTCACCATATTATAAGAAAGATGATAAGACTTTAGAAAGAGTGCAGAGAAGAGCAACAACAAAGATGTTTTATACCAGCCTGCTACCGGCCCTGCAGAAAAGGCAGGGACAACCCCTTTTACAAGAAGGCAAGAGGCTGGAATTACGCCTGCCAAATTTATTGCTACAAAAACAAATAGAACAAGACACGAACCAAGAAACAGGAGCTTTTCAAGCGGTTGCCTTCAGCAAACCAGCCCTCCCACGCATTCCCCCTTAAATACAGTTCAGGGCGTGGCTTCTCTCTGCCTCCTTCCCATTGCCTTCCTCTGTTTACTCATGATTGACTGCCTCCTGCGTCGGGTGTCCTTGAACAGGGCCAGCTGTGGGTCACCTTCGTCCACGCTGTCAGGCTCACACAGCTGGGTCTGCGTTGTGACCAGATGAGAGGGGCCTGGCTGAGGGCTCTCATCAAGCTGTCCAATCCCCTCAGCAAGCTCTTCAACACCCCCCTCCTCCTCCACCTCTGAGTCATTCGACCCAACTGCCGAACCCACAGGCTGACCCTGAATCACAACAAAAGATGATTAGGGGGCTGGAAGCTAAAACATATGAAAAACAGTTGCAGGAATTGCGTATGGCTAGTCTAGTGAAAAGGACTAAGGGCAACATTATAGTGGTGTTCCAATATTTGAAGGGCTGCCATGAAGAAGGGGGGGGGGTGTCAACTTATTCTCCAAAGCACCAGAAGGCAAGATAAGAAACAATGGATGGAAACTAATCAAAGGGAGAAGCAACCTAGAACTAAAGGGAAATTTCCTCATAGTGAGAATAATTAATCAGTGGAATGGCTTGCCTCCAGAAGTAGTGGGCGCTCCATTGCTGGAGGCTTTTAAGAAGAGACTGGACAGCCACTTGTCTGAAATGGCATAGTCTCCTGCTTGAGCCGGGGGCTGGACTAAAAGACTTGCAAAGTCCCTTCCGACTCTTGTTATTCTGTTCTGTTTTATAACTATCATGAAATACAACCATAATAGGCATGTTGTATTATAGTTGTAAGTTGAGGACTATTCTAGTTTCATCCTGAATTATAATAACCTTTTATTAGAACAATCTTGTCAAATAGACTGTGATTGGGAAATAATGGTGACTGGCCCAATGTCATTAAGTCTACTCCATGCCAAAGGGAAAAAAGGATCCTGTCAGATAATTATGAATGGACTTAATTGGGTTAAAATAGAACTACTCATATCCTAGGGCAAGGCCATTTTTTCCTCATACTACATAATTAAATTCATAAATTTATACCTATTTGATATAAATTTGGGAAGGACAGAAATTATTCTTGATTGCTGCCCTCTATTTTCTCTTGTTTTTTTTAATTTTCTTTTTCATGCATGACACTAAATTTATTCAATACAAAGAAGAGAGAAATAGAGAAAATTACTGGATTAGATACTGCATATTGATGAAAAAGCTATTTCTGCTGAATATATTTTGCCAGTTCCAATGTGGTTTCAAATGAGACAAATTCAACCATCCCTTTCTAAGATTATTAGGTGTTATCCATTACAACCATTGACAACACTTGAAAAATGATGAACTTCTGTTTCATTTAAAATCAAAGGAATTGCATTAATATTATATAAAAGTCTTATATCAAGCATGACAGGTTCTTCTGTAAGTCTTAAAAAACTAAAAAAAAAGGATTTGAGATATGAATTTAACAAATCTAATTGCAGGTTTTATGGCATAAAAATCCACCTAAATCTATGTCATCAAGCTCTAGTGATACAAACCAAATCAACTATACATCAGAAAAACGTTTTTCCTGATTACCTTCAACTATATCAGAAACACTGATGTTTAAAATATTTTCTTTCTATGTGTTTGATGTGTAAATATAGGTTTCTTTGTTTTCTTCTTGATGCTGTTGTTTTAGTTCTTGTTTATACAGAATTTATTTTAAAATTCTGTACATCTTGTTTTTTCTTGATTATTTTTTTGTCCAATAACACAGCTATAAAAAAGAAATAAATTTTAATCTGTATCTTTATCTCCAAACCTAATCAAACATACTAATTAATTAAACTAAATTGGGTGTTATGATTTGACTCATAAACATGTAGTCATTAATATTAAGACTACATTTAATTGTAATATATCAGCTAATCCCAAAATAGAGCATTTTAACAGTCCAGTATTTTAACAGTTTAGATAATGATCAATTATATCAAACCATAAACATCAAACAGTTATCTGGTATTAATAATTACTTTTACACATCAATGTTATTGTACAAGCATTATGACAAAGTTACTAACATTTAGTAACAGTAAGTTTTAATAAACATATTTCCAACAGCTCTTACAATAAAACACTTGTTTCAGTCATTAGTCCTAACAGGTAATCTTATTTCTCAATTTACATTCAATGAAATGAGTATGAGTTAAAAAAAATCAAATTATTGAAATCCAAAATATTAGGATTTCAAACCCCATCACACATCATTAACAATGGAGACTTCAGGAAGCTTATCTCTGTTAGGCTTACCTTAAAACCACCAAATGGGATAGAATTTCTCACAGGTTGATTGAGAGAATAAGATTTAATACTACTTAGACTCTCTGCTCATAATCATTCTCATCCTAGTGACAAAAAGTACAAGAAAGTACAAAAAAAAAATTAAAATGTCAAAGATTGTAGAGAATAAGGAACATGTCTTTGACAGAGACAGTCTGTTGCCATGACAATAAGGGGCAAAACATTGTTTAAGTCCAGATATGCCTCCACACAATGTTTGGAAGCTGCTTAGCCAGATAGTTTCTTAATTCACTGAACCATAAGGAGGAGGAGGAAGAACAACACAATCAGATTTACAAGGTTCTATTATTACAGGTAGGGACGCGGTGGCTCAGTGGGTTAGGACGCTGAGCTTGTCGATCAGAAGGTCGGCAGTTTGGTGGCTCGAATCCCGAGTGCTGCATAACAGAGCGAGCGCCTGTTACTCGTCCCAGCTTCTGCCAACCTAGCAGTTCGAAAGCACGTAAAAATGCAAGTAGAAAAATAGGGACCCTACGGTGGGAAGGTAACAGCGTTCCGTGCGCCTTTGGCGTCTGGTCATGCTGGCCACATGACCACGGAGATGTCCTCGGACGAGCGCTGGCCCTTTGGCTTTGAAACGGAGATGAGCACTGGCCCCTGGAGTCGGAAACGACTAGCACGTGTGTGCGGGGGAACCTTTACCTTTACCTTTATTATTACAGGTAGTCTCTGTCTCTAGACCTTTACTTTTCACAGGGTAAGCAGAAAAGATTGGGAAGAAGACAAGCCAAATAATTGCCAAAAATAGATATTTGAAGAAGTCCCTTAGTCAATCCTAACTCAATGAAGACTTCCTTGCAACTGTTTATGATAAAGTAATAGTTATACTTCATGATAATTTGATAATTATCCTAATCAAACCAAGACGGCCCGCTTAAATCAAGTCCTTTTTCTCTGAGAAACTAGCCAAATGTCTTTTGGAAGGCCTATTATCCATAACTGATTTGCTTTTCACAAAACTGGCAAATCCATCATATCCTATCTATGAATTTCATATAGCCTTTTTGTTTATAGGAAACCTGCTACAAATCTATTTTATTAAAATATTTATCTTCAATGTGGGCATAAACCCAGATGGCTAAAAGTCATGTCTATGATAGTAGGATTATATTGCTTTCAAAAAACAATAAAGTAACCTGCTACATTCAGAATATCTCATTATAAACTGATTTTCAGCATACTTTCTACGCATCACATTGTTTTAATCCTTTGCTGTGTATGTTTCCCAAATGCAGGGTTTTAAAAGACAAATTCCTCCATGCTAAGACTCCTTTAATAGAGGGAGGGAAGGAGGGAGAAAACAAAATATGATCACATTCAATTTGAAAAAAAGTAAATGTAGCCTCTTTTCCCTTGCTGGGAAATTACACCTTTAAAAACAAAACACATTTAAATTCAACTAGAAATCCTGTTCTTTTGGATCTGTTCACAGAAAGAATGCAGAATCAGATACAGTAAAATGAAATGAAATCCCTCAATTAGTCAATATCATATCTGAGCAGCTTGAAGTTCTTTTCTGCTTTTTTAAGAGGCACAGAATAATTTGTTTCTATTCATTCTCTTTATATTGTTCATAATTGTACATTCTCCCTATAGTGCACCCATCAAAGTTCTGCTTAATAGCTTTTTCACAGAACACTCAGTAGATTTCCTTTTTTTTCTCTTTCTTCACATTTAACATTAATCATGAGCAGCCATAGTGGTCATCCCTCAATTATTGATGTTCTTTTCGTTTAAGGAAAGTCCATGCACACCTTAATGCTATCTTAATTAGTTCAGTGAAAGAAACAACTAGACATTTTAGAACTGCACATCCTAACCAGAAAAGCAAAGATGTCCTCATGGGTATAATAGAAATCTGGTAGCAGTTGAGACCCATGACTACAATGTAAAAGTTGAAGGATATCACTTCTTCAGCAGATCCAGTAAAAAAAGGTAGTAAAGTGACACTGTCTGGAAAGAAGTCATAGCTTTGGAGGCATTCATGTTTTGAATATGGAAGTTCTATTGGAAGCATCTAGGTGAGATATAAAGGAGTTAGAAGCAAAAAAATTACCTTTATGGAATTTGATTATAGACTACCTGCTCTGGTGGAGGATATTGATAACATATAGAAGAGTCCCACTAATTTCTGATCTCTTTTTCAAATGATGGAAAAAGAATCAACGGGGTCAGCTCTTCTGATCTTAGCGCTGACAAATAAAGCAGAATTGATTGATGAACTCAAAATGTGAAACATCTTAGAAAAAGCAGGTTATGTTATGTTGGAGTTCAGAATAACAGGGACAGAAAAAGACTTCCAAAAGACAGATTTTAGTAAAATGGGACAAAACATAGCTAGCCGATACTAGCTTGACATTTTAAAGAATAAACAAGTCAAAGAGGGATGAAAGACTCTGAAAAGTGTAACACTAGATGCAAGAGATTACAAGTGATCTTCATGAAGAAAGGAAAATAGGGATACGAGGCTTATTGATGAACAGCAAGCACATTGACAGAACTTGAGTAGTAAAAGGAGATGTACAGGAAATGGAAGCAGAGGCAATAACTAAGGACAATTACAATCTAGTAATTCAAACCTGTAGGGATAGAATTAGAAAGGCTGAAGGTCAGAATTTTGAATCTGGTAGGAAAGCATAATCTAATAAAGGATTATCAAAAATAAAGGAAAAAATCTAGGAGGTTGTTAATTTATTGAAACTGAAAGGAAGGGAATACTGAGGAGCTATGGGAAAGCTATGTCTGAGAAAGCTATGTCTGAGAAAGCTTTGCAAATAGCTGAGGAAAGAAGGGAAGTGAAAGGCAAGGGAGAAAGAGAAAGATACACCCAACTGAATGCAGAATTCCAGAGAATAGCTAGAAGAGATAAGAATGCCCTCTTAAATGAACAGTGCAAAGGAATAGAAGAAAACAATAGAATAGAGACGACCAGAGATCTCTTCAAGAAAATTGGAGAGATGAAGAGAACGTTTCATGAAAAGATGGGCATGATAAAGGACCAAAATGGCAGGGACCTTACAGAGGCAGAAGAGATTAAGAAGAGGTGGCAAAACTACACAGAAGAACTGTACAAGAACGAACTTAACGTCCCAGATAACCACGATTGGGTGGTCACTGACCCCGACGAAGACATCCTAGAATGTGAAATGAAATTGGCCTTAGGAAATCTGAGCAACAACAAAGCTAGTGGAGGTGACAGTATTCCAGCTGAGCTATTCATAATCTTAAAAGACGATGCAGTAAAAGTGCTACACTCAATTTGCCAGCAAATTTGGAAAACTCAACAGTGGCCAAAGGATTGGAAAAGGTCAGTTTACATTCCAATTCCAAAGAAAGGCAATACCAAAGAATGTTCAAACTATCACACTGTTGTGTAGCCAGTTCTTTGCAAGCAATAAACGAGACGGAAGGTTGCAAACAGGAACATGCTTTATTTAGGCAAACAGGAACAGAACTGAAACAGTGGCTGCTGCACAGCTACTTATATGGTTGGACACTAGGCTGCAGCCAATAGGTTTAAAGGAACCCATTCCCGCCCCAAGTCAACCAATGATCTTCTTGGAGACAGCAAGTCTGGTTTAGTCATTGACCGTTACACAGACACACCATTGAGCAACCTTAAAGCAGCATTCAAACAAACACGTGAATCAGTACAAGTAAAAATCCCAATACATCACATCCCTTCCTCCTAGAATGTACACACATTATTAATAATATAATCTTGAAGATATTTTGGTGGTCTACGTGACCGTTCAGAATGCCTGGGGGTTCTGGGCAACGCCTGGTTTACCAGCTTGCCTGCCAGGCTGGGTAGACCAGGATTCTTGGGGTCACATGAGTTGAATTGACTCGAGTCTCTTTGGCTGGCCATTCCTGGTTGGCCCAAACCAAAGTCCAATGTGATAGCTGGGTCGGCAGAGCTGCTGCCTTGTTTGGGTTTTCCTTCCCCGTCAGGAAACCCAAGTTGCACTCCCGGGCTGTGTACATCTACGGCCACCTCCCCTTTGTAATGACTGAATGAGTCCTCAGAGCATGTGAACTGCTCTTTTAGGCTGCTGGCTGCCAGCTCTTGTTGCGGACCCACTGAGAGGTCCTTGTTTAGTGGCCGTTCTGCAAAACACCTTCACAACTGATCAATAAGTTGGTGAATGACTCGCCCCCCCAAACCACCTCATAGGAGAGGGGTCCTGAGACTTTAACAATTTTACCCGGCACCCACAAGTTCCCATGCCCGTAGTTCTGGGCTCACACCCCATCACCCACTTGCAACCCCCTTGGTGCCTTTGGACATGTGGTGTCTGCTGCTACCCGGTCAGGATGCAATCTGTCCAGTTTCGTGATTAATCTTCTTCCCCAGAAAAGCTCTGCTGGGCTTTTGCCCCTTGCTGTGCAAGGCATAGTGTGCTGGCAAAGCAAGAAAACAGCCAGCCTATGGTGCCAATCCCCTGAAAAAATGTGCTTGAGTGACTCTTTCATTGTACGCACCATGCATTCAGCCTGCCCGTTAGTTGAGGGGTGAAAAGGAGCCGACATTGCATGCCTTATGAGGTTAGCCCTCAAGAAGGCCTGAAATTCTGACGCTGTGAACTGGGCCCTGTTGTCCAAGGCTAAGACGTCTGGCAGCCCACGTGTAGCAAAAAGCTTCCTAAGTACCTGGGTGGTCCTAGCAGTAATCATATTAAGTATTGGAATTACTTCCAACCATTTAGAGTGGCTGTCAACCACTATCAAAAACAGCTGTCCCTAAAAGGGCCCAGCGAAGTCAACGTGAATCCTTGACCACGGTGTATGAGTCTCCTCCCATCAGTGGACAGGGGCCTGCGGCATCTCTGGTCTGGACTGTTGGCACATGTAACACCCTTGTACTTGGGCTTCGATAGCCTTATCTAACCCTGGCCACCAAAGGTAGCTCCATGCCAGTGCTTTCATCTGGACAATACCTGGATGGCCCTCATGCAGAGACTGGAGCACACAGTGCCTTAATGAACTGGGAACAATAACCCTGCTCCCCCATAAAATGCAGCTTTTGTGAACTGAAAGCTCATGTCTACATGTGAAGTAGCTCTGGAACTCTGGTCCCGAGCTATTTTCCAGCCACCCTGCGTGAACCCATGACAACACCCTGGTTAAAATTTTGTCTGCGCCAGTTTCCGCAGCTACATCCCCAGCATGGAGGGGAAGTTCAGGCAAATTGAATTGACAGGTGTGTGCTGCTGGAGCCAGATTTGGCTCCACATGTGGCAATGGCAACCTGCAAAGGCCATCTGCTTGGCCCATGTCTTTGCCAGGTTTGTGAACCAGCCTGTAGCTGTAGGCTGACATAAAAATGGACCACCTTAACATTCTTGAGGAAAGTATTTGAGGTGTCTGCCTATCAGTGGTAAATAACCCCAGCAATGGCTTGTGGTCAGTGAAAACTGTGAATTTCCAGCCATACAAATAATCGTGAAATTTTTTAACTCCGGCCACAATGGCCAGAGCCTCTTTGTCAATCTGAGCATAATTTCACTCAGCCAAGGACAAAGTCCTTGAATAATAAGCAATGGGGAATTGAGTCCCATCATCTGACAAGTGGCTTAGTACAGCCCTCACCCCATAAGGGGATGCGTCACACACAATACACACTGGCAAATTTTCATTAAAGTGTGTAAGCACTGAATTTGAGGACAGTAGTGATTTTACTGCCTTAAAATTATTTTCTTTTACCTTGTTTCCACTTCCACAGGGTGTTCTTGTCTAAGAGCCGGTGTAACGGCTCTGCCACTGCGGCCTTGTTAGGAAGGAACACATGGTAAAAATTCAGGAGACCCATGAATGCCTGGAACTCTCCCATGGATCTGAGGCTTGGTGCCAGCTGAATTGCCTTCAGGTTGGACTTGGCAGGATGGATGCCTTCAGCATCGATATGGAACCCCAGGGATTCAGTGGAAGGAACCCCAATTTTACACTTGTCCCTTTTCAGCTTGAGTCCCGCTGTGTGGAACCGCTGAAGGACGGCTTTGAGCCACTTTGCTAGCACCTCAGTGGACTCACCGGTGATGAATCATCAAAATATGGGCAGACCCCTGGAATACCCTTGAGTGTACACTCCATAACTCCCTGGAAGATTCCCGGGGCTACGCTAACCCAGAATTAGAGGTGCTTGACCCTAAAAGCCCCCCTATGTGTCACAATTGTTTGTGTGGCTGCTGTGGCCTCATCCACTGGTAACTGCTGATAGGCCTGTGCCAAATCTAACTTAGCAAACACGGTACCCCCTTGCAGTGATGCCAAAATGTGGCTAACGACTGGCACTGGGTATGCAAGCTGCTGCAGTGCTTGGTTAATGTTGCACTTGTAATCAGCGCAAATCCTGATCTCCCCATTGGCCTTAAGTGGCGTGACAATGTGAGTTTCCCATTCACTCCCATCTACAGGCTGTAATACCCCCTGACTGACTAGCTTGTCCAGTTCTGCATTGATTTTGTGTTTTAGTGCAAAAGGCACTCAATGGGGCTTAATCCTAATGGGTGTTATGGAAGGATCAAGCTTAAAGGCTATCAGAGGGCCCTTGTACTCTCCCAAGCTTGTGTCAAAAAAATCTGCCAATTCCTCACATACTGATGCCAAGTTCGCCACTTGTGTCCAGTGGATCCTGGTTACTTGAATGCGCAAGGTATCAAACAAATCAAGCCCAATTAGGCTTGTTCTCTGGCCCTCTACCACAATGACATCTAGGGCTCCCAAAAGCCCTTGAATTTCACAGCCAAAGTGGCCTCTCCCTTGACTGCTACTCAGAAATTCTGGAAGTCTGTTAGAATGATGTCAGATGGCTTAAACTTGGCCCATCTCTTGTTGTGGCTGCACACGAACTGGAAAGTCTCAAGGGAAATAATGGATACAATTGAACCAGTGTCCAGTTCCATCCTGCAAGGAACACCTTGCAGCTTGACTTGAAGCCGAAGTTTTTGTTTAAGGGGGTGGCTAGCTCCCGTGTGGTAGACACTCCTGCAGCTGGAGCAGAACCCTATTCTATGCTGCCCCGGGGCCCCAGTACCTCTTCTGATCAGTTCATCCAGTTGGTGGTCCTTCTGGTGACCTCTACAGATGGCTGTGATGTGGACAGATTTTTCACAGGCCCGACACATGGCTGTCCTGAATTGAAAGTCTGCTCGTTGGTGGCGGCCGCCACAGCCCAATCATCAAAAGAAGGGAACTGCCTTGTAAATGGGCTTCTGTTCCTTTTCTTGGTGCTGTTGAATCTTGTCGACTTTGTGGTCAGAGTTGACATCTTCTCATTGCTCGGCATCCTTGTGGTGGACAGCTTCTTCGTGTGGAGTGCTTTTGGCGGGCTGCAATGCCTTCATGGCCCTGCTGGTGGCTTCATCCCCCATAACTTCTTTTAAGGCTTCTTGGAGCGACAGAGTCTCCTTCACGAAAAGTTTTTGTTGGAGCTCTCTACTCCTGAGTTCACAGACGAGGCGATCTCAAAGCCTTTCTTCCAAATCCATGAACTGACAAAGGCACGAAGCTTGTCTCAACGCCACGATAAACTCTGTGGCCATCTCGCTGGGTTGTTGTACTCGCTGTTTGAAAGCATGCCTCTACACTATCACTGACAGCTTTGGTTGGAAATGGTCGCTGAGCCATTTCTTCAGGTCCACGTAAGTAACGGACTCCAGCTGTGCCTGTGCAACCAAGTTCTCAGCGATGTCGAATGTTGCAGGCCCACAGACACAGAGAAGTGTTGCGGCCTTCAGGTCATCTTTGTCAACTTGATTTGCTTGGAGTTAATTCTTGCTTGGAGTTAATTCTCCACTCTTGAAATGTAGGACGACCATCTCTCTGGGTGCATGACATCGAATTCTTCGAGCTCTCCAACCTTCAACATGGTGAGAAGTCTTCATGGCTCATGTCTCGCATTGCCTCATGCTGCTAACTTCTTTGTAGGCTCTGGGACTGGTCCTCAGGGTGGGTGGTCTCTAGCATGGCTTGCTAGGCAGACCAAGAGGGGGGAACGCGGTCCCTGCCAGTCGCTGTGCTGGCTTCACCCCCTAATGACTTCAGGCTCTTATGAAGAAGCAACATCCCATCATCGTTGCCAGTGTTGTGTAGCTAGTTCTTTGCAGGCAATAAGCGAGACGGAAGGTTACAAACAAGAACATGCTTTATTTAGGCAAACAGAAACAGAACTGAAACAGTGGCTGCTGCACTGCTACTTATACGGTTGGACACTAGGCGGCAGCCAATAGGTTTAAAGGAAGCCATTCCCGCCCAAGTCAACGAATGATCTTCTTGGAGACAGCAAGTCTAGCTTAGTCATTGACCGTTACACTGACACACCATTGAGCAACCTTAAAGCAGCATTCTAACAGAAATGTGAATCTGTGTAAAGATCCCAATACATTACACACACCATTGCACTCATTTCACATGCTAGTAAAGTTATGCTTAAACTCCTACAAACTAGACTCCAGCAGTATGTGGATCGAGAACTACCAGAAGAACAGAAAGGGTTTCAAAGAGGCAGAGGAACTAGAGATCAAATTGCCTACATACGCTGGATCATGGAGAAAGCTAGGGAGTTCCAGAAAAACATCTACTTCTGCTTCATTGACTATACTAAAGCCTTTGATTGTGTGGATCACAACAAATTGTGGCAAGTTCTTAAAAAGTTGGGAGTACCAGACCATCTTATTTGTCTTTTGAGAAACCTATATGCGGGTCAAGAAGCAACAGTGAGAACTGGACACAGAACCACTGATTGGTTCAAAATTGGGAAAGGAGTCCAGCAAGGCTGTATACTGTCGCCCTGCCTATTTAACTTACAGAGCACATCATGAGAAAGACAGGGCTAGATGAATCAAAAGTTGGAATTAAGATTGTTTGGAGAAATATCAACAACCTAAGATATGCAGATGATACCACTCTAATGTCAGAAAGTGAAGAGGAACTAAAGAGCCTCTTGATGCGGATGAAGAAGGAGAGTGCAAAAGTGGGCTTGAAACTCAACATTAAGAAAACCAAGGTCATGGAATCCAGCCCTCTCAATTCCTGGCAAATAGATGGGGAAGAAATGGAGGTAGTGACAGATTTTATTTTCCTGGGCTCCAAGATCACCACAGATGGGGACTGCAGCCAAGAAATTAAAAGACGCTTGCTCCTTGGGAGGAAAACCGTGGCAAATCTAGACAATACACTAAAAAGCAGAGGCATCATCCTGCCAACAAAAGTGCATATAGTCAAGACTATGGTCTTCCCAGTTGCAATGTATGGCTGTGAAAGCTGGACCATAAGAAAGGTCAAGCGCCAAAGAATTGAGGCCTTTGAGCTATGGTGCTGGAGAAGACTCCTGCGAGTCCCCTGGACTGCAAGGTGATCAAACTGGTCAGTCCTAGAGGATATCAACCCTGACTGCTCTTTAGAAGGCCAGATCCTGAAGTTCAAACTCAAATAATTTGGCTACCTAATGAGAAGGAAGGACTCACTGGAGAAGAGCCTAATGCTGGGAAAGGTTGAGGGCAATAGAAGAAGGGGACGACAGAGAATGAGGTGGCTGGATGGAGTCACTGAAGCAGTAGGCGTGAGCGTAAATGGATTCCAGAAGATGGTAGAGGACAGGAAAGCCTGGAGGAACATTGTCCATGGGGCCACGATGGGTCAGACACGACTTCACAACTAATAACAACAATGGGAAAATAGAACTGTTTAATATCTTCTTTGTACCTATCTTCTTTTAGAAGAGGGAGTTAATCTGTCAAAAAGGTATTCAAGGAAAATATGCAGCATTTAGGGGAAAAATCACAATTTATCACAAGTCAGTTCAGAATAAATTTTATTACAGAATGATTAGTTTGGTAAACCACAAGGCAACACGATAATTGTAATGTAATGTATAATGTACCAAGTTTCAGGAAGGTGTTTGATATAGCCTCTCATGATACCAAGTTGTTTAGATCTTCTGCAAGCAAGGTGTCATAAAAACACTTCTAAATAAATTAATAGATTACTTTGTGACTACAATGGCTAAAAGTAGGTCATGTATATTATGATCTAAAGCAGGGGTGAGGAACTGTGGCTTTTTTATGACCTGTGGACTTCAACCTCCTAGAATTCCTGAGCCAGCATAATATGCAATCTGTGGATCTGCAACTGGTTGAACAACCACATGCAAGGTCCTTGTAAACAGTACTGTCCTGCCCTGGAAGGAAATATCAAGTAGGATCCTGCAGTAGCATTAAAAGTAAGAAAAGACAGATTACAATGACCTGAGCTGTTATGTCTGAAACAGTTTTCCTAGAAGTGGTATACTGCCCCTTATTGGAAATTTTCAAGTTCTCAAATTATCTGTTGAGAAAAAATTGGTGGCTTCCTATTTTGAACAGGAGATTGGATGATTTAGGTCCTCCACAAAGCATACATTCTAGAATCATAGGTTTATTCAGCAGTAAGTCCCACTGTTTTCAGTGGCACCTACTTCTAAGTGAGCATGTATAAAATAGTATAAAATAGCGCTTTCAAGAAAACAAGAAGTCAATCTCCTTTTTTGTGGAGATAAGCAGCGGATAACATATGGACAATTAACTAATACATACAAAAACAATTAAATTATAAAGTGGAGAAACTGCTATTTTAAAGGCATGTATTAAACAGCAAGATTGATCTTGCTGTTTAATTATTGAATAATTGAAGTAAAATTAACATACTGTATAAGAGCAGCCTTTGCTAGACCCAAAAGTATCCATTTTTATAGGGGATCCACCAGATGATTTCAAAAAGTCCATGCACACGCAAAAAAGCAATGATTTCTTATCACATACACACCCCTCCAACAAAGTGTAATTATTTCCACCTTGAACATGAGGGTTCCATTTAGTTACCACTACTTCCAGATGGAGATATGCCTGTCCCTCAAGAACAGACATGTCAAACACAAGGCCCGGGGGCTGGATCCGGCCCGCGAAGTGGTTTCATGTGGCCCGCGAAGCCATCCTGGAAACAGTGAGGAAACGGCCCCCATTGCCTTGGCCCTGGCCCAGAGACCCTCCTTCTGCCAGAGACCCTCAGATCTGCCCCACTCCTGCCCAGGCCCCCATAGGCACCCTTGATGCGAACGATGTAGAGCTGGCCACGCCCACCCAGTAGGCCATACACACACTAGCCACACCCACCCAGTAGGCCATGCCCACCCAGGCCACACCCACCCGGTCCCCTGAGGGCAACCGCAATGCTGATGCGGCCCTCAATGAAATTGAGTTTGACACCCCTGCTCAAGAATATATGACTGTTTAATGTCAGCTAAGAAAATAGCCATTGCTATATCTTGCAAATGTAAATCTGTGGGTTATGCATTGTGTAAGGTGTAAAGATGTTCTTTTAGTTTGGATTGATCCTGTTCTAGTACTCTAGTACAGAAGCAAAAAGAAATACAGGGAGTCCTTGACTTATAACCACAACTGAGACGAAATTTTCTGTTGCTAAGTGAGACATTTGTTAGGTGAATTTTGCTCCATTTTACAACCTTTCTTGCCACAGGTGACAAGTGAATCATTGAAGCTGTTAAATGAGTAAGAGGTTGTTAAATGAATCCGGCTTCCCCCTGACTTTGCTTGTCAGAAAGTCGCAAAGGGGGATCACATGACCTTGGTATGCTGCAGCCATCATAAATGTGAACCAGTTGCCAAGCATCCAAATTTTGATCATGTGACCATGGGGATCGTGCAATGGTCATAAGTGTGAAAAACAGTCATGTCACTTTTTCCAGTGCCACTGTAATTTTGAATGCTCACTACATGAACTGTTGTAATTCAAGGACTACCTCTACATTCTTATGTAAATCCTTCAAAGTCCCACCAAAGATAAATTGTTCACCTTTTAGAGTGTTTGAATATTAATCAGGGATTATGAGAACACAAATGACCATTTCTGTATGAATCCTAAGAAAAGGAGTTTTGTAACATTGCTAAAACCTACCACAAATCATTCAATAGCTGCCAGTTCTAGATTAGCCAACAAAGGCTTTCCCATTTTCTCATCAGTTTACCTGGAATAGACTTTGAATTTAATTGATCTTTTTAAAGAATTGCATTAAATTATGTTTTCTTAATTTGAGGAAAGTGTAACAATGTACTTTTGAGGTACTTTTGTTAAGGATTAGCAATTTTACATGTGCTTTTTCTTTAAAAAAATTGTTTTGTATGCCATTGAGGCCTGATGACTTGTGATTTTATAATTTGGCATTTGGGCTTACAGTTTTTTGAGCTGTTTGAGTCTGTTATTCTACCAATTTCCCACAAAAAAGAAATAGAAATCAATGTAAAAAATTTTTACGTGAACACACAGGTGGTTTTTCAGCTTTTCTACAGCCTTTAGTAAACTTTTTGTTGCTCAGTGACTTTTCTGTTGGTTTGCTGTTTCTTATATATGTAATCATTTTTAACTATTGTATTAGTAATCACCTTAGTGTTTTAACAGTGATGATTCTGATTATCTCAATTATTCTTACATATTTTAACATGACAAGTATTCCAATAAATGATTGAATAAACATCCTTCCATTATGCTGATGCTAACTATGAATTATACATATTATAGCACAATATCTGATGGACCTTAGTTTGAGGGAAGTTTCTTTTAAGAACTAATAAAAATGCACTGAATATACAGATAGTCCTTGACTTAACAATCACAAATGAGCCTGAATTTTGTTTGTAAGTAACTGCTGTTGTAAGTCAGGTTACCAAGTGACCTGACTCAATTTTATGACTATTTTATGACAGTTATTAAGTAAGTCACCACAGGAATCACACAGTCAGAAATACAAAACTACCCATCATAAGCCCAATAGGTGTTTTTTTTTTACCAGAAAATGGCAAAAAAAGTTATAAAACACAAACATGAGACCACAGGTCACCGAAACCAGTCATAAATACAAGCTAAGTCAGGGGTCTTCAAACTTGGCCCTTTTATGACTTGTGGACTTCAACTCCCAGAATTCCTCAGCCAGCGTGCTGAGGTCATGTGACTGCAGGAACAGTGCAGCAATCATAACTTCCTGGATGGTCATAAGTAGCTTTTTTCTGTCATAGCTTCAAACAATCATAAGTCAGAGACAGGCTTATTTTTTTTTTTAGTTATCCATCACTGAAGGCAATTCTGCATTGCAGACTAAGCTGCTTGTCTCTCATGATGCTCCCTGCTGTTTCTTAAATCAAATTTTGAAATCCTGGACTGCGGGGGATTAGCAATGGGGTTTGCTCAGGGTGGACTGCATCTACCACAAGAGCCAGGTGGTTGTTCCTCTGCTACTTGCCCTTCCCACCATGTAGGAAAGGCGAGCCTCGGTGTGCGCTGATTTTCCAGGGCCTCCTTGCTTTTCCTTTTAGGGATTTCTCTCCTTATTAGTCCTTGCACCTTTCCTTTGCCTTCCTTCACAGATGTTTGCACATATAAATGCCTTCCCATCCCTTTTTCCACATTATCTCATTTTCCTTTCTCGCTTTATAATAACATTCCTGTTTTGATGCTACAGTAATTAAAGCAACAGGGACAACTTGTTCCTTCATTCTAAAATCACCGTTGTGTAAATGGAAACGACATGTAGCTTCATAGGAACAAAAAACTAATGCTCCCATTTCCAACATAAATATGCATATTGTAAAACTAAGGGAAGACGAACTTGATTTATTATCACAATTGAGTCCAAAATTTTTGTTGCAAAGAGTGATAGTTGTTAAGTGAGTTTTTCTCCATTTTACAACATTTCTTGCTATAGTTGTTAAGTAAATCACTGAGTTGTTAAGCAAAGTGAATCTGGCTTCCTCATTGACTTTGCTTGTCAGAAGATCACAAAAGGGGATCACATGATCCTGGGACACTGCAACCATCATAAATATGAATCAGTTGCCAGGTGTCTGAATTTTGATCATGTGACCATGGGGATGCTGCAGCAGTCATAAGCATGAAAAATGGTCTTGTCACTTTTTCAGTGCCATAGTAACTTTGAAAGGTTGTAAGTCAAGGACCACCTGTAGTGAGTGCAGGAGACAAGAAAGCAAGGGGAGTACACTTCATCCATCCTGGTCAGAAACTGAATGCATGTCTAATGGGAGATGTAAGAATTTGGAGGGAGCATAAGTCTCCAGTGGTGAGGATAGTGCAGTGATTTAACAGGCCATTGATGGATCAATCACATCCTTATTAAAAATGCAGAGAACATAGCAGAGAAAGTAGGTCAAAATGGCTGCACAGGCAGTCACCAGTCACTGGGAGGGGAGGGTCATGCAGCCTATCAGAATTGAGGCTAGTCCAAAACAAAGCACTGGAAACCATCTGAAAGGCTTAAGACGTCTCAAATTAAAAAAAAACCAACTGTTTTAAATCAAGCTTATAAAACACAGGTGTGGGAAGCATGGGCAGTGGACTGGGAGTGGCAGGAGGACAGCATCATTGATTTCTTCATTCCTGCGAGCAGATGGGGATCCATACTAGCAATGGGACAAGCAGAAAGTGTCAATGTACCACCTGTGTGCTTCTTTTTCTTTATCTCATCTGAACATGGCATTTATATCCTACTTAGTTAGGCATGGCTAAATGTTTCATGTGTTTTGGTGCAACTCTCTACAATACCCATGATTAGGGATTTAAAAGAAACATGGTTCTGCTAGGAGCAAATCTGCTTCTTACAGCAACAGTATTATTGATCTTTCTTCAAAAAACAATAACAAAGAACAATGTGATGAGGATAGAAATCTCTTCCCTCCTTCTCAAAACAAGTGAATCACTCCATTCATCTCTACCTGCAATCTAGCTCAGAAGTATCCATGGAGGAAGAGTCAAAAAAAGCAAGATGGCCGACCCTTTTCTGGGTGCATTGACATCATACAACCATAGAAAACTGGTAGGAGCTGCATTGCAATATCACCATCTTGCCCATTTTGAGACCTCCAATTGACACCACAGATTTGATTGTCTTCTTTTCATCTGCTGATATTTTGAAAATTTCTACTTCTGCAAGACACAATGATCATAGAGTCCGCTCAGAAAAGAAACCTAATTTTTTGAAGCCAGCAAGGAAGAGAGATTTTCAAGAAATGTTTCTACAACATAAAGACTCCCAGCACAGACATCAATGCTAAATTCTTATTGTCTGGTCACTAAGTCTTGCAAAAACTAAGATTTGTAATAACTGGCTGTGACTATAATGCTGGTAAGTCAAGAGGAGGTACAGAGGCACTTCCTTAGCAATCTGATGTGAATGGAAGAGTGAGTTATACTTATTTATATCCCGCCTTTATTTCTACAAATAACTCAAGGCAGCAAACATATTCAACACAATTTTGTCCTCCTATTTTCCCCACAACAATAACCCTTTATGGTGTGTTATGTATCCAGGTGCAGGCATCTGCATAGCAGCAGCCACCAGGGGGCGTTGGCCTGGACGGTTTTGGCGGGAAACCTAGTTTCGGCGTGAAACCTAGGGCCAACCCCATTGGCCAGCCGCCTACCTGACCAGGTATATAAGGAGGCCAGGTAGCCCTTGTTCTTCAATACGAACCCCCCCAAATAAAGAGCTGAACTCGTACTCCGGCTGGCGTCTCTTCCTTGCGTTGGACCCACTACATTACAGTGGCGACGAAGGTGGGATCCTGCCAACAGAAGAGCTGAAGTCACTAGGGGGAACGCACCGCGAGCTGAAGGGAAAGAAGCATCTTTTCCTTTGTCCCCCCCGACACGACCGCCAGCCACCGTGAGCAGCACAGACCAACACCGGTCACTGCATCTGAGATGAAAGACCAGCAACCCCGACAACCGACCTAGTGATGGCACGGACTGGACAACCCCACGAATTCGACACCCACCACCTCGAGAAATGGGCCCGATACCTGTCGCACGCCAAGCTGTACATGCGGTTCAACCAAATCTCGGAGGACGGCTCAAAGGCGGCCGCCCTGCTCTGCATAGGGGGACCCGCACTCCTCAAGGTCACCGCAAATCTGTTCGCCCCAGAGGCCATCGATACCGTCTCTTACCAGGACCTCGTGGCCAAGCTAAATGCCAACTTCCAACCCCGGTTGTCCAAACTGGCTTCGAGGTTGCAGTTCGAGAAGAGGGACCAGCGTCCCGGTGAGTCTGGGGCCGAATACATCGCTGCCCTGCGAGAAGCCGCCGTCGCCTGCAAGTTTTCGAACCTGGAGGAGCAGCTATGAGACAGGCTGGTCTGCAGCCTACGAGACACGAGGCTGCAGGAACGCCTGTTCGCAAAGGAGGAAATCTCACTCCAGGAGGCCCAGGACGCCATCCTGGCCCACGAAGCGGCCTGCGGGGTTGTCCAGGCCATTCAAGAGTCCAGAACAGGCAGCCAGACAGCCAGCATCCACCAGCAAGTCGTCGCAGCCGAGGACGAGGAGGACGAACGAAGCATCGACCTCCTCCGGCGGAAATCGACCACCGACCAATGAGGTGGGCACCAGGACAAGCCCAAACCGGCCAACAACTCACAGAAGTGCGCAGGCTGCGGCGGAAACCACGTGCGCAGTTTCTGCAAGTTCCAGTCAGCCACGTGTCGGGCCTGCAAGAAGACAGGCCACATAGCCGCGGTCTGTCGTAGCCGCCGCACCCGAGAGGAGATCCACGAGCTGTGCCAGAAGGAGTCGCTGTTGAGAGGTACTGGGGCCCCAATCCAAATTAAAATTGGCCATGTCAAGAGCTGGCTGGGCGTATACCACACGTGTAGCCGCCGGCTGCTCAGACCCAAAATTAGATTAACAATCCGCTTGCAGGGTGTCCCCTGTAGCATGGAGCTTGACTCCGGATCAGCGGTCTCCGTCATTTCGGACGAGACCTTTAACTATATTAATAGCCAGAGCAAGCAGCGGGTTCAATTGCAGCCCTCAAAATTAGCCTTGACCGACTTCCAAAATTCGCCGGTCAAGGTAAAGGGGGAGGCCACCGTTTCCGTGGGGTTTAAGAGTCGTGAAGGGCACTTGGAGGTCATAGTGGTAGAGGGCCGGAGAGCCAGTCTAGTCAGCCTAGACTGATTTGAGGCCCTGGGAATCACCGTCTCTGGGATCCACCGGATCCAGGGGGAATCCATCGAGGCCGTCTGCCCCCCCATCTCCTTCAAGTTAAACCCAAACATTTCCCCCATTAGGGTCAGGCCGCGGCGAGTCCCCTTCGCGCTCAAGCACAAGATTGAGTGCGAACTGGACAAGCTGGTGGCCCAGGGAATCTTAGAGCCCGTAGACGGGGGAGAGTGGGAGACCCCAATAGTCACCCCACTTAAGGCCAACGGGGAGGTGAGGATCTGCGCCGACTACAAGTGTTCGGTGAACCATGCCCTAACCCCGCATGCTTACCCGGTCCCCACGGTCAGCCATGTTCTTGCTTCTCTCCAAGGCGGCACCATCTTTGCAAGGCTCGATCTTGCGCAGGTGTACCAGCAACTCACAGTTACCAGGCCAACAGCTGACACTCAGACAATAGTGACGCACAGGGGAGCGTTCAGGGTAAACAGGCTGCAGTTTGGGATCAGCATAGCTCCAGGCATCTTCCAGGAAATCATGGAGAAAACGCTCAGGGGCATCCCAGGAGTCTGCCCTTATTTTTATGACGTCCTGATTGCTGAGGGAGGTACTATCCAGGCTGCACACTGCTGGCCTCAAACTAAAGAGGGAAAAGTGCAGCATTGGTGTCCCTTCCACGGAGTTCCTGGGATTCAGGTTAGATGCCAAGGGGATCCACCCCACAGAGTCCAAGGTAAGGGCAATCAAACTGGCACCCATACCCAAGAACAAGGCAGAGCTACAGGCATTCCTGGGCCTGCTCAACTTCTATCACACCTTCCTGCCCCACAAGGCAGCCATTGCAGAACCACTGCACAGGTTATTGGACAAGAAGGAAGCATGGGTCTGGACTTCCGTCCATGATCAAAGTTTCAGAGCTTTAAAAGCGCTACTGTCTGACAAGTCCACAGTAACACCCTTCATCGAAACAAAGCCCATATGCATCGCGTGCAATGCATCCCCTTATGGCGTGGGCGCAGTACTAAGTCACCTCAAGCCTAATGAGGCTCAAATTCCCATAGCCTACTATTCCAAGACGCTGTCTGGAGCAGAGAGGAACTATGCCCAAATAGATAGGAAAGCCCTGGCAATCGTGGCAGGAATTAAGAAGTTCCACGATTATCTGTATGGCAGGGAGTTCACTGTCTACACAGACCACAAACCACTCCTAGGCCTGTTCACAACGGACAAGCAGACACCCCAAATTCTATCTCCCAGAATGCTCCGGTGGTCCATCTTCCTTGCAGCTTACAATTGCAAGCTGGTGCACCAGCCAGGGAAGGAGATGGGCCATGCAGACGGTCTAAGTAGGCTACCCATAGACACCACTGAACCAGACCCGGTCCCAGCAACACAGATCCTAGCTCTGCAGGAACTACCTGAATGCCTAGTACATGCCAAGGACATTGCAACCAGCACAGCCTCTGACAACATCATGAGCAGGGTACACTCATGGGTTTGCACGGGGTGGCAAGACAAGTCCCTAGGGCCTGAATTCCAGGCCTACTTCGCCAGGCGACACGAGCTCTCCACGCACCGGGGTTGCCTCCTTTGGGGAAGCAGGGTCATCATTCCCACAGCAGGGTACTGGAATCCTTACATGAGGGACATCCGGGTGTGGTTAGGATGAAGGCACTGGCCAGAAGCTACCTCTGGTGGGCAGGGCTGGACAAGGACATTGAGGAATGGGTCAAGGCCTGCTACACATGTCAGAGATCCAGGCCAGAAATGCCACATGCCCCAGTACACAGGTGGGAGGCCACACACACACACCCTGGTCCCGCATTCACATCGACTATGCGGGGCCTTTCCAGGGCCAACTGTTCTTAGTGGTAGTGGACAGCCACTCTAAGTGGCTGGAGGTAGTCCCTGTTCCCAACATGACCCTGGCAAGGACAATCCAGGTGCACAGAGCCCTCTTTGCCACACACGGCCTCCCCGACGTAATTGTATCTGATAACGGGCCTCAGTTTACCGCTAATGATTTCCAGGCGTTCTTGAAGGCAAATTGGATTAGACACGCCACCTCTGCGCCCTTCCAGCCATCGACTAACGGGCAAGCTGAACGGATGGTAAGGACGACCAAGGACGCACTCCGGCGCATCATCAGCGGGGACTGGCATCACAGACTGGCAAAATTCCTGCTCGCCCAACACACCACACCTTGTGTGGCCACCGGGAAGAGCCCAGCAGAACTATGATGGGGATGGCGCCTCATCACCAAGCTTGACCGTTTGCACCCTGACCGGGTGGCAGCAAAGACGGACAGGCCTGCATCACACAGGGTACTCAACGTGGGGGACCTGGTTTCGGCAAGGAATTATGGGGCAGGACACACATGGATTCCGGGGACAGTGGTTGACAAAACGGGGCCTCTATCCTACATCGTAGGGGTGGAGGGGGATCGACACATCAGGTGTCATATTGACCAGCTCAGAGGAAGGGTCCCTGAGTGCACCACACATGCCCAACCTGACAATGATACCCCAGAAGAGGCCAGACCAACCAGGAACCACACGGACCCTGAACCTGAGGAAGACGGCTTCCTACAGCCAGCCCTGCAGCAACAGCAGGGCATCATCGGTGGCAGGAACCTGGCAACTGGGCTTAACCCAGCGCAAGAGCACCGCAAGACAGAGAGGCGGGGCCAGGGAGAAGCCACGCCCAGACGGTCCACCAGACCCCACAGGACACCTGCGTACCTAGCAGACTATGTGTGCAAGTGACCCCAATACATCGTATACATTATGCATGCATTGTACATAGTTATGTGTGTTATAGTTATAGGAGGTTCTTCTCTAAGGGGGGAGGGGTGTTATGTATCCAGGTGCAGGCATCTGCATAGCAGCAGCCACCAGGGGGCATTGGCCTGGACGGTTTCAGCGGGAAACCCAGTTTCGGCGGGAAACCTAGGGCCAACCCCATTGGCCAGCCGCCTACCTGACCAGGTATATAAGGAGGCCATGTAGCCCTTGTTCTTCAGTACGAACCCCCCCCCAAATAAAGAGCTGAACTCGTACTCTGGCTGGCGTCTCTTCCTTGCGTCGGACCCACTACATTACATGGTGGGCTGGGCTAAGTGACTGGTCCAAAGTCACCCAGCTGGCTTTCCTAGCTAAGGCTGGATTTAAACTCAGGGTCTCCAGTTTTAATCATTAGATCAAACTGACTAAAATATCAAACATATTATAATACAGTAAACTCCAGTGTATTCAGATAAAGTGGAGGGGAAACAGAAATTATAATTTTTTAATATTGGAATGGTCTTTAAATCAAATGTATGGTCAGAGGACAAGGCACAGAAGTAAACCACTACATGTATTAAATCAATCAGGAAGATAAGTAAAAAGCATTAAAAGTAAATAAATACAAATCTGCTTAGGGAAAACAAATTAACAAGACTGCTGTACAATTAATGGTCCCACAGTAACAGAGATTGCTAGTAATTTGGCTATCCTTTTGGATATATTTATTGAGCTGTCAGCTAAATGGAAGCAAGTGTTCTCCTCAGCCAATCTTGCATGACCATGAGTCAGAAAAGAATTATTAATTCAATGGCCTTCTCCTGTAAAAGCAGCGTTACCAAAAGACATGTAAAACAATTTATGTGTCCTCCAGAGGCATAGGCAAAGACATTCTTGAACTGGAACATTGTGAAATCTTCTGGCCTTATATCAAGTTAGGGTAAAAGCTGCCCTGTGAGATGGACAAAGGATGTTTGCTAAGCTTTTTACATGAGAAGATAATATCCTAAAGACAGCATACCAAGGTGTAGCATGGCATAACAAGCAGGGACAAGTCCTGCTGAATACCTATATCAAGAGTGCTTTGCTTCAAATTTAACCTGGGCTAGGAGTGATCAAATAGTTAACAGAAAAACTGTAATAGCAGGATCTCCCCCTTATAAAATCAAGGGGGCAAGGTATGATCAAAGAAGTGTAATTTAATCCAGAATTTCAGATAACAGAATCGCATAAAAGTTTCAAAAGAAATTAACTCAGATTCCAGCCTTATCAGGTAGCTGGAGCTATTCTTGGATACTCAGAACAATTTTGGAGTGAACATCCAATGGGATTTGGGTTATGATGAAGCAAAAATCTGCACTATGCAACAGCTGATAACTAATTTCTTGGTTCTAAAGATTCTAATGGCTGCTATTATTTCCATTTAAAAGCCAATGGGCCTGAGCACTAATAGTCATAGGTCTCTAACCTTTCCAGCTCAGCGGACCAGTGGAAGTGGTAGTGGCAACAGGGGAGGGGAAAGAGTGGATGGTTTTGCACTCGCCATGCCATTTTCACAAATGCAGTTCCATATGCGTGTGCACACACATGCTTGCCCACCACTTCTGCAGTCTAGTTCCGAACAGGCCACAGCCTGGCACTGAGCTGCAGCCTGGGGGATGGGGACCCGTCCTTACTGTACTATTCATTCCAGGAGGCCAATGCTTGGAGGCTGCACTAATACAGATCTGTTGAAATTTAAGCAAGTGAGCAAACCCCTCACTCACTAGCACTGATGAGATTGCCAAGTCAGGTAATGAAATGTTTGCAAGCAAACAACCAAATTCAGAGAGTATCTGTCAGAATCCATTTATATCACATTCATAAATGTATGTTTAAAACATTATCCCCCACCCCTGGATTCTGCCATCTCCCGAGGAAGGAGGAGCGGATGTGGATTCAGCCTGCCTTAGGTTATTTCAAAGACCAAGGAAACCTTTTGAACTGGGGGAACAAAGGGGAGGGTTAAGGAAGAAGGCATCTGGCCTGTGTCTCTATTTGAATCTGTAAAGGAAGAAGGCAATAACCATAAAGATCCAAAGTTCCCTTTTTCCCACAAAAGCGATGACACGAAGTAAATGATGGGGGACTGACCAAATGGGGTTGAGGGAAGGGGGGTTGAACCAGGAACTCTTTATAAACTTTCAATCTGTAAAACAATACCAGGTCCTGTCTTGTATTTCCACAACCAAACATGTCCTAGTAAAAATTCCTTTTGGACTAGAGCTGACTCCAAGAGTTTTTGTTTTCCTAAGACGTGGATTGGGGTGGGTATCATTTAATTTTCTATTAAATGTATCATTTAATTTTCTATTAAATGATGTAAAATGATGTAAAAACATTTTTAAAGAGATTTTTTAAAAATTACTATTTCACAGTATATTTTTCTATACCAGTCAGGTAACCAAGATGTGGCATAGAGTTTATTGATTGCACTTTTCAAGATAATTGATTAAATATTTTTTCAAACCCTTCCTATGTCCCATTTTGTTCCTGAGATTATCAGAAAGCTGTTCCAATCTATTTCTGCTTGAAGGGAAGAATCTATATGAGTAAACAATGCCAAAATTGGCCCATATCAATCCACACTCAACAGAAGCAATTCTACTGATGTTAAAGTTTTTAAGTTGTGTGATTAATTTTGCAATCTCAGTTGGGAAGACTGATGGCCAATTTGGCATGACATCAAGGCTGAAAGTCAATAGGGGAGGAGTCATTGCTAACTGAATGAATGTCTATGTGCATCTGTGAATTCACCAGGAAATGCTGCATGTAAGACTTCATGACATAAATGTTACTCATACCTGTTACAGTTAAAGCTCAGGTTCTTTTGGTTTGGTCACGTTTGAGCTTGAAAGATTTTCCCGTTTTGTATAGCTTATTAAATCATCATCATTGCAAGCTTATAATCAGAGAACCTAATATATAGTGCTCGACTTATAACACCATTGGACCTGGAATTTCCATTGCAAGTCATTGTGATTAGAAGTCGAATTAGCACCAATTTTATGGCAGTTTTTATGGTGATTATTTAGTGAATCACCATGATTATTAAATGAATCCAGTTTCTCCAATGGGCTTGCATTGCCAGAAATAAGTAAAAAGTTTACAAATCATGATTGCATGACCATAGAACATTGCAACCAGTTGTAAATGCAACTCAATTGCCAAGCTCCTAAATTATAATCACATGGCTGCAGGGGTGGTACAACTGCCATGCGAATACATATTGTAAGTAACATTTTTCAAGGCTGTTGTAACTTTGAACCGTCATTAAACATATGATTGTAAGTCGAGGACTACATGTAATAAATATAATAAGCTAATAAATAAAAGGAACAAAGTGGCAATCAGATCGATATTATTGTTCAGCCATAAATGAACAAGAAAAGTAGAAGCACAAAATCAACAACCTAAGAAAATACATCAGAATTGTAGTCAGAAAAAAAGTTACAAACAATAATATTGTATTTAATAGTACTGCATTTACTTTCTAATCAATTTTATTGATTAATCAAAATCGATTAATCAAAATCAATATTTTGGAGTAATGTTTTACATAACATTTAAGATAAGGCAGAGAATGTGACAAATTTGTTTAATTGCTTGAAACTACAACTGAAATGTAGTTCTTTGTGGAAACAATAGCTTCCTGATTTTATGATGCAATATCCAACTGAAGAATATACTCAACAATTTAGAGTATATAAAAAGGAAACGTGTATACAATTTGTACATTAGGTGAAACATATGAATGTGTTTGTAAATTTTAATGAGAAATTATTTGTTTAAAAAAAATTAATTTCTACTTTGACCTTGTTCCTAAGTTAAGACTTTAAGTATTGAATCAACATGTTAGGGAAAATTAATCCATGGACTAAGCTTCCAAAGTAATTGACATAATTCAGGTTTGAATATTTTTTTAAAAGCAGAATGCAAATTTTAAATTTTAAAAAGGCAGTTGGACTTGAGCTACCTAAAAAAAGAAAGAAAGAACATGGCAAGAAGATTCTCAGAAGGTAATTTTGGGTAATACGATGAGAAGAGAGAAGGAACACCTTAGTTCGTGCACCTTCCATTAACATCTTACGATCATACCTGTGCAATAACATTGGTTCATTCTACAGACCTGGTAAATAGGTATGTAGGTTATTTTTGTTCCATGAAGTAGGTTGATATAAATTGCTATTTGTCCCCTTCAACCCTTTTATTCTGGTTTGGTTAACAGTTTAACAGTTTAATGGTAATCTTTGGCATTTTCTCCCATTTTCCTCCTTAGATCGCAAGTTTATTATTGCCAATGCCCAGATGGAGAATTATGCTATCATTTACTGCAATGATGGTTTCTGTGAGATGTTTGGCTACTCTCGGGTAGAAGTTATGCAAAGGCCTTGCAGCTGCAATTTCCTCACTGGGCCTGACACCACACCCAACTCCATTGCGCAGCTGGGACAAGCATTGCTTGGATCTGAGGAATGTAAACTGGAGATCCTCTACTACAGGAAAGACAGTAAGCATTCATAACATTTCTTTATTTTCTAGTCCCAGGTACTTGCCATTTTCTTTTTTAGGATTCAAATATTTGGATAGTATTATATGGTCTGGACAGGACTGTAATATTAAGCGAACAATACCACTACATAAATATCCAATGAACACAGAGGCAGATATTACTGTATGAAATAAATATGGCTTGAAAGCCAGTATTGAAAATTCAAAACGAAGATGATTACTTTACAGAGGTCTCTAAATTATGGCAAACAGCAATGCCTTATATATAGGAATAATGATTTTACTATGCAGTTATGTCTGATTTTAATAACTTAAATAGCCTCCAGATCACTTATCTCCTACCCGCTTTTAAGCTAAGAGGAAATGTGAAGTCCAAAATCAGAAGATGAAAAAAACATCCTTGCAAATGAATCAATTGTGTCCATAGTTTAGGTACAAGAATATTATAAATCTTGAGCAGTCACTTGACTTCTAGCTTAGTTCCACAGTTATTTTCAAAGTTCCTGCCTCCTGATACTAGTAATGAATCTAATATTTTGCACCAGCAAGATTAATATTTTGCACTAGTCAGTTGAGTAATTTGCAACTGACTTAATACCTCACTCATTATTGCTGAAATGTACCTAAACATAGAGCACAGAATCATAGGACTGAAAGGGATTTCAGAAGTGTTCTGGTGCAACCCATTGCTCAAGGAAGGAGACCTTATTCCAGAATAATGTCCAATCTCTTAAAAATCTCCAGTGATACAGAATCTGCAGCTTCTGGAGGCAAGCCATTCCACTGATTAATTGTTCTCACCAACAGGAAATTCCACCTAATTCTAGCTTGGACTCTTTGATAAGCTTCCATCTGTTACTTCTTCTCTTGCCCTCGGTGCTTTGGAGAATAGGTTATAGTTTTACATGAAATTATCCCTCTGTTGATGCAACCTAGGACTGCATTAGCTTTTTTTGGCAACTGCAGTGCACTGCTAGCTCATATCTAACTCTGGCTCTACTAAGACATCTAGATCTGTCTCACAATTGCTACTATTGAGCCAGATACCACCTATCCTATATCTGTTTGTTTGTTTTTTTCTTGCCTATGTGTAGGACCAGGGCTTTTTTTCTCATAGAACGCTCAGAACGGCGTTCCGGCACCTTTTTTTGGGGGAAAAAATACCTTTTCAACAAGCTGTGTAGCAATTCCTATTGGCTTTCAAAATCCAATAGAGGGAGCTCTATTGGATTTTGAAAGCCAATTGCTGCTGAGCCCGCCAAAAAACCCGGCCAGCAAACTTTGCACAAAGAAGTTGTCTGCAGCGAAGGCTAGTTGTCAGGAACTTTGCACCATCTCAACTGGGTAAATAAGAAAGGGCAAGGAGTGGGAGGTGGGTTTTGCAGAGTGCATGTGCAATTCTTCCTTATGCTCACCTGTCAGCCAGATGGTGGCCTACCCGGTGCTGGACCTGGGGGGTAGTTAGCGTGTGTCTCCGAACCATATCCACATTGGTCTTTCCCGGCTGTGCCTTCCTTGTGTGATGAAACCCAGACACGGAGCTGCAGCTGGCATTGTTGCTAGAGGGGGACCAAATGGGCAGCGCAGCTGAACCCCAGGGGCTGGGGAGGGAGCTCAGGGAGGCAGCCTGGGGTATCTGTGTCAGACACCTCGCAGTCCTGCAGCCCATATATAGCCACAATGTCCAGGAAGTCCCCCAGCGGGTGCCCAGCTTCCTTGGCATGGTGGGGAAGGCAGGGGGCTTGGCTTGCTGTAGACCAGGCTGCTGCAGGGCGCCGCCACAGCCCCCATCATGCAGCCGCTGCCCAGGGCCGGTCCCACCCAGCCAGCGGTATCGTGGAGTGTGCTGGCCTAGCCGGCGCAGGCGGGCTCCATCCAGGAGGCAGCGACGGCCCCGGCAGGCAAGTGGAGGAGTGTCCGCCAGGCTCCCGGCTGCCCCGGCCGCTATTTGTAGTCTGGGAAGATGTTTGCGGGCTTCTACACCCTGGAGGCGCCCGCCAGCGTCTGAGCGGTGGGCCGTTCTCGCCGCCGCCCTGGACAGCCCAGCCGGAGGTGAAGCGGGCGGCCCATGGAATGCCATCATGTCTGGTTGTGCGCGCAGCGGCGGCAGATCACGCAAGAGCAGCTCCGGCTGCACAACTCAGAGCTCTCCAAGCGGCTGATCGCTGCTTGGCAGCGCCTCGACACCGCCCAAAAGCAACCCTTGGGCGGCGTCGAGGCGATGCAAAGCAGCGCTCAGCCGCTTGGAGAGCTCTGAGTTGTGCAGCCGGAGCTGCTCTTGCACGATCCCTTGCTAAAAGAGAAAGCAGGCTGAAACGGAGTGAGGGAGATTGCCAGGAATGCAAATCGGCTGATCTGGCGCTGCTGCAATCTCCCTCGTTTCAGCCTGCTTTCTCTTGTAGCAAGGGAAGCTGAAACCGAGTGAGGGAGATTGCAGGAGCACGAGATCAGCCGATTCGCGTTCCTGGCAATCTCTCTTGCTCCGTTTTAGCTTGCTTTCTGCAAGAGAAAGCCGGGCCGCAGGGCCACCTCCGCAGGTACTGCTCTAATGTGGAGAGGGAAGGACAAAGAGGGAGGGAAGGAAGAAAGGAAGGAATGAAAGAAGGAAGGGACAATGGGAGAGGGAGGGAGAGAGAGAAATAGAGAGAAAGAGGGAGAGAGAGAGAAGGAGAAAGGGAGGGAGAGAGAAGGAGAAAGAAAGGGAGAGAAATAGAGGGAGAGAGAGAAAGGGAGAGGGAAAGAGAGGGAGAGAAAGAAAGAAAGAAAGAAAGAAAGAAAGAAAGAAAGAAAGAAAGAAAGAAAGAAAGAAAGAAAGAAAGAAAGAAAGGGAGAGAGAGACAAGGAGAAAGGAAGAGGGAGGGAAATAGAGGGAGAGAAAGGGAGAAATAGAGGGAAAGAAAAATAGGGAGAGAAAGGGAGAGAGAGAAGGAGAAAGAAAGGGAGGGAAATGGAGATAGAAAGAGGGAGAAATAGAGGGAAAGAGAAAAATAGGGAGAGAGAGAGAAAGAGGGACAGAGAGGAGAGAGAAAGAAAGAGGGAGGGGGAGGGAGGGAGAGAAAGAGAAGGAGAGAGAGAGAAATTAAATTAGTAACATGATTATTAAGTGAATCTGGTTTCCCCACTAACTTTGCTTGTCAGAAGGTTGCAAAAGGCAATCACATGACCCTGGAACAATGTGACCATCATAAATATGAATCGATTGCCAAGCATCCAAATGTAAATCACATGACCCTGGGGATGCTGCAACGGTCATAAGTGTGAAAAATGGTCATAAGTCACTTTTTTCAGTGCCGTCGTAACTGAACAGTCACTGGGCGACTGGTGGTACTCGGACATTGCCTTGTCCTAAAAGTGGTGCAATGGATGAAAAGGTTGAAAAGCCCTGTTTTAGTATACCGGTACTATTTGGTTCAGAATATTTTTTTTCTTGTTTTCCTGCTCTAAAAACTTGGTGTGTCTTATGGTCAGGTGCGTCTTATGGTCCGAAAAATAGGGTAGTTCTTGCCTTGCTCAGCAGTGCAGGTTGATCCCTTTCCATCGTCCCACCCTTCCTTTCCTCACACAGCCTGTTACTTGACCACAAAGAGCTGCTGCCCAGCACATTAGATTACAATAAATTACTTGTTGACCTCTACCTTTCTAATTTTATGGCCTGTATCAATCAGATTATTGAAGGGTGTCTGAAATGCAGCCATCTAACACAGAAATCCAAGCCACATGGAGTGGAGCCTTAAGAGCCAGACTAGAGTTTACAGATGCTCATTTTTCATAAACTAAATCCTTGGCCAGGAGGCAGAATCATGCATCTCCTTCCTTGTGATCAGAGTTACTGATAAAACACACTATGCAAATACACAGATCTGGGTCAGTAAAGAATACATATAGATAGTCTGACAGTATTTCTTATTTCTTTGAATCCACAACTAATCTTTGAATTGGACAGCATATCACATACCTGTGTCTGATATTATTACAGAGTTATAAAATAGACTGCTGTCACTAAATAATTATATGAGATTCTAGATCTATCAGCCCAGTTCATCGCAGGTCTGAACTCCCACGCAGTGAAAAGGAGAGGGGTTGCAACTTCTGTTTGTAGTTATGCACGTTTCTGCACACTGAGATAATCGGCCATCGTACAAATACAGAGCCTATCATGCTTTTATATTTATATATGGAACAAAATGTATGTTAAGAATTGAATATATAATTGTTTAATTATATAAATAAATATATACGGTAAATAAAATTATATAAATAAATAACAAGATGAGAGTTCCGGCACCTTTTTTTTTAGAAAAAAAAAGCCCTGTGTAGGACCTTATGTTTCTCACCACTCAATTTTATTTTATTAGATAGGGCTCAATGTTCAAATCTGTCAAGGTCTTCACAATCTTGAATCTACCATCTATTCCCACCAGCTTGGTGTCATCTGAAATTTGATGAATTCCTCTTTTATCGCCTCATCTAGATCATTTATGAAGATGTTGAAGACTACCGGGTCTAAGACAGAACCTTGAGCTACCCCACTGCATCTTTCCCTCTGTGTAGATGTAATTCTATTGCGGGCTACCCACTGGTTGGTCAGCCAGTTGTGAATTCATCTGGTGGTGGTACTACCTATCCCACATTGTTCTATCTTACCAAGAAATAGGCGGTGTTCTACTTTGTCAAATGCTTTAGTATTTAATTTATAAACAAACAAATAAATAAATATTAAGTAAATTATATCCACAGTGTTTCCCTTATTCACTAATTTAGTTATTTTGTCAAACAAGGCAATAAGTTTTAACTGGCATGATCTGTTTTTAATATACCTATGCTGGCATTTATTATTTTTTTGTTGGTAGGTGCTCACAAAAACTCTGCTTTTCTTTTCCAGGATCTTCCCAGAGGTCCATCTGTACTTTCCTGGGTCCACTCGCCCCCCCTTTTTTTGTAAATTGGAATCACATCAGGTCTTTTCCAGTCCTCTGGTAGGTCTCCTACACTTCAGGATCTTTGAAAGATATGATTCAATGGTTTTGAGATCAATTAACATCACAGCTCCTTCAGAACCCTGGGATGTAATTCATCTGTCCTGACAATTTGAACTTTTCTTGAGTGGATAGATGATCTCTTGTCATTTTTTGCCTATTTTGTATTCCTGTTCTCTCTTCTATGGTGCTGATTTTGTGGGTTGGGCTGTTTTTTTTCCTTTTGTGTGAAAATAGATTGAAAGAATGAATTAAGCTATTCTGCTTTCTTCCTGCTACTCATCACCTCTTTGTCATCTTTTTCACTGATCATCTCCCTGACTTTTTTCTTGTTTCTTTCATGCTGAAAAAAAATCCTTTTAGAATTATTTTTGGCATCTGCTGCAAGTCTCAGTTCATTCTGAACCTTAGCTTTCATGACTTTGTCCTTGCAGATTCAGCCTATTTGCTGGTATTCTGCTTTATACTTGTCCTTTTATTTTCTCAGTTTGCTAGAGAGTTCTTTATGCAAATATGCTGAATAATAATAATAATAATAATAATAATAATAATAATAATAATAATAATAATAATAATAATAATAATAATAATAATAATAATAGGTTGGAAGGGACCTTGGAGGTCATCTAGTCCAACCCCCTGCTCAGGCAGGAAACCTTATACCATTTCAGACAAATGGCTGTCCAACCTTTTCTTAAAGACTTCGTGTTGGAGCATTCACTGCTTCTGGAGGCAGGTTGTTCCACTGATTAATTGTTCTAACTGTCAGGAAGTTTCTCCTTAGTTCTAGGTTGCTTCTCCTTGATTAGTTTCCATCCGTTGCTTCTTGTCCTGCCTTCAGGCGCTTTGGAGAATAGTTTGACTCCCTCTTCTTTGTGGCAGCCTCTGAGATATTGGAACACTGCTATCATGTCACCCCTCACCCTTCTCTTCATTAAACTACACATACAATTTCAGCAACTGTTCCTTATATGTTTTAGCCTCCAGTCCCCTAATCATCTTTGTTGCTCTTCGCTGTACTCTTTCCAGAGTCTCAACATCTTTTTTACATCATGGTGACCAAAACTGGGTGCAGTATTCCAAGTGTGGCCTTACCAAGGCATTGTAAAGTGGTATTAATACTTCATGTGACCTTAATTCTATTCCTCTGTTAATACAGCCTAGCACTGTGTTGGCTTTTTTGGCAGCTGCAGCATACTTCTGGTTCATATTTAAGTGATTGTCCACTAGGAGACTGAGATCCCTCTCACAGTTACTACTATTGAGCAAGGTACCCCCTATACTATACCTGTACATTTGGTTTTTCTTGCGTAAATGTAGAACCTTACTTTTTCCACCATTGAGTTTCATTTTGTTAGATAGCGCCCAGTGTTCAAGTCTGTCCAGATCCTCCTGTATCCTCCTGTATCTTAAGCGTATTTTCTGGAGTATTGACTATTCCTGCCAGCTTGGTGTCGTCTATCCCCTCGTCCAAATCGTTGATGAAGATGTTAAAGAGTACTGGGCCCAGAACAAAGCCCTGGAGCACCCCAGTACACAACTTCCCTCCATATAGATGCAGTTCCATTGAGAACCATATGCTGAGTATGGCCGGTCAGCCAGCTACGAATCCATCTCGTAGTGATGCTGTCTAACCCACATTTTTCTATCTTATCAAGTAGTAATTTGTGATCTACTTTATCAAATGCCTTACTGAAGTCCAAGTAAATTATATCCACAGCATTCCTCTGGGCCACTAATTTTGTCACTTGGTAAAAAAATGCAATAAGATTTGTCTGGCATGATCTGTTTTTGACAAACTCATGTTGGCTTTTAGTAATGACTTTGTTTGCCTCTAGGTGTTCACTGATTCGTTGTTCGATTAACTTTTCCAGAATCTTCCCAGGTATGGATGTCAGGCTGATAGGTCTGTAGTTTTGTAGATCTATTTTTTTCTCTTTTTTGAAGATGGGAACTACATCAGCTCTTTTCCAGTCCTCTGGTAGTTCCCCAGTGCTCCAGGATCTTTGAAAAATGTAGTTCAGTGGTTCTGAGATCACATCTGCCAGTTCCTTGAGAACCTTGGGGTGTAATCCTTCTGGTCCTGGTGATTTGAACTCATCTAGGCTGGACAGGTGCTCACTTACCATTTTCTTGCCTATCTTAACTTGTGTTTTTATTCTGTTTTTATGGCACTGTTTTTGATAAGTTGGTCTGGTTTTTCCCCTCTGTGTAAAGCCAGATGCAAAATATGAGTTAAATACAGTAGTTATGCTTTCTCCCTATTGCTTGTCACCTTCTTGCCACTTTCCCTCACTAATGGACCAATCATTTCCTTCACTTTTTTTTGTTTTTTACATGTTGAAAGAAGCCTTTTTTGTTATATTTCACTTTGGTTTCGAGCCTTAGTTCATCTGGAGTCTCTTGTTTTTCTTTCTCTGTGGTATTGTGTTAAATTGGGCTTTTATAAATCTAATTTTTCAGATTTTTCAGAGCATCTTGAGTTGTTTTTCCCTTTAGGATTTCCATCCATGGAATCCCTTCTAAACTCTTAGTTTGCTGAAGTCACCTCTCTTATTCAATTACTTGTACCTGCATTATGTTGAATTCCAGTATAACAGAGTCACTCTCCCCCAAACTTCAATCCCCTATATAATTTCAACACTGTTAGTAAGAATTATAAGTCTAGCAGAGCTGATCCTCTTGTTTCCTCCTCTACCTTTTGGATAACAAAGTTGTCAACTAGGTTTGTAAGAACCTGTTTGATCTCCCACTTGATATACAGTTTGTCTCCCAGTTAATATCAGGGTAGTTCCCTATTACCACGGTGGTGAGTTTCCTGCACACCTTAACTAACTGATTAGCAAAAGGTCCATCGATTTCGTCTGCTTAGTTGGGTGGCTTGTAGTATATTGTCATTCTTTTTTTTCTTTTTATATTAATCCACATGGATTCAACGAGGCTTTAACCCTTGGTTTTACACATTTCTGTAGAGGTGTAGTGATTTCTTAATATAATACAACTCTATCTCCTCTTTTGTTAGGTCTATTTTTTTAACTTTTCATATTCTTCCAGAAGTGCATTCCACTCATTAGTTTCGTGTGACCAACCTTCAGTAATGGCAACTATATCATACTGTCCTCATGTACAGTATTTCACGTTCATCATGTTTGTTCCTCAAACTTTGACATTAGTGTTTAGGCTACCTGGGCCCTTTATGGCTACATCTCCTGTTTTGTATCCCCTTCCTTCCCAGCACTCCCTGTTTTATGAACCCTTCCTTCCCAGCACTCCCCACTTCATTGTTTGACTGGTTGTCTTTGGGTTTATGCTTGGAATTAGGTCCTAAACATTGGTCATAATCCTTTGATATTTTCAGATTCTTTGTTATATCATTCATACCCACATAAAAGAGTAGAAAGGGATAATAATACTAAAGATACAACTTACTGCTTTCATACTACTTACTGCTCCTGAGCATTTTGCCTTTCAGAGTAACATGAGTCTTCCAGCCTGAAGTTTCTCTTTCCATAGGAGCCCAGTCATCACACTTCCTGGCACCAATCCTGAGGAATCTGGCAAATATTAGCAATAGATATCTTTTCAGTGTAATATCTGTTTATCACTACTAGACCATGATAATCAACTGCAAAACAGAAGTCAAAGCAGGTTTATAATTTCCAGAGGCAATGTGCTGACTTGATTTTACAGTGTTGGTCATTACATGATAGCAGAATTCCAAAAGTTTTCTGAGGCCTAGGTTGTTTGCCAATGGCATAGCTCAGGGTTGAAGAAATTATAGCTGCCACCATTCCAACCTACATAGTTAAAAGTAAGGATAGTTGGGAGTTCATCATCCTGAAAGAAACCCTAATATAACCAAACATATTCTATTTAAGGCAGCAAAAACAGAAGCACAAAACTATGTCTTAGCAGAACATACTTCTGCAATTGATATTTCTCTTGCCCAGACAACATCATGAAAGTAAAGTCTACAATGAAATGTTGCTAATCATAAAAATATAAAGCAGAATTAGATAAAAAGAAATATAAAAGGCTTATCGTGAATAATGCCTATAAAATGTTCAAAGAATTGCATTCTAATAGGAAAAACTCACTTGTAAAGTGATTTATTACACTGATTTATTATTAGATTATGTCCTATCTTTATTCTATATTACTGAAGGCATCTTACACAATACTCCTGACTGTTATTTTTCCCTCAAAAACAATTCTGGAAGGTTGGTTAGGATGAGAGACAATGTCAGTACCTGTATCCAATTGGCTCTGTTATAGCTTACAAATTCAGAAGCAATTGCAAGTACCAAGTCATTTGTGCCAGAGGACTAAACATGTTCTGGTTACTTAGAATTAGCCTTTTGTCAATGGGGAGAGGGCTGTTGAAAGTAATACAACCAATCAGAGCTGAGGCTGCTAGTAGAGATTGAAATGAAGTGCTGAAGATCAACTTTCTGGATCTCTACATAACTTCTGAGTTTGCAACCAGATAAAACCATGCCAAAAAGAGGCACAGGCACAGCAAATTAGATTTCCAAAATCCCAAGATTTACATTTCCGCTTCTCTGCACTCACTCTTCAGTTTATCAGGTAGTAACTTAATTATGTTTTCTTTTGCGATGAGATTTTAGCAGAGGGAAAGATAGTATTCCACCCTAATAAGTTCTGAAATCCTTCCAAATGTGACCGGTCTCTTACCCTTGGGATAGGGCGACTGCTAAGCCTCTATAAATTGTTTTTAGCTCTCATGTTCTTTTTGCATATTTGTGATCTGCTTATTACATATTATTTAGTGTAAGAGTCATTGAAGTTGGGTAGCCTCTACATAAATAAATAAAATAAATATTAAATAAATAAAATAGTTAATACTGAGAAGAGCTTGGAAGAGTGGAACAATCCAATCATGGAAATAAAAATCAGAAGTTCAGAGAAGGCAGGTGCACAATTAAAAAATACATAATTTGTTTCAGGGAGACAGTGACAATCAAGGGCATTCTAAGGCATCTTTCTCTCCCACCCCACCTTTGTAGATTTGCCCATGAATATAAATGTACTCTTTTAGGACAGTCTTTCCAATTAGTTTTACTTTTATCTACACTCTGCTACTTGATGTACATTCTACTACTGTCTTTCCTGTCCTTCCTTTTCTCTTTTTCTCTGCCATCTCAAAGAAGGCATTCATGTCTATTTTTAAAACCTTTCCCTATTAGCAGAGTGAACACAATTGTCTCTACTTGATCCTCAGTCTGTGATCAACTATCCCAGTAATATAATCAGTATTATTGGCAGGGGGAGATCCTATGTTATTGGCAGCCAAGGTTTAATTAGATGAGATAGCAGATCTTCATTCTATTCAATCTTTTTCTCATAGTTTTGGTAGCTTTTGCCAGACCCTATCTGTAGTTTATTGTTTTGTGGTTTTCTTTTACCACTCACCAGGGACAAATAGGGGCTTCTGTTTAGAAACAGTGGCTTATTTAATTTAGTGAAAAAGAACAAGCCATGCACAGTTTGCCAATGTATTTCAGAAGAGATAAAAACATTGAGGATGAGTTGTTTAGAAGTACCTAAGTGGGCTACTTAAATGCAAAGGTTTGTTTCTTTGTTATCTCACTATTGAAACATTTCTCCCTACATATGTGAGGATATAGCTAGCACATCATACATCTAAGTGAATCTTTGCTAAAAGAAAACATTCTGCATTTCGAATAAATTGAGTAGAATAAAGAGTAGCATGTAAACATATTCTAATATATTATGGATAGCTGACCATATTGTTTCTATATGGTAAAGGTTTCCCCTGTTCACATGTGCCCAACTCTAGGGGGTGGTGCCTATCTCTTTTTTCTAGCCAAGGGAGCCAGCGTCATCCAACGATGTTTCTGTGATCATGTGGCTGGCATGACTATACACCAAAGGTGCACGGAACACTGTTACCTTCCTACCAAAATGGTAGCTATTTATGTACTTGTATTTACATGCTTCCCAACTGCTAGGATGGCAGGAGCTGAGGCAAGAACAGGAGCTCACCCCATCATGTAATGCTTGAGTCTTGAACTGCCAATCTTCAGGTAGACAGCCCAATGACTTAACTGCTAAGAAAGTAGATGGAAAATATAGAGCAATGAAGTCTCCATTCTGGATCTTGGATATCCAATTCAACCCACCTTCTAGCATATAAACATTCACTAGTCATTGCTGATATGTTTTTGTCAGGACTGAACAGGCTGCAACCCAAGGACCATATGTTACCCATGAACTCTTTCCTTGTAACCCTAAAACCCATTTAAATCATAGCCATGAAATCATTATGGGAAGTTTGTCCATTGCCTTATTTTTTGGAAAACGTAAGTATTTACATGTCTTGACTTGTTCATTCATATTAACAGATCTATGTGTAAACTAATAAGTTTTCTTTCAATAATATCCACATTTTGAACTCAGAATAAATGTGGAAAATGCTCCTTCTTGCACAATTTATTCTAACAGCTATACTTAATTTTATCCAACATTTAATATCTCCTGAATTTGGGATGTCAAGAACATTGTTGAGAGCATTGCCCATCCAAACATTTATTAGCAGCCAGGAACACACAGCTTAGAATAGGGCATGTTAGATTCAAAAGTTGATAAAGAATTTAAATTATACAACAAGCACCTATTCCACATGCTATCATCTTCCTTTCTGCTTTTCTCAGGGGAACTATTCTGCAAACAGTAAGTAGTAAATGCTTTTCTTTTCCTCTCCACATGAAAGGCTGCCAAAGAAGGAACAAATTATTAGGAATCTGATGTGTTGTCCAGAACTTTCAAAAATATTTTTAAAAAAACATTTATGCTGCATCTTTTATTTTTAATGAAAGAAAAAATAAAATAAAAATATCATAAATTGTTGTAAAGTTCTTGGTGCTTTCTGAGTTTGGTTGTTTGCTTGTAGATATTTCATTATTACTTATTCACAATGATGTTATGTACTGGGTTAATGAAACTTCTGCAACAAAACAACCAAAGCACCAAGAATTCTTCAGTTCATCTCTGAGCTACATATATTCTCTTACATATTAGTTGTAAATGTTTCATCATTCTTACAATGACTTTAAAATAAGGCTACTGGGGGGAAATGATACCAGCATCTCTGAAGAAACAGTCTGCTATTCTTCCCCAATGAACTGTTGGTTTCAATGATCTCTGTGAGGAGAGAAAGGGCTACACAGAGCAGAACATTGTAACAATTAGGGCAGATGATCTTTCTGCATTGTCTGCTGCTGGTCCCGTTGGCCTCCATAATAGCCATTGATATTTATGAATGGAGTAGTAGCATGTAATCAGTTATAAGATCTCCTATTCCATTTGATTGAGGATGTCCAGTAAGTTCTTAGGCAGCTTTGGAGGAATGGAAAGGCTGAAATCTTCATGAATGGAGAATATCAGCTTTGGTGGAAGAATTATAGTTAGGAAGCTAACCTCTGTGAGTATGAGAAAATTGGATAGAAAACGCAAATGTGTGCTAGGAACAGGAGTTAATGCCTGTGAGAAGGAGAGAATTGGCATTCCAAATAGGGAATATTATGTTCTGATCTGCATTCTAATAATGACTTTGGGGCACCTTTCCTGTGGGCATCAATGCTTTATCTTCTGCTTCATTGCACAATCCACTACCTTCCTACCCAGTGACAGCATGGGAAAAAGTCAGTGTTCTTCACAGAGTAGTGAAACCAGTGCAGAGTTGAATCAGAAGTGGCAATGCAACTTTGTTTAAGATCAGTCAAAAGTTAATTTCCTGACTTCCGGTTTTGCGTAGTAGCGACTGGTCGCAGGCTTGCAGATTCTCCGCACCCCCACGGCTAATTTCGCCCTCCCTAAATGGGTCTAAGAAGCCCCGGAGATGCAATGAAGAAAGAAGGGTGCTTCAGCGATTCTAGAATGGCAGTGGCCATTCCATTCAACTTGGGGAAAGCCTTCTAACACAACAGGAGAAAGGCTGGCCATATTGCATCAACCAGCCCAAGCTACTTGCAACCAAAGTCCAAAAACACTAACCAGCAGAACTGTGAACAGCGTGCTTGAAACTGGGTGAGGAATTTGATCTTCTCTTTTCTATTTTACATTTAATTTCCTGGAAAAGATCCCCAAGAAGCCAAATACCTCCGAAAGAGAAGGAGGGGGATTTCTGCCCCACCCTTATATTAGCGGAAGCAGCGAATTAATCTTTTTATGGAGGATCAAAATATATGAAAGTGAAATAAATATAAAACCTGAAACTTAAAACTTAAATCTAGATAAATCTAAAATTGTTTTAATGGTTAAGACTCTCATTTCAAAGATACTTGTTCATTTTGGAAACTGGAAAACAAATAGTTGCAGATACCTAGTGGCAGACAAAGACTATGACAGCTATGACTTTAATATAAAACTTGACAAAATCTGGGAAAAGCTAATCTGTGTCTGTGACCTTCAAATCTTTAACAACTGTAAAAAAATGTTCAGGTTATTTACGAATCATTTGCAGGGGAAAGATTCTATTAAAAAATCCTGCTCCTTTGTCTATCATGTAATAGAGATAGCATCAAATAGAGCTGGAACAAGGCTTAAGCAGTAGAAGTAAAAAGAGAATTCATAAGATGGAGAGAAGCTTCATCAATGGAAACTAAACAGAAAACTCTATCCAATTGAGGAGGAAATATTAATGTTGAGAATAGCAGGATCAACAGCAGGATGATTCAAGAGTAGTCATGCCTAAATGACTAGGAATAATACAAAGCCACAGAGCAATGAGAAGAACTGAAATTCATGAAGTTCATTGGATGGGAAAAGATGCTAGGAATTCTTTCAAAAATCCAGGAGCAGATATATTTTAAACATTGCATAGATTAGTGATCTCCATGGTGCTTTGTAGACAGTAGTAACTTTAATAATTGAATATGCTTACTATGACAGCACGTAGATGTTAAATAAAATGATCCTTTGCTGTTTCTATTTTACTTTTTTCCCAGCAGCCTAATTAGCAAGTAGCTCTGGCCTTTTAAAAGATATCCCAAAGGGACACTTCCAAGAGGATCTGACCATGATATTTGTTTTTTGGCTTTTTTCACATTTCATTCTATAAAACATTCTTTAATCTCCGCCTGCTCCAGCTATGCTCCTTGCAAAGCAGGTTGTTCTTTTTTACACAACCAAAGGAGCAAAGTTTATTTCAGGCCCTTCAGCCCTTGTAGGTCTGAAAAGAGACAGGGCTTCTGGATATAATAATATTTTAAGGCCAGAAATAAAATAGTTTCTGCAAATGTCCTCTGAGTAAAACAGATCACGCAGACTATGTAAAGGTTGAAGAATTATACAAGTATTTCATTTGGTGCCAATTAATAATTTGCCCATTGCCATCTATGATAAAAAACATGACCTAAAATAATTGCTAAAATACTGGAACAGAAGGGGAGGTGGACCTTATGGCACAATTCAGTAATTAGTAACTAAACAAAACTGAAATTAGTATAAACATCTGTGAGAATAGACAAGAAGGAGAGGAATAGAAATTTCAGAATAAGTAACTTGGGATACCTGACCAAAATGATCTGCCTTTCTTCTATCCTGGACTAATGACAGCTTAACTCTATACCTTCTTATGAAAAACTTTTCTGACTGGCTCAATGGTGCAAGCACTCAGCCATGGAAATAAAAATAGTGATACAAGAGGAGAGGGAAATATATCTACTAAGTTTCCTTCTAGTCACATTTTACTGTCAGCCAAGAGCAGTAATCACTACACTGCTCAGCATCTTGTTTCTCAACACTAGCTGCAGTAGGGATTAAAAAGTTACAATATGGCAGCCACTGATTTAGATGAAGCAAGATTGCATTTGCAATGGGCTGGAGGAAAATAAAAGATTCCTATTCCCCAGAAAGAGTTTTGTGGCCCATAGTCAAAAGGACAGTCTGATAGTGTGGATATGCCTCAAAACAGGCTTCCTAAGAAAATCCTCACATTATACAAGACAAATGGCTATTTGAAAATCTCCAGTGATGGAATACCCAGGGTTGCACCACTTAATAGCTTTCACGGTTAGGAAATTTTTCCTTATTTCAAGTTTGGATCTCTCTCTGTAAAGCTTCCACCCATAGTTTCTTATTTAACCTTCAAATGCCACAGAAAATAATTTATATCCTCTTTCCTGTGACAGTTCTTCAAGTATTAGAAGACTGCCTTTATTACTCCCTTTAACCTCCCCTTCTTTAATCAACACATATCCATTTTTAACCATACTTCATAGGATTTAGCCAACAATTAGTGTGTCATCAATTTTATTGCTCTTCTCTGTACTTTATTCATTTCTTAGCATATTTCTTGAACAGTATTATGGTGACTCAAATACTAGTGTTTCAAATGTTTTTTATCTTGCTGTATTAAGCAAAATAATCATCTCCTGTGATGTCAACACTGTACCTCTGTTGATGCAACCTAAGATTATATTGGCTTTTTTGGCAACTACCACACTTTGCAAGTTCATTCTCTTTTAGAACCCAAAAAAATCACAATATTGCTGGCTAGAATTGGCACTGACTACCTTGCATCTGTGTATCTGGGTTTTCTTACCTAATGCAGAACCCTACATCTCTTACCACTGAACAGCATTCAGTAGTATGGGAAAGGGCCTGATGTTGAAGTCTATCAAGATCCTTTTGAACCTTAAGTCTGTCTTCTGAAATGTTACCAACCCCTCTTAGCTTTGTGCCATCTGCAAATTTCATGGTCATCTCTTCTAACATCTCATCTAAGTCAGGTTTTTTCAACCAGTGGTATGGGTACCACCTGTGGTACATTGGCACCTGGAAGGTGGTACGCAACCATCCTAGAAAAGTGGTAGTGGGGGAGGGGAATGAGCTGAACCGGTGGCAGCACTGCATAAGCCTGAGTGTGAGATGGTTGGAGCTGCAGGGCTGTCAGGGCTCAGCGGAAGCACCAGGATCAGCACCAGGCTCCAGCTGGAGGTCGGTGCTGATCCTGGTGCTTCTGAGCCCAAAAGAAGTGCTGATCAGCTGGAATGTTGCAGCATCTCCAGGGTCTTGTGATTTACATTCAGATGCTTGGCAACTGATTCATATTTATGACGGTCACAGTGTCCCAGGGTCATGTGAAGTGACCAAAACCTGCTGCAACCACACTTGTCTTGTCTTGTCTTGTCTTGTCTTGTCTTGTCTTGTCTTGTCTTCTCTTCTCTTCTCTTCTCTTCTCTTCTCTTCTCTTCTCTTCTCTTCTCTTCTCTCTTCTCAATGTCATGGTTCCGATAGAGGAAGCCATTTAAAAGAACTTCAAGGCAAATATTTCTTCCTTAAAGAACATTTTATTCAGGAAACAAAGTATTGGCACTTACATAGTTGAACCCAAGACTAAAGTTCCCTCCCCTCTGATACAATGTAACAAGTTGCAGTTCCCACCCAAAAAAGGCTGTCATAAATCACATTCACCAATTAGTCTAAAATGTGGCTCTCCTCCCTACTTTTCAGCCTGCCAAAACTTTATCTAGAATTGACCTTGAAGCTCACACAGCTGCAATTGTTTAAGCTAACTGAAAGATGTAGAAGGGGGGAAGGGGGAAATGTCTGAGCTTTTCCCCAAATGACAGAAAAGCACAAAGAAAGCAAAAGGTAAAATGCCTGCAATTTCTTAATTGCCATAGCATTGACACTCTTCTCTTCTCTTCTTTCACATATACTTAAAGAATACTGTTTCATTATGTTTGCAGTTCATTGCAAGCATCATCTATTGTTCATAATAACCTAATAGTTAAGGGTATTCCAAAGAATTTTGAAACATAAATGCCATGTTGTGGCTATTTGGGGAAAATAAGGTAAATCAGTAACACTGCTCATAGTAGTTTTCTATTTTGCATCTGAACTTCTAGAAGTAGTAGAACTTGCTGCAGCTGATCATTATCCTTTGGTGAGTTAGTGATGTACAATATCCGTTTGCAAGTGGCTGGTTATTACAATTATATTTAAATGGTTTGCTACATCTTAGGTATGCATCTGAAAAACAAAACAAACATACATTTTATAACATGGGAAATTTGTTCTGTGGATTGCAACACATGATTTGTGGAACTGGCATTATTCCATATATGAGCATTATCTACATTGCTGTTTCTGGAACCTATTCGTTTTATATTTGACTATACCATGCCAGTCACATTAACTTGGCCAGTTTCCCAAGGGGAAATTACAACACATCACTTCTTGCATTTATCCAATTATCGGGGGGGGAAAGAAAGTAGACAGAAGAAAAGGACTAATAGCTGGTTCTCTCAGATCCACACTTTACAGCAGACATGTCAAACACAAGGCCCAGGGGCCAGATCCGGCCCGCGAAGTGGTTTCATGTGGCCCGCGAAGCCATCCTGGAAACAGTGAGGGAATGGCCCCCACTGCCTTGGCCCTGGCCCAGAGACCCTCCTTCTGCCAGAGACCCTCAGATCTGTCCCACTCGTGCCCAGGCCCCCATAGGCACCCTTGATGCGAACGATGTAGAGCTGGCCATGCCCACCCAGTAGGCCATACGCACTCTAGCCATGCCCACCCAGTAGGCCACGCCCACCCTGGCCATACCCACCTGGCCCCCTGAGGGCAACCGCGATGCTGATGCGGCCCTCAATGAAATTGAGTTTGACACCCCTGCTTTACAGTAAGTCTCATGATTTATAACCCACATGTTTTGAAAGTATTTGCTTTCTGTGCTATACAAGAAGGAATTAGGGCTATGCAGTAAACTCTCATGCTGGATTTGTGTTCCTGCGATATTTTTATAAAGCTGTGAACCTGCTATTTCACCTCCATTTAGGGAAAGCTCTGTGGCACTAATTAAGTGGTTCATGACCACCCTCCACTGTAAATACAGAATTCAGCTGTTCTCTTGGGAAAGTTACAGAAAGCTGATTTGCATATCCAGGTTTTGAAATATATGCTCATGAATGTGTAAATTTGTAATAGTTTTGTGATAAACAACTGCATTTATTGTGGCAGAAAGAGAGCACAGAAATTATAACTCTACCCATGTTTCCCCCTAATTCAAAATTGCATTTTGCTATCATCTTTAATTTTTCATAACTGGATCTACTTTGCTGTCTGGATCTGCTCTACTAAAATCAGAAAAAGAGAGATCTCTATTATTTTGATATCTGGGAAATCAGAGTAGTTGGAGATTGATCCATTCTTGTAATCCACTAAGAATGTACTGCACAAAAACATGTTATTGTTTCTGTTAAAAATATATAATCTGATATAACTGGATAGAATAATGCAGTTGTCCAGGCAAAGAATTGGCTAATTTGTACTGATGTAATTTCGGTAAAGATGCAGTGAAATGAAGACCTGAGCAAAGTAATCTGCCAGCCATTCTAATAGCAAGGCCACATGCTCATCATTGAGTAGAGTGATATTGATATCCTTGTGGTAACCATGCATGGACTGAAGCAATTCACACATGAGGTTCAGGAAATACCTGCAGACTACATGATACTACCACAAAGCTTTTCATAGCAAAATTCCTTCTAACACAAGTAGTAGAACCCAGGAGCTGTGACTCTAAACAGGGTTAGGGTATCTTTCTAGGCTGAAGCACATTTAAAATGGTGAGAACATGTAGTGGATATACCCACAAAATGTGTATTTGCAGAAGACTTGCCCATTCTCAAAATAGCTGACATAGAGAGGCATAAAATATCCATATATCAGCGTGAACTAGTATCCTACTATACTCACATATAAATTAAGATTCTCTAATAATCTCTAGTAATCCCTTCATGGATTACTGCCTTGTCGTGGCGAAGGGGCTTGCGTAATTCAATGAAGCTATGAGCTATGCCGTGCAGGGCCACCCAAGACGGACAGGTCATAGCAGAGAGTTCTGAGAAAACGTGATCCACTGGAGAAGGAAATGGCAACCCACTCCAGTATCTTTGCCATGAAAACCCTATGGACAGTACCAAAAGGCAAAACGATATGACGCTGGAAGATGAGCCCCTCAGGTCGGAAGGCGTCCAATATGCTACTGGGGAAGAGCAGAGGGCTAGTACTAGTAGCGCCAGAAAGAATGAAGCGACTGGGCCAAAGCCGAAAGGACGCTCAGCTGTGAATATGTCTGGTGGTGAAAGGAAAGTCCGATGCTGTAAAGATTTTTTCTCCATAGGAACCTGGAATGTAAGATCCATGAATCAAGGAAAGCTGGACGTGGTCAAACAAGAGATGACAAGACTAAACATTGACATCTTAGGTATCAGCGAACTAAAATGGACAGGAATGGGTGAATTTAATTCAGATGACCATCAGGTATACTACTGTGGGCAAGAATCCCTCAGAAGAAATGGAGTAGCCTTCATAGTCAATAAAAAAATAGGAAAAGCAATACTGGGATACAATCCTCAAAATGACAGAATGATCTCAGTTCGAATCCAAGGCAAACCATTCAATATCACAGTAGTCCAAGTCTATGCCCCAACCACCGGTGCTGAAGAGGATGAAATTGACCGGTTCTATGAAGCCCTACAGCACCTTATAGAACTAACACCCAGAAATGATATCCTTATCATCATGGGGGATTGGAATGCTAAAGTAGGAAGCCAAAAGATAACTGGAATAACAGGCAAGTTTGGCCTTGGAGTACAAAATGAAGCAGGGCACAGGCTGATAGAATTTTGTCAAGAGAATACGATGGTCATAGCAAACACTCTTTTCTAACAACCCAAGAGACGGCTTTACACATGGACATCACCAGACGGTCAACACAGAAATCAGATTGACTATATGCTCTGCAGCCAAAGATGGAGAAGCTCTATACAGTCAGTAAAAACAAGACCAGGAGCTGACTGTGGCTCAGACCATGAGCTTCTTGTTGCAAAGTTTAGGCTTAAATTAAAGAAAGTAGGGAAAAGCACTAGGCCAGTCAGGTATGAATTAAATCATATCCCTGTTGAATATACAGTAGAGGTGACAAATAGATTTAAGGAATTAGATCTGATAGACAGAGTGCCTGAAGAACTATGGACAGAGGTTCGCAACATTGTACAACAGGTAGCAACCAAAACCATCCCAAAGAAAAAGAAATGCAAGAAAGCAAAATGGCTGTCTGAGGAAGCTTTGCAAATAGCTGAGGAAAGGAGGGAAGCGAAAGGCAAGGGAGAAAAAGAAAGATATGCCCAATTAAATGCAGAATTCCAAAGAATAGCTAGAAGAGATAAGAACGCCTTCTTAAATGAACAATGCAAAGAAATAGAAGAAAACAATAGAATAGGGAGGACCAGAGATCTTTTCAAGAAAATTGGAGAGATGAAAGGAATGTTTCATGCAAAAATGAGCATGATAAAGGACCAAAACGGCAGGGACCTAACAGAGGCAGAAGAGATTAAGAAGAGGTGGCAAAATTACACAGAAGAACTATACAAGTATGAGCTTAACGTCCCTGATAATCACAATGAGGTGATCACTGACCTCGAGCCAGACATCCTAGAATGTGAAGTGAAGTGGGCCTTAGAAAAGCTGAGCAACAACAAAGCTAGTGGAGGTGACAGTATTCCAGCTGAGCTATTCAAAATCTTAAAAGACGATGCAGTAAAAGTGCTACACTCAATTTGCCAGCAAATTTGGAAAACTCAACAGTGGCCACAGGATTGGAAAAGATCAGTTTACATTCCAATTCCAAAGAAAGGCAGTGCCAAAGAATGTTCAAACTATCGCACCATTGCACTCATTTCTCATGCTAGTAAAGTTATGCTTAAAATTCTACAAGCTAGACTCCAGCAGTATGTGGATCGAGAACTACCAGAAGTACAGGCAGGATTTCGAAGAGGCAGAGGAACTAGAGATCAAATTGCTAACATACGCTGGATCATGGAGAAAGCTAGAGAGTTCCAGAAAAACATCTACTTCTGCTTCATTGACTATGCTAAAGCCTTTGATTGTGTGGATCATAACAAACTCTGGCAAGTCCTTAAAGAGATGGGCATACCAGACCATCTTATTTGTCTCTTGAGAAATCTATATGTGGGCCAAGAAGCAACAGTGAGAACTGGACACGGAACCACTGATTGGTTCAAAATTGGGAAAGGAGTCCGGCAAGGCTGTATACTGTCGCCTTGCCTATTTAACTTATATGCAGAGCACATCATGAGAAAGGCAGGGCTAGATGAATCAAAAGTTGGAATTAAGATTGCCGGAAGAAACATCAACAACCTAAGATATGCAGATGATACCACTCTAATGGCAGAAAGTGAAGAAGAACTAAAGAGCCTCTTGTTGCGGGTAAAGAAGGAGAGTGCAAAACTTGGGTTGAAACTAAACATTAAGAAAACCAAGATCATGGCATCCGGCCCTCTCAATTCCTGGCAAATAGATGGGGAAGAAATGGAGGTAGTGACAGATTTTATTTTCCTGGGCTCCAAGATCACTGCAGATGGGGACTGTAGCCAAGAAATTAAAAGACGCTTGCTCCTCGGGAGGAAAGCCATGACAAATCTAGACAGCACACTAAAAAGCAGAGACATCACCCTGTCAACAAAAGTGCGTATAGTCAAGGCTATGGTCTTCCCAGTTGCAATGTATGGCAGTGAAAGCTGGACCATAAGAAAGGCTGAGCGCCAAAGAATTGAAGCCTTTGAACTATGGTGCTGGAGAAGACTCCTGCGAGTCCCTTGGACTGCAAGGCGATCAAACCGGTCAGTCCTAGAGGAGATCAACCCAGACTGCTCTTTAGAAGGCCAGATCCTGAAGCTAAAACTCAAATACTTTGGCCACCTAATGAGAAGGAAGGACTCACTGGAGAAGAGCCTAATGCTGGGAAAGATTGAGGGCAATAGAAGAAGGGGACGACAGAGAATGAGGTGGCTGGATGGAGTCATTGAAGCAGTAGGCATGAGCTTAGATGGACTCCAGAAGATGGTAGAGGACAGGAAGGCCTGGAGGAACATTGTCCATAGGGCCGCGATGGGTCGGACACGACTTCGCAACTAACAACAACAACAAATAATCTAGGAATAACTGTACAGATATTAACGCAAAAGACATTGCTGCAAATACATCTGAGGCTAGAGAGCAATACTTGCTTTGCATGCTTTTTATTTAAAAACATTTTTTGAAAACATCAGATGGGGCAGTGATCTTTGCAGGCATCAAGGAGGGAGTATAAGAATATATTGATGCCCCTAGGAATCCTGGATTCTGAAGTCTGATGATACTTACATCATTTCTTCGCACATAAAGATTACTGATAAAAATTACTTTGACCACAATATGCAAACAGAAGACAGGACAGGCATATAAGCTATTTAGCTCTTTAGGGAAGAGTCTAGATCAGTGTTTCTCAGCCTTGATGACTTTAAGATGTGAGGCTGGCTGGGAAATACTAGGAGTCGAAGTCACCATCTTCAAGATGCCAAGGTTGAAAAACATGGGTCTAGAATAAAAATATGCAGGCAATGTTTCCACTGATAGATGAGGCAAAATCTCTCTGTGCAGAAGAGACACTTGCCAAATAAGTAAAGAGGAGAACCAGGATAAGGAAGCAGAGAAGGTCACCATTTGGGAACCTAACAGCATATCTCATTTGTATGTGTGTGTTTTCAGGTCATTATTAACTCCTGGCAACTGCCTCAACTAGTCCCTGCAGTTTTCTTGGCAAGATTTCCAAACTGGCTTGCCACTGCTTCCTTCCTAGGCCTGAGAGAGAATAATTGGCCCAAAGTCACCCAGCTGGTTTTGTAATTATGGTGGGAGTAAAACTAACAGTCTGTTGGTTTCTAGCCTGATGCCTTAACCATTACATAAAATGGGTTCTCTGTACAGCACTGAATAGATTTTGAGAACAGCAGACATTCAGATCTACATAAGAAATGAAGGAATAAAGTACATAAAGTCATTTATGTTTAGTTAGTGATAGCCATGCCATAGAGAAAATGGGATGAATAGACTGATCTACAAAACCATATTCAATTATGGCTGAGCAGTTACATCATTATCATCTATTAGCTACAAGACCAGACATGAAAGCTTCAGCTTATGGGATCATTGTTACTGTTTTTTGCTTTTAATAGATTTATGTTTTTCTCTAAATTGTATTGCTATTTCTTTTCAATGTGATACTGCTGATATGCACTTCTCCAATTAACTGCTGCCTGGAAATCAATTTATAGATATAGCATAATGCAAAAATAATAGCAAAGCCAAGAATAAATTGGGATGTTCACAGGTTGGGATTAAAAAAAATAATGAAGATAATGGCCACACTCGCATGATTGAATCTCTACAATTTTTACGTATGCTGCAATATTTAATAACCACCACTGCTCTTGATGACAAAAAGTCACTTCCACAGTATTCAGTCAGTAAATGAATTCCTGTGTGCCGAAGACCTAATCCACATGGTTGTAAATTACTTACTATTATAGATCAGCTTTTTCCAACTTGAATTTTCCAGCTGTGTTGGATTCCAACTCTAATCATTCCCAGACAGCATGACCAGTACCTAAGCTTGCTGATAATATGAGAGTAGGCCCACACATCTGGAAAATGCTAAGCTAGGATTGATGAGAGCCACTAAAGGTTAGAACCAAAGAATTGCAAAGTTGGTAGGAAGACTTTGGCCCATTTTGAGAGGTGAATTTCAAAGTAGGAGTGCAATTTGGTATGCCAATGGCCAGATGCTTCTCACTATCATTGGGACACCCTGTAAAAAAAAATCTGCTATAGATTTAACTAGGCTTGCAAGGAGAACTTGGAGATTATATCTTGTAATAAATAGCCCCCCCCCAAAAAAAAAACAGGAACGTAAAGGAATAGAGGGGGAAAAGATGTTAAAGTAGATTTAAGAGAAAGATTAATAGTTCCCTTTTTAATTTGCATATTTTCATGTCCAGCTTTTAGAAACAGCCATATCTCCCTGAGTAATTTAATACTGATGATACAGATAAATGTATTGAAACAGTGCTGATCCCATTGAAGACAAGGAGGAAAGCTTTACAGTGTTGTTATTTCATGTTATTAAAAACTAAGTGCTTGTCTTTTTTTCAAGGCCAAATGGGAAAAGGGGGTTGGATAGAAACACAAGCCTCCTACTTATCACTATGAACCAGAAGCAAAGCTAACTGACAGGGGGGGGGGCAATTTTATACTGAGGCCACAGTTTAAATGAGCTTCATCATGGAGAAAAAGTAAGTCACTGAATGAATCATGTCCCCAGCTTCTATTTTTGATTGAAACATAATATATGATCAGTTAGGGAAACCAAATAAAGTAAGTCTAGCAGTGCCAATATATAGTCTGCATATTCTATTTCAACTTCCATGAACTGCAACAGTTTAACTATACCACACTAATTATAAGACATTCTACAAGCTAAAATGGCACGAGAACATTGAAATTAATAAAGGCAAGGTTTTGAAGTAGTAAACTGAACAAAAGTGATTTAGGATATAAATATTAAAGAATAAAAAATAACCTTAATCCCAGAATGACTTAATTATTGATCTTATTTTATAACAATAAACTGTCCATTCATTTACTGTCCATATGATGAATACAATAATTTTGCTTTTGAATTCATGATCATGGGTTTGTCACATTGAGTAGGCTTTCCAAAAAATACCCACAAACTCTTTTGGTTGTAGCAGATACAATTGACACAAATTTTGAAGTTCTGCAGCTTATAAAATAACATATATAGAAAAAAGAAAGATTGTCATGGTTATCTAACTTAAATAGACTTGAAAGCATTAATGAAGACATTGTTCCTTCTTCCAATATTCCACACATGACTATGGATTACAGATTCCAAAGGCAGATCTGTTAAAAAAAAAGATATTACAGTCTATCATTTTTTTAAACAATGTATATGCAGGAATTGCACCCACTCATGATACTGCTATGTCTATATCACAGCTATTATTAATGCTTCCACACTATCAATTTTCTTTGAAAGTAATATTCGGTCATGATTGTTATTCAAACACTCTCAATTAAACTACTTTACAGGTTTGTTTTAAAACAAATACAAACAATTTATAAAAAGGTGCTATACTCCTACAAAATCGTGCTCTTTGACATTCACAATATATTCATGCTCCTCCATCATTCTTCCCTTTGGTCATCTCAGACCTGTTCAAGGAAAGTTATATGCTTTGCCTTGAAATTCATCCAGCTGCCTTCCTGAGTTCCCAATCTCTTGGAATATGATACTAGCACATATGATGCACTGGGAAGAGCTGATGCAAGAAAGAGTTAGGTCAGAAGATGCTTAAGATGCAGTGGGAAAATCTAGCTGTTACTGCAGATAAGTTTTAATCTCCTGATCTGCTGGTTGAGGAACACAATCTTTATGTCCACTGAGGTGAAGCTGGGATCATCAAGGAAAAGTGCCTGTTTGGTAGCAGTTCTTTTGGAACCTTTCTATGTAAGAAGTGAGTCTAATTTGATGTTTATTATTTTGGCTTTAGATGGAAAATGTTCTCTCCAAAACAGAAGTAAACTAATAGAACAATGAAATAAATAATGAAAAAAGAAAACAAGAATACATCAATGTGTTAATGAAAAGAAGGATGGGTGGAGAGTAGTGAACAAGGTAGGGAGAGGTATGGTCTACTATCAATCCAGAGTCACCTCCAGCATGGACTCCCCCCCCTCCAATTTGGTTCTCATGCCAACTGGCAGAGCTAGCTCTTTAGGCTCTTGTGGAAGGATAGGAGGGTAGGATGTTTTTGGGGGGTGGGGCACTATTGCAGAGAAGGCTATCTTTCTGGATCCCGATAGTGGGAGTTCTTTGACCAACAGAATCCTAAGTAGGCCCTCTCTGCTGGCATGAGTAGAATGGGCTTGTCATAGCAGGATGAGATGGTTCATTAGGTAGCCTGGACCTATACCATTAAGGGCTTTAAAAGTCATAACCAACACCTTGAATTGCTCTCAGAAGCAGATCAGCAACAGTATAATTCATGGAGGTGTGGTGAAGTAGCCAAGGACCACTCGGGACGACAGGCTAGTCAACAACAGGTTTATTAAGAGCAAGGCAAACATAGAATAACTCGTCCGGCTTTTATAGCCGGCAGCTGGTAGCGAGGACCAATCAGCGGTGTTTAATTTGGCGCCGTGTCAGGCAGGGACCAATCCGCGTCGTCTTCTGTTGACAGCTCCGGCTTCCGCGTGGCTTGGTGTTTTGACAGCCGCGAGCTGTCAGTGGTCGCGCCTGCGCTGTGCGGTGGACGCTTTGACAGCTCAGGCTTCCTCGTAGTCCGGAGTTTGACAGCCGCGAGCTGTCAGCGGTGGCGCCTGCGCTGTGCGGGGAACTTTGACAGCTGTCAAAGTTCCCGCGTGTTTTCCTGTCAGGAGGCTCCTAGTTATACACTTTGCTGCTGCCGTATTATTTGAACTGTTAACATATATACATATCTATTAAAGGATTGTTTACATATATAACACACCCCTTACCCCTCCCCTGGTGCGTTTCCTTCCTCTTGGATGTTTGAACCTGCCCACTGATAGTCTTTTAGGTAGGTGGGTGGTCTACGATTTCTGGTGGAGCGGCGAAGGGGTGGAGGGTGGTCTGGTTCTGGATCTTCGTTTTGGTGTTCTTCTTCCTGGTTTGGGATAGGCGGCATTTCCGGTGGGGGTTGTATGCTGGCATTGGTTGGTTGCTCAGAATTGTGTGGTGGTTGTCTGGGTCTGAGCTGATCAATATGGCGGCGTATGTTGCCCTGTGCTTGCGTAGCTATAAGGTATGAGATGGGCCCTGTTTGTTTTATTACTGTCCCTTGGACCCACTTGTTTTTATCAGTGTATGATCGTGCCCAAATTAATTGACCTGGGTTGAGTGTGCGGGCGGGGTGGGGGTGCTGTTTTTCTTCTGGATATGTGTCGGGGTGCAGTCTATCCAGACGTGTTATTAGCCTTCTCCCCCATCTTAATTCCGCCGGTGATTTGCCGGTCGTAGAGCATGGTGTTGTGTGTTGTGCTAAGAGGAACTGGCTGAGGCGCCTCTGCCAGTTCCCTTTAACGAATTTTTTTAACGCTTCTTTTGTGGATCGTACCATAATTTCAGCCATTCCGTTCGACGATGGGTGGAACGGCGCCGACGTGACCAGCCTAATACAATTCTTCATAGCGAAGATCTGAAATTCACGAGAGGTGAATTGAGGTCCGTTGTCAGAAACCATGGTGTCAGGTAGGCCGTGTGTAGCGAATATTTTTCGTAAAGCTTGAATAGTGGCTTGGGACGTTGTTTTTCTAAGGGGTGTGACTTCCAGCCATTTAGAGTGGCTGTCCACTACAATTAAGAAACTTTGGCCTTGGATGGGTCCAGCAAAATCTATATGTATACGTGACCAAGGGTTCCTTGTAGTCTCCCATTTATGGATTGGTGCCTGGGGTGGTTCATTCCTGGTCTCTTGACAGGTATAACACCCACCCACATACTTTTCTATTTGTTTATCTATGCCTGGCCACCACACATAACTTCTAGCCATCGCCTTCATTTTTACAATTCCAGGGTGTCCTTCGTGTAAAATTTGTAATGTTTGGTCTATGTTTTTCTCTGGTATAATGACCCTATTTCCCCACAGCAGGCATCCTCTATGTGTTGAGATCTCATTTTTCCTGTTATAATAAGGTTGGAATTGAGGTTGTGGATTTTGAGCTGGCCATCCTGTTGTGGCCCATTTGAGGATTCTGGCAAGTATTTTATCTTTGGCAGAATTATTAGCTATGACGTTTGCAGTCAGGGGGCATTCTGGCAGTTGGGAGATTGCTAAAATCTGGCTGGCTGGGGCTGGGTCTGCGTCCCTGGTTTGTATGGGCAGTCTGCTGAGGCAGTCAGCATGTCCCAATTCTTTACCTGGTTTATGTATTAGTTGATAGGAATAGGCTGCTAAGAATGTTGACCATCTTAAAATTCTTGGAGAGAGAATCTGTGGAGTAGTTTTGTTCCAAGTGAATATGCCTAGCAGGGGTTTGTGATCCGTAAATATAGTAAATGGTCTTCCATACAGGTAATCATGAAATTTTTTGACCCCTGCTACTATTGCTAGGGCTTCCCTGTCAATTTGTGCATAGTTTCTTTCAGCTTTGGTCAGAGTGCGTGAATAGAAGGCTATGGGTCTTTGTGTACCGTCCTTGAATATGTGACTTAAGACAGCCCCGATTCCATAGGGAGAGGCATCGCAAGCGATGCATATTGGGGTGTCCTCTCTGAAAAGGGTGATAGTTGAACTGTGACAGATGATCTTTTTTAACGATTGGAAGCTATTCTCATGTTCTTTGGTCCAGGACCAAGTTGTACCCTTGTCTAGGAGTCTATGCAGAGGCTCCGCAATAGTCGCTTTGTGGGGGATGAAGGCGTGGTAAAAGTTTAACAGTCCTAAAAAGGATTGGAGCTCTTGTTTATTCCTAGGGCTGGGTGCGGTTTGAATAGCCTGAAGTTTTTCTGAGGTGGGGTGAATGCCCTGGCTATCTATTTTGTACCCTAGGAATTCAGTGGATGTGACTCCAATAGAGCACTTTTCCCGCTTAAGTTTGAGGCCGGCTTCTCTGAGCCGGCTCAGCACAGCTGACAGCCTGTCAGCTAAGTTCGCTTCGTTTTCTCCGGCGATGAGAACATCGTCGAAATAGGGGCAGACCCCGGGTATTCCTTTCAGGGTCTTCTCCATGATACCCTGAAATATACCCGGGGCCGCCGATATGCCAAATTGGAGCCTCTTTACTTTAAAGGCACCGCGGTGGGTGACAATTGTCTGGGCCTCCGCAGTGTCCTCAGTGACAGGCAGTTGCAAATACGCCTGTGTGAGATCAAGCTTGGCGAAAAGGGCACCAGAGCGGATGGAAGCAAATACGTCCCTTACCGCTGGCACCGGGTAGGCATGGGGGCTGAGGGCTAGGTTGACTGTCGCCTTATAATCAGCGCACACTCTCACTTCACCATTAGGTTTGATTGGGGTGACAATAGGGGTCTCCCAGGTTCCCCCTTCTGTTGGCTCCAGCACCCCTAGTCCTACGAGGCGATCCAGTTCGTTTTCAATTTTTTCTTTAAGGGCAAAAGGTACCCTCCTGGCTCTTATTTTAATTGGTTGGATTGCAGGGTTTAGCTGCAAGGAGATGGGGGGACCCGTATATTTTCCTAAAGTGCCATCGAAAACGTCGGCGTACTTATCGCAAACGACTTCTAGGCTGGGTGTTTGAATGGTGTTAACCCCCGTTAAGGCGATGCCTAGTGGACTGAACCAGTTTAGTCCTATCAGGTTGGTACGGTTCCCTGGTGTAACTAAAACCTCCAGGGGACCCTTGAACCCCTTGTACTGCACTACGACCTTGGCTTTCCCTTCCAACGGAATGGGGGTTTTCTGGAAGTCAGCTAGGTGTACCTGAGTTTGTTTCAGGGGAATTTGTCCTCGGCCTTGCTGACAGATCTCCTGATAGGTTGTCAGCGAAATTAAGGAAACTGCTGACCCTGAATCTACTTCCATCTGGCAGGGCACCCCCTGAATTCTGACCCAAATCTTAACCTTGGAGCTTATGCTGTTTACCCTGTCAATTGTCTCTACCAGGGGCCCTGGTGGGGTTTCCCTGCTGGCCTGGGCAGCCGGCCTACCTGGGGGGTTTGCCTCCACCTCATTGATGTTGTCCCGGCCCTTGCTGCGGCACACCGGCTTGATGTGGCCAGTCTTCCCGCAATTGTGGCATTTCGCGTTCCTAAAGCGGCAGCTTCCTCGGGCATGGTTGCCCCCGCAGCTGGCACAGGCGGCTCGTTGCTCGTAACGAGGTGGTGGCGGTGGGGGGTTCCTGGACCTCCGGCTGTCCGATGTGTTGCCCCTCCTCGGCTGCCGGTGCTCCATTCTGCGCTGTAGGGCTTCTCCATCGGTGAAATCAACCGACTCTCCGCTGTCGCTGAAGGTTGCGCTCTCCTGGTAGACGGTCGCGGGGGTCTCAGGGGTCGTGATCGTCGGCTTCTTCTTGTGGCTGTGCTCGTACGCCATGATCTCCCTGGTCAGCTCAGCCAGGTTCATGTCGGGTTTGGACGTCAGTTTCTTCTGAAGCCTCTCGTCCCTCAGACCGATCACCACCTGGTCTCTGATGCGGTCTTCCAGGTCGGGGAAACAGCAGTTCCGTGCAGCGTGTCTGACCCCGGCGATGAACTCGTTGGCGGGCTCGTCCGGCCGTTGTTTCTTTTGTGCGAATTGTACTCGCCAGTATAGTTCTGAACGAGCCGGCATGTAGTACTTGTTCAGCTGGTCCACCAGGTCCGCGTAGGAGACTTCAGTGATGGGCACCGGGCTGAACAACCCGACGGCTGCATCGTACACCGGGGGCCCGCTGATGTACAGCAGAGCGGCGGCCTTTGCTCGGTCGTCAGTGATTTTACTGACGAGGAGGAATCCCTCGACTTGGCCGAGGTGTGATTGCCATCTCTCGGGATGGCGGGTATCAAACTCCCTCACACGGCCGAAGTTTGCCATGTCGTCCGGTCCTGGGTTGCTCCGATGGAAGTTAAAACCTCCGTGACAGCTCTTGCCGGGAACTCTCTTCCTCGGCCGTGACTTCAGCTCCGGAGCGATCCCATCCTCGTCGCCAGTGAAGTAGCCAAGGACCACTCGGGACGACAGGCTAGTCAACAACAGGTTTATTAAGAGCAAGGCAAACATAGAATAACTCGTCCGGCTTTTATAGCCGGCAGCTGGTAGCGAGGACCAATCAGCGGTGTTTAATTTGGCGCCGTGTCAGGCAGGGACCAATCCGCGTCGTCTTCTGTTGACAGCTCCGGCTTCCGCGTGGCTTGGTGTTTTGACAGCCGCGAGCTGTCAGTGGTCGCGCCTGCGCTGTGCGGTGGACGCTTTGACAGCTCAGGCTTCCTCGTAGTCCGGAGTTTGACAGCCGCAAGCTGTCAGCGGTGGCGCCTGCGCTGTGCGGGGAACTTTGACAGCTGTCAAAGTTCCCGCGTGTTTTCCTGTCAGGAGGCTCCTAGTTATACACTTTGCTGCTGCCGTATTATTTGAACTGTTAACATATATACATATCTATTAAAGGATTGTTTACATATATAACACATGTGGTGTAATATGGGCCATCCTAGGAGTCCAAAGTCTGCTCTCACTGCAGCATTTAGCACCAGCTGAAGCTTCCAAGTGGATTTCAAGGTAGCCCCATGAAGTTTAATAAATGAATAATCCTTCCGAGGTAGGTAAAATGAGGACCCAGATTGTTGGGGGCAATTAAGCTGACTTTGTAATAATGCCGCTTGGGGTGTGTGTGTGAAAGCCCTAATAAGCAGGCATATACATAGAATGAAGGCTACTGCTAAGCTTGTAAGCCTCCCTGAGTCTTCGGAGAAGGGCGGGATACAAATGGAATTTAAATAAATAAATAAATAAATAAATAAATAAATAAATAAATAAATAAATAAATAAATAAGTAAGTCATGATACAAGAAAAGTCGCAGCTGGTGCACAAAATGAAGCTGTGAAAAAGCTTTCCTACTCATACCCACCACCTAGTGTTTGAAAAGGAGATGTGAATCAAGGACAACCCACAATTTGCAAACTCAGTCTGAACAGAATAGTGCAACCCTGTCCAATCCTGAGGCTCCGTGCACCCAAAGTCACTTAGTCTTGCCAAAGTTCAGTCTAAGTCCTTTATCTCCCATATAGGTCCCTACAGTCTCCAGGCATCATGAGTGGGCCAGAAATAGCATCACTTGAGTCACCTGGTTAGAAATGTAGAGCTAAATATCATCAGCATTTTGATATCTTGACACACGATGACAGAGGCTTCAGGTAGATGTTAAATAGGAGAAGAGAGAGAGTAGTAACCTCTGGGGGATATCTCAAGTAAAGAACTGGGGATTGGATCTTTCACTCTCTATCAAAAACAATTGGGATTGACCTTGGAGAAAAGAGCTGAACTGGTATAAAACTGTATCTCCTAACCCCAACTTGTGTAGCCAGTCCAAAAGGATACCATGATCAATGGTATCAAAGACCCCTGAGAGGTTAAGGAGAGAGTGAGAATAGTTGCACTACCCCCATTCTGTTCCTGCCAGAAATTGTCCATGAGTGCAACCAAGATTGACTCTATCCCATAGCCAGGCCTGAATCCTGACTGAAAGGGGTCCAGAAAATCTGTTTCATACAGGATCACTTGAAACTGACAAACAACCACTTTTCCCACCATCTTCTCCCAAAAGGGAAGATGATTGAATGAAAGTTGTCCAGGCAGTGGAGCTGAGTGATGGTTTTTCAAGAAGATAAATCAGAGCCTCTTTAAAAGATCTCAGGAATGTCCCCTCTCACAGTGAAGAATTTATCACTGCATGAATCCCACTGCTGGTCATCGTCCTGTAAGCTTTCACCAGACAGAAGAGACAAGGGTCTAATTGGTGGTTGCATCAACAGCGCAGAGGACCCTTTAGGTCCAATAGGGTCAAACTGTTCACAAATTACTGGGCAAAAGATCTATTTTTTATTTATTTATTTATTTATGGGATTTGTATGCCGCCCTAGCTCCCAAAGGACTCAGGGCGGCTAACAACAATAAAAACACAAAATACAAACATTAAAAGGTATTAAATCAAATTATCCCATAAATAGTCCGATTAAAAACACAATAAAACAAAATTAAGAAAACCTCCCTTCCATCAGTCCAGGTCGGCCTGTTGAAAAAGCCATGTTTTAAGGTTGCGACGAAAGGAACGGAGATCCGGGGCCATCCAGAGCTCCAAGGGGAGTTGATTCCAAAGGGCAGGTGCCCCCACAGAGAAGGCCCTACCCCTGGGGGTCGCCAGTCAACATTGTCTGGCCGACGGCACCCTGAGGAGGCCCTCCCTGTGTGAGCGCACAGGGCGATGGGCAGTCGTTCCTGGCAGCAGATGGTCCTGCAAATATCCCAGACCTAAGCCATGTAGGGCTTTATAGGTAAGAACCAGCATCTTAAATCTCACCCAGAGGACAACCGGTAACCAATGCAGCTCACGCAGGAGGGGTGTGATATGGGAGTATCGGGAGGCTCCCATCACAACCCGTGCAGCCGCATTCTGCACCAGTTGAAGCCTTCGGGTGGTCTTCAAGGGCAGTCCCATGTAGAGAGCATTGCAGTAGTCTATATGGGAGGTAATGAGTGACCATACGTAGGGCATCTCGGTCCAGATAGGGGCGCAACTGGTGCACCAGGCGAACCTGGGCAAATGCCCCCCTAGCCACGGCTCCTATATGATCTTCTAAACTGAGTCGTGCATCCAGGAGGATGCCTAAGTTGTGCGCCCTTTCAACGGGGGGTAACACCTCTCCCCCCATAACCAAAGATGGAATATCCTGGATTACCCGAGATGCCGGTACGTATAGCCACTCGGTCTTGGCCGGGCTGAGTTGGAGCCTGTTCTTCCCCATCCAGACTCGTACCACTTCCAGGCAACGGGACATCACCTCGAGGGCATCACTGGGTTGGTTCGGGGTAGAGATGAAAAGCTGGGTATGATCAGCATATTGATGGTACCTTACTCTGAAACCACGGATGATCTCACCCAGCGGCTTCATATAGATGTTGAACAGGAGGGGAGAGAGGACTGACCCCTGAGGCACCCCACAAGTGAGGGGCCTTGGGGTCGACCTCTGCCCCCCTGCCAACACCGACTGCGAACGGCCCAAGAGGTAGGAGGAGAACAACCGTAAAATGGTGCCTCCCACTCCCAAACCCTCGAGACATCGCAGCAGGATACCATGGTTGATGGTATGAAAAGCCGCTGAGAGATCTAATAGGACCAGGACTGAGGAATAACCCCTATCCTGGGCCCACCAGAGATCATCCACCAGTGCGACCAATGCCGTCTCCGTGCTGTACCCGGGCCTGAAACCTGATTGGCACAGGTCCAGATACTCAGTTTCCTCCAGAACCAGCGGGAGCTGCCGCGCCACCACACTCTCAACAACCTTCACAATAAAGGGAAGTTTGGAGACAGGACAAAATTTGTTCATATTAGCTGGGTCCAGGACAGGCTTCTTGAGGAGGGGCCTCACCACCGCCTCCTTCAAGGCGGCAGGGAAGCACCCCTCACTCAAAGAAGCATTGATAACCACTTGGAGCCAGCCTCATGTAACCTCCCGAGTTGCATACACCAGCCAGGAGGGACACAGGTCCAACAAACATGTGGCGGCACTCAGTCTTCCCATGATTCTGTCCACTTCATCTGGAGTCACAGGGTCAAACTCCTCCCAAATGGTATCAACAACACCTGTTGCTTCCCCCCCCCATCAGATACTGCCCATTCAGAGTCCAGGCTGGTCCAGATCTGAGCGATTTTGTCCAGCAGATGCTGACTAAATTCCTCAACTCGTCCCCGCAAAGGGTCCTCCCTTGTCCCCTGATTCAATAGGGAACAGGTCACTCAAAACAGGGCGGCTGGGCAGTTATCTGCAGACGCAATGAGAGTGGCAAAGTAAGCACGCTTCGCCACTTCCATTGCCACAAGATAAGATCTAGTAAAAGATCTTAACTGTGCTCAGTCAGATTTGGACTGACTGGATCTCCAACTGCTCTTTAGGCCCCTCCTCTGGCGCTTCATCTCTCACAGGTCCACAGAGAACCAAGGGGCTAACCGGGACCTGCGCCGGGTCAGAGGCCGCAAAGGCACAACATGGTCAAGAGCCTCAGAGGCAGCCCTTTGCCAGACGTCCACCAAGGTCCCAACTGGGCTGTGGGAAAGGGAGGCAGGAATCAACCCAAGCGCCATCTGGAACCTTTCCAGATCCATCAGGCGCCTGGGGCAGAACCACTGAGTCGGTTCCGCATCCCAGCGATGGGAGGTGGCATAACGGAGGCCAAGCCATAGGAGATAATGATCGGTCCATGAAAGGGGTCAAACAGTTGGGGAACCCCACCCAGATCATTAAGCCACTGCCCAGAGATAAAAATAAGGTCGGGCGCGTTTCCCCCCTCATGAGTCGGACCCTGAATTATCTGGGTCAGGTCCATGGCCATCATGGAAGCCATGAACTCTCGAGCCACCCCCGATGCCCCCCCCAGGGAAGGTAGGTTGAAATCACCCAGAACAATTAGTCTGGGAAACTCAACCGCCAACCCCGAGAGAGCGTCAAGTAGCCCAGGCAGGGCCGTTGTCACGCAGCTGGGAGATAGGTACGCGAGCAACAGGCCAACTGACCTCCAGGGCCCAACCTAAGAAGGAGAGACTCACACCCATCTATCTGAGGGGCAGAGGCCTCCCACGGACAAAGGGCCTCCTTAATGACAACTGCCACCCCACCGCCCCTACCCTGAGCCCGAGGCTGGTGCAGCACACGGAAACCTGGTGGGCACAATTCAATCAGAGGAACCCCTCCTTCCAGGCCCAACCAAGTTTCCGTAATGCATGCCAGGTCCGCGCCTTCCTCCTCGATCACATCCCGGATGAGGGGAGCTTTATTCACCACAGACCTGGCATTCAAATAAACCAGCCTGAGCTCAGGGGTCTGCCCTCCCACACCCTCGGGAAAGCAGGTTGAAACCAGAGGGTCGGAGCACGCAACCGCTCAAAGACAGCGGTGGTGCGCTCCCAGGTTCGGTATGGCCCTCTGTTCATCCATCTGCCGCCATTCCCAATCACCGTGGGGAATCGCTGTCCCCACCCCTCCCCCCCGAGAACCCTCCACCGTGTTCCCCCACCGCTGCAACCCTCAGCCAACCTGGACTGAACTTGATCCGGCAGAACCTCCCCACATTTTAGCCGAATCTTACATTCCTCCCACCTCCCTAACCCATTAAAAATTTACATAAAAAACCCCGTAACTTCCTCTTTGTGCCGTGCCACCTCTCGACACAGGTTAGAAGGCGACACAGGTTAGAAGGCCATTCCTGAGAGAGGGGGGACTGCCTCAGGGCTAGCAATTCAGCCGCAGAATAAACCAATGTAAAGGCCATCAGTAACAATCAGACAGCCAGGAGGGACAAAATCGGCAAAAACAGATGGAAACGTAAATGATGGAAATAAGCCAAAGAACTGGACAGTGTAATCCCGAGCATCTTATAAGGCATCTTATAAGGCTCCTAGGCATCTTATAAGGCTTGTACCATGCAAGAGTTCTTACTGAGAATGAATATGAGCAATTTTATCTTATAGGTGTTCAACATTTTTTTCTGCATAAACCTGAAGATGATCAGGCGAGTCCCGCCTGAACAGATCAAGTGATCCAAAACATGCTCGATGGGCAACACTCTGCAGATGCAATAAGAGCTGAGAGACAGTGTTGTTTCACTGCTTTTATTGCTATGATAATTTAATAGCAATTAATAGTGGCTCCAAGATGTGTCCAGTTGGAGTCATCCTTTTTTTTTCACCAGTGACACTCTAAATATCTGTAAATCCATTTCAGAAACTTCAGTTCCTCCATGAACCATAGGGACTATTTGGCTCATATCCAAAATCTCAGTGGCCTTTTGGTTCCATGCCATTTCTAAGGCTTTGGCATATTCGGGATATCCCCCAGTTCCTCCTGGAAGCCATTTAGGTTTATCAGTCTCCAGGGACAGATCACTATAATGCAGGACTGTCAAACTTGCAACATCACGTGACGTGTCGCGACGTATCGTGACTTTTTTGCCATTGCCAGCAATGGGGTGGGCACGGTTTCGCTATGGTGCATCCGGCCTGCGGGCCAGCAGTTTGACACCCCTGCTCTAATGGGTCCAGTCTCCATGTAGAGGCCAGAGTTTCAGGGATATTTCAAATACTGTAGAGAATTAAAACCTGATCGTCATGTGAGGATAAGCATTGCTTCTTTGTAATAGAAATACATTGTGCTGTTAGTGTGTGTGTGTGTGTGTAACCATCATTTTAATCCTACTTGTGAAATAGTATTTGTGTATTAAGCTTTAGTGTAGAAAACACATACATCTACTGATTGATAACTGTCTGGCAATCATAATAAAACAGACTTAGAACAAATGGGATTGGATATTCTATTTCCTCTTTTTTGTGCTTTATTTTATGAAAAAGAATTTTTAAAATATCACTGTATGATCTCTGAAATTCGGAGAAGGCCCATTGCACATCTACCCCATTTACCTGCCAAACATTGTCTGTTACGTGAAATTCCAATAAGAAAAAAATCTATCACTTGGCTGACTGACTATCAGAACAAATTAGCAAAGCTATAAAGCAGAAATAATCTTTTTTTAAAAAAAAATGAAGTGATGGTGTGAGGTAGCACCATGGCTCTGCGTGTTTTATATGCTAGACGCTAAAGATATTGGATTGGGTATGCAGGGAATTGTGACTGCAAACATCAAACATTATGTACACACAATTAAAAATCTTCCAGTAGGAATTTGTAATGTTTGCTTAGATCTGTTCAAAGCATTTTGTGATATATTTGGGGGTCTTTTTTTTTCTAGCAATTCACCAGGAAAAGAATGCCATTTCTCGGTTCTACGTTCGTTGTTCAGAATTTAATTTGAATTGTTCCTCAGTGGAGACTCAGTTCTGGAGCATGCTTTTTCTGAAAGATTATACCTTTGCACGTATCAAAAGAAAGCGCCATTAAGCTTAAACTATATTCATTAGATTATGGGAAGCCAGGGGGCTTTCACCGCCAACCTCTCCCAACTTGACATCTCATTTTTATTTATTTTGGGATGTCCATTTTTTTAGGGCTAATTTTCCCACATCATGGGGATTGAAAGAAAGAAATCTATGGTTTAGTGAGGCCTGCACCATTGGAGTTGATGGCCCAAAACAAAGGGAAACTAGAAACCTTAGCAGCTAGAAGCATTCATTCCAAAGTGATTTTGAAAGTAAACTGCCACTGGGAGCTGAGGAACAGGACCTCACTAGTCTAATAAAGCTACTGAACTTGATGTTTTTTCTGAGTCTGGCAGCTTCAGAAGGGCTCTGGTTCCCCCTTTCTACCGTCAGATTTATTTATTTATTTATTTTATTTTAATTCCATTTATATCCCGCCCTTCTCCGAAGACTCAGGGCGGCTTACAAGCTTAGCAGGGCGGCTTACAAGCTTAGATGACTATTCCTCAGTTTTAACCAAACTTCCTACCTATATTTTCCTTTCCTGGCATCATCTAACAGCCTGTTCAACTAAATAAATATAAATATTTTCATTCCAAAATACTCTGAGTTCACAGAGACTCATTTTATATAGAGAAGCTAGAGAAGTGAAATATAGAATGGGTGAGATAGTTCATTTCCAGTCTGTTAAACTTTCATACATTTTAAATTATCATTTCTATACTGATTTGAATATTATTAAAGATTTCACTATTTATATAACATTTTAATGAACATTTAAGACACGTTGTATTTTTAATAATCAGATTATTACAGGTAGTCCTTCAGTTACAAGGTCTTGCCCATCACGGTCACAATGGGTGTCAGTCATAAACTGGATCACTTTTGTGATCAATACAATGCTATAACCCTTTTTGCAGTGGTCATTAAGCAAATGCCATGGTCATAGATCAACTGCCATGGTCATTAAGCAAACCCATCATTCACTATGGGCCAGTTTTACCAAAAAACCAAAATAAATGCTAGTTTTTGGCAAAACCACAAAATGCACTCATGTGACCACGGGACACTGCAAACAACTGTAAAAGCAGCCCAATTGTCAAATACCTGAAATGCTTTCCAGTGACCATGGGGATGGAGTGACTGTTGTAAATCTGAATCTGGATCATAAATAGACCCCAGATGTGTCTGTCATAGCTTAGTATGGTCAGTAAGTGACTAGCCATAAGCCAAGAATATCTGTATATGCATGTTTCCCTTTATAGCAGAAATGACATCTTATATAGCCCCCATACTGTGCATTTAAGCCCTCAGAACACATAGGAGAACATACAGGTAGTCCTCAACTTACAACAGTTCATTTAGTGACCATTCAAAGTTACAACAGCACTGAAAAAGTGATTTATGACAATTTTTCACAATCATTGCAACATAACCGTGATCACATGATCCAAATTTGAATGCCTGGCAACTGGCAAGTATTTAGGATGGTTGCTGTGCCCCAGGGTCATGTGATCACTTCTTGTGACCTTCTGACAAACAAAGTTAATGAGGAAGCCAGATTCACTTAACAACTGTGTTACTAATTCAACCACAACAATGATTCAGTTAAGAACTATGCCAAGAAAGATCATAGGTAAAGGTAAAGGTAAAGGTTCCCCCGCACATGCGTGCTAGTCGTTTCGGACTCTAGGGGCCGGTGTTCATCTCTGTTTCAAAGCCGAAGAGCCAGCGCTTGTCCGGGGACGTCTCCGTGGTCATGTGGCCAGCATGACTGGATGCCAAAGGCACATGGAACGCTGTTACCTTCCCATCGTAGTGGTCCCTATTTTTCTACTTGCATTTTTACATGCTTTCGAACTGCTAGGTTGGCAGAAGCTAGGACGAGTAACAGGCGCTCACTCTGTTACACGGTACTTGGGATTCGACCCGCCAAACTGCTGACCTTCTGATTGACAAGCTCAGTGTCCTAACCCACTGAGCCACCGCATCCCTTTAGAAAGATCATAAAATGGGGCAAAACTCACTGAACAAGTGTCTTGCTGAGCAAAATAAATTTTGGGCTCATTTGTGGTCACAAATGAGGACAATTGTGGTAGTAAATCAAGGACTGAAATCTGTGAGGAAATTTCCCAAACATTGCTCTATAAATTCCTTCAAATTTATAGTAGGAAATAAAAAAGTAAGAAAATAGTGTAGCCTTCACCATGTAGCAATTGTCCATTTCTGTTTTAAGACTGTGATATTCAAATTTCTAACTGTGGTAATTGTCAAGGAAGATATATACGTGTGAAACTCAATTCCAATGTGTTGAAAAGGAATCTGTGGAAACTTAGTTGAAGTACAACATTGCCTAGCCCTGTTGGGCAGAGCATACTGCTAGAATAGACTGATAATAGCAGTCAAATGTCCAGTGTAGTTCTATGTTTCCTCAGAAGTCAGTTTAAAAGCTGTAGGATTCTGCAAGAAAACATGGAGGACAAGGTATTCTTCAGCATAATATTATGGATGTCCAAAGGATGCTGAGTCTTAGAATTCTACTTTTCACCCCTGTCTCATTTCTTGCAATTTCAAAGCTTCTTCCGTGATTGTGTTCAGCCACACTAATCCAGTTAGTTACCATTTAGATAGATCACAGCTCACTGTAATTTATAGCGGAGTGGCAAGAAAAAAAAGGGGGGGAAATGATTTGAAATCTTCAGGAAAATACAAGCCTCAGTTGCTACAGATGACAGAAAAGGACTCAAGGAGGGGACCAATGAGAAAGGGATTCAGAATCCAAAGGTTAACAGTATCTCAAATGAGCATCCCCTTGACAGTTTTCGTATAGCTTTGAAGTCAGCAGTGCCTAACTGTCATACACATTGTACAAACTGGCCAGTGTATGAGAAAAAGAATAAATCAATATAAATCCAGGATGGTAAAAAAAAATTGAAGATGTATTTTAGCTCCCCAATGCTGCTGAAATTGTCATTCTTATTATTTCATCATGAAACAATAGAGACAAAATTCATCACTGGATTTCATTTAATTTCTCATGGATTAAATAGATATCGACTTTTCTTATCTTAACCAATTCATTATGTTAACCATCTCAAGCATGCAAGAATATATGCATCAGTCCTAATTACTGGTAGGTTAATAAGCACCCTAAAGAAGTTATTTTGTCTCTAACTTTTTTGCATGCCCCCCATAATCTTTAGTATATATATTTATATGGGATTTTGTATAAAACTTCCTTCTAGGGTTGGAACAGGAATGATGGTGGAAAAGTGAGTAAAATAAAGGTTTTCAACATCTTGGGTGGACAATTTTATCAGTTATTTTTTGAAAATAATGCCTCTACTGGCAAATAGTTAAATATCAGTAACATCTACTATTTTTGTGTGTTTGAGGACAACTAAATTTATATTGTAATCTTTAACTAAAACAATAAATAAGTTATTTACACAGCTTCTGATCTGATACTTTACAATCCCTTAATAACTTCTTAAATGGACTCCAGAAGATGGTAGAGGACAGGAAGGCCTGGAGTAACGTTGTCCATAGGATTGCGATGGGTCGGACACGACTTCACAGCTAACAACAACAAATAACTTCTTTTATTATTATTTTTAATTCCATTTATATCCCGCCCTTCTCTGAAGACTCAGGGCGGCTTACAAGCTTAGCAGTAGCCTTCATCCTATGTATATGCCTGCTTATTAGGGCTTTCACACACACCCCAAGCGGCATTATTACAAAGTCAGCTTAATTGCCCCCAACAATCTGGGTCCTCATTTTACCTACCTCGGAAGGATGGAAGGCTGAGTCAACTCCCAGATCTCTCTCTCTCTCCCTCTCTCTCTCTCTCTCTCTCTCTCTCTCTCTCTCTCTCTCTCTCTCTCTCTCTCTCTCTCTCTCTCTCTCTCTCTCTCTCTCTCTCTCACACACACACACACACACACACACACACACAGCTAAAACATGTAACTGACGTCACTATAGGTTTTGAAGTTCTGAGACACTGAGCATCTGCTTCTGATTATGAGAATCTGAGCCCTTGCAAACTGTGTGGAATAAAGCAATCTCATTTACTGCTGCACAAGGGATGGATGAGATGAGAAACTCTGCCAAGGAAAGTCAGCACTACCTGGTAGCAGATGATATTCTAATCCTTCTTTTTGAGCAATTGCTTTAGATCAACTGAAATAGGAAATATTTGCTTACACAACCAAAGACTAAGCCTCATTGACAGAAGTCAGGCTGATCTAGGAGGGTACATTTATAATAAAAGGAACAGTCTCCCTTTATCTTTTCTCAATTTCTTTCCAGTCCCAAGTGGTAGGCAGAAAATCTAAGAGGCAAATAAAATGAAAAGCTGCTCCATTAGTAAAAATGAAAACCTGCCCTATTACTACATGCTTGTTTAGCTGCTCCTTGAGAATGAGGGGTAATGTACATAAGATTCTGTAGTCAAAGCAAATAATACTTTCATTCCCTCTGCATTGTGCTTGCTTTTATCCAATCAGTTATTGACTCCTTTCCTCTACACTATTTCTTTATTTCATTTTAGTTTGGTGTTGGTTCCTGACAACTGACCATACATTTTTTCCATCATAGAAAAATGAACTGAATATGAATACCCATATCAATACTAATGAGAATTGTAATTCAAACATACATGGCTGAATTAACCAACCCTTGATGTTGGTTACACCAGCGGTCCCCAACCTTTCCAGCTTGGTGGACTGGTGGGGGAAGAGGGGATGGCTCTGTGTGAGCAGGGGGTGAGTGGGTGAACCATCCCCTCTCCCTTCCACCAGTCCACCAAGCCAGAAAGGTTGGGGACTGCTGGACTAGAGCCCCTTCCAACTCTATTAAGTCTAAGTCTACATTATATGAAAGGTCATAATTTTCCAGATGTATCAGCTAGGAAGGAAATTAAAAACATGCAGAAAAATAATTTGAAAAATAAAGTGAGGTTTGGTCACAAATGGCCAGATATTATACTTAGGAGGTACAACAACTAAATGCGAGTTGAATAGTATTTTATCAGAACGAACTAAATATGCTTTAATGTGCATCAAAGATATTAATATCAAAGATATTAAGAAAATAGGAAAGGTCTGGATCTGGTCAGATCTTGGCAAAATGTCTGAATCAAAATGTCTGAAAAAAGGAATAAAAATTGTTATAATCATTAAAATTTAGAACAATAAAATATGTAATTCTCCTGAGGATAAAAATGTTCAAATTTTATATTTTTACATTTATTTTTATAGTAAATTTAATAATCTATCTCAAGACAATATGGAGGCTTTTAAAGTTAAAATTAGCCATCCATAATCTGATTCCTTAAAACAATTATATTAGTTATCCTTTTGGTTATGGATGAGATTTTAAAAATGATTTGAGTATGATAAAAACACTAGTATTTGATGGACTTCCTATGGAACAGTATAAAGTATTTACCAGTGTACAGGTAATCCTCAACTTAACAACAGTACATTCAGTGATCTTTCAAAGTTACAATGGCACTTATGACCAGTGCAGCATCCCCATGGTCATGTGATTTACATTTAGATGCTTGATAAATGATTCACTTTTATAATGGTTGCAAGGTCCAAAGAGTCATGCAACCTTCTGAAAAGCAAAGTCAATGGGGAAACCAGATTAAAAACCATGTTACTAATTTAAGAATGGCAGTGATTCACTTAACAAATTGGTGAGAAAAGCCATAATGGGACAAAACCCACTTAACAAATTTCTCACTTAACAACATAAATTTTGGGCTCGATTGTGGCTGTAAACTGAGGACTATCTGTATTCATTCCTAAACATGTGTTAAACAATAAATTTCTGAAACTGACATCTATATTAAATGAGGTATGGTAGGGAATTTGATGATCTCTGAGCTTGGTGGTTTCCTTGAAGATATTTCATCTAAGCTCAGAAAACACCAAAGACCCCATAGTTCAACTCTGAGCTACAAATATTCTCTTCCATCAGTAAATAAGAAATGTATTTCATTTATACTCAAACCCATAAATAACAGAATAACAGAGGGATCTTGGAGATTTTCTGGTTCAAACCTCTGCTCAAGCCTATACTGTTTCAGACAAATGGCTGTCCAATCTCTTTTAAAAAATTTCTATTGATTGAACACCCACAGCTTCTGGAGGCAAGTTGTTCTACCGATTAGTTGTTTTCCCTGTCTGGAAATTTCTCCTTATTCTAGGCTAGTTCTCTCTTTGATTAGTTTCCATCCATTGCTTCCTGTCCTGCCTTCAGGTGTTTCAGGGAATAGGTTGATCTCCTCTTCTTTGTGGCAGCCCCTCAAATATTGGAACACTGCTATCATGTCAGCATGGCACAATGGTTCAGCAGTTAAAGATGCTGAGCTTGTCAGCTGAAAAGCTGAAGGCCGGGTTCGGGACCCAAGTACCATGCAACAGGATGAGCTCTCATTCCTGCCCCAGCTCCTGTACACCTAGCAGTCTGAAAGAATGAAAATGCAAGTAGATTAATAGATACCACTTCAGTGAGAAGATAACAGTATTCCATGCACCTTTAACATATAATGTCAGCTACATGACCATGGAAAATGTTTTCAGATAATGCTAATTCTCTCAGCCAAAAAATGGAGATGAGCACAATAGCCTAGAGTCAGATATGACTGAACAAGGAAACCTTTACCTTTATCTTTGCTTTATATTATTTGTAGTCTTTCTTTTCACTAGATTGTTGTTGTTAGCTGCGAAGTCATGTCTGACCCATCACGACCCTATGGACAACGTTCCTCCAGGCCTTCCTGTCCTCTACCATCTTCTGGAGTCCATTTAAGCTCACGCCTACTGCTTCAGTGACTCCATCCAGCCACCTCATTCTTTGTTGTCCCCTTCTTCTATTGCCCTCAATCTTCCCCAGCATTAGGCTCTTCTCCAGTGAGTCCTTCCTTCTCATTAGGTGGCCAAAGTATTTGAGTTTTAGCTTCAGGATCTGGCCTTCTAAAGAGCAGTCAGGGTTGATCTCCTCTAGGACTGACCGATTTGATCACCTTGCAGTCCAAGGGACTTGCAGGAGTCTTCTCCAGCACCATAGTTCAAAGGCCTCAATTCTTTGGCGCTCAGCCTTTTTTATGGTCCAGCTTTCACTGCCATACATTGCAACTGGGAAGACCATAGCCTTAACTATATGCACTTTTGTTGACAGGGTGATGTCTCTGCTTTTTAGTGTGCTGTCTAGATTTGCCATGGCTTGCCTCCCCAGGAACAAGCATCTTTTAATTTCTTGGCTACAGTCCCCATCTGCAGTGATCTTGGAGACCACTAGATTAGACATACCCAATTCCTGCAACTGTTCTTCATGTGTTTTAGCCTCCAGTCTTCTGATCATCTTTCTTGCTCTTCTCTGTATTATTTCTAGAGTCTCGACATCTTTTTTTTATCATGATGACCAAAACTGGATGCAATATTTCAGGTGTGGTCTTACCATGGCATTATAAGATGGCATTAACACTTCACATGGTTTTGATTTCATCCTTCTGTTAATACACCCTATTAACTTTTTGGTGGCTGCAGCACATTGCTGGCTCATATTTAAATGTGTCCACTATGGCTCCTAGATCCCTTTCTCAGTTACTGTTGTTGAGCCAGGTACCACCTATTCTGTACTTATGCATTTGGTTTTTTCTGCCTAAGTGTAAAACCTTACTTTTCTCACCACTGAATTTCATTTTGTTAGATAGGGCCTATCTATCTATAGTACTAATCTGATGAGATTCTTCCAGGATGTTGGTTATTCTGGTCTGCTTGGTGTTCTCTGAAAATTTTATGAGTTCCCCTTCTATCCCCTCATTTGAATCATTTATGAAGATGTTGAAGAGTACTGGGACTAAGACAGAACCTTGGGTTACCCCAGTTTATTCTTCCATCCATGTAGATGTAGTTCTATTGAGGATCATACACTGAATGTCATTTGTGAGCTAGTTACAAATCAATCATAAATATGTGCTAATTATTGTCCCATCGTGGTGATTCATGCAGATATTAAAATCTTGTTAAATCTTGTTACAATAGCAAGTGATTTCTACAGTGGTGGGATTCACACCAGTTCAGTAGAACCGGTAGCTAAATTTTGCTGAGTTTGGAGAACCAGCTTAATGCACAATGCTTCCAGAAGTCCAGTCTAGGCCTCGGAGCCCTGGAGGAGGTCTTCCAGACCTAGAACAGCCCGCCGGAAGTGCATGGATGCCACTTCCAGAAGTCCATTCTAGGCCTCGGAGGCCCAGGCCTGCATCCAATAAAAGAACCAGTTGTTCAGGTATTTGAATCCTCATTTGAGGATTCTACCACTGGATTTCTACCATAAACAATGATCAAATTAGAATGATCAAAGCTTGATAGTGGCCCAATAATATTTGGCTGGTAGTGGATTTAATTGATTTGGATAGACAGAAACTATCAAGCTGCAATTCTATTGCTTTATGTTGAAAAAAATCTGATAAAATCTATAGGTATGTGTTTGTTACCTATCATATTTTTGGGATAGGGGCTGTACTTCAAGAGACTTTTGGCAACTACCTTGACTAGTCCTTGCAGCTTTCTTGTCAAGATTTTTTCAGAAGTTATTTACCTTTATTTGCTTTCTAGAGCTAACACTGATTGTCTCAAAGGCACAGGTGCCTAAGGTGCAATTAAAACTCACAGTCTCTTAGTTTTTTAGCCCAATGCCTTAACCTCTACACTACTGGTTCTCAACCTGTCTATATCAATTTCAAAATCTAAAATGAAAGTTAGTCGATGTTTTCATTCATTTTTTTACCCTAAAAAGATATTAGACCAAGATATTAATTTTCTCCATTATTTTTTGAAATGCATTTAGAACGCTTAGACTATGCTATTAGATAAAATAATAACTTCTGTTTTCTCACAACTAAGTAGAATATAAATCAGTAATATTTGCTGATAATATTTTATTGCTTATTGCTGAGCTTCACACTTCAATTCTGGTATGATATATTAATTAACCCATTTGAGCAACTTAATAGATACTCTGTTTATTGGCTTAAACTGAAATTGAGGATAGTTGTTCCTTAATACCTTAAGTAATTATTATTTTTGTATATACATTGAATTTAATTATTCTCATGTTGGAGATATAGTGTGAATAGCACTTTTTTCAAATACTATTTTTTCAGTGTCCTAAAATCACTACATTCTAGGAAAAAGTCATTTAATACATTAACATTGAGAGAGGAGGAGGAAGAGGAGGAGGAGGAGGGGGAAGGTGAGGAAGAGGAAGAAGAAGAAGAGGAGGAGGAGGAGGAGGAGGAGGAGGAGGAGGAGGAGGAGGAATGTCCACTGCATAAACTTTAAAGTACAGGAGAACTCATCTCAGAAGAGAAAAAACAATTTGGGGGAGGGGAATTTACTGTGGAAAACAGACACTAGGGAGTTCTCTCTGGAAGATAGAATCCACCTCTATATTACTTCAGTCATGAACTCATCTATTGACTTTGAACAATTTGGTTCATCATTTCTAATCTGAAATGGGATGACATTTCTGTATTCCTGTTCTATATATTAATGAAGTACCGTATATGTATGTGTGTGTGTGTGTGTGTATATATATATATATATATATATATATATATATATATATATATATATATATATATATGATTAAATCTTTGTGAATTCCTATATGAACAGGATCCCATGAAAAAATATGTTTATCAATTCATACTTTGTGAGAAATTAAATTAAAAATATAAATTTAAGTATTTATTTACAATATTGTGTCTTTTTTATATTATGGATTACTATGAATACAAAGGAGATAGAATTCACTTATGAATTTCATTGCTTTTGTAAATTGGAAAAATAACATGGATTAGAAAAAGAGCTGTTTATCTGAATATAGGGTATTTTGGGGGCAACGGAGAACTATTTGGAGGAAGCAACACTTTCCAATGACTGAATCATTATGTAGATTGTCAAGCAATTTTATCTCATCTTATAAGGCTGTCCTATATACAAATAGAATTCTAGCTTCCTAAGATATTTGGCTTTAGAAATAATATGACTATACTTGTCAGTTCTTTCATTATGTAGCTGTAAAAATTTAGACAACATCTATTACTTTGTTTGCAGTGTTAACCAAGAAGTCACTTGAGCAGTGGGAAAGAGTAGAGAATACCATCTTTATCTTTAACACTATACCCCCAAAAAACTCATTTCAGTTACGATGTTTTAAATTAAACTGATTTTACTCCAGATGATTTGTTTCTGATATGGTAAAGACTGAAGTGTAGATTATGTTAATTTATAGCTTAATGCAACCTGTTGTTTTTTTTTCATGGCAGCATCACGCATTCATTGTTTAGTGGATGTGGTCCCTATAAAGAATGAAGAAGGAATTGTCATCATGTTTATTTTGAACTTTGAGGACCTGGCGGTTCTCATTGCCAAAAGTGCCCGACAGAGTCTACACCAGCGTCTCTCCCAAGGATGGCGTACAGGTGAGAGGCCTATAAGAGGCCAGTACACTTACTCCTTAAGCAAACATTTCTGGGACTTGGGGACCAGTGGGAATCTGTAACTTACAGTATGTAAATGGAAATTTTAGATGTTTTCTGGAAACTGGAAGACATGTGGTTTATAGCATGGGGTAGAGTTCTATTTTTATCAAGTCCACTGCATTTTAAGAAAGCTGTAACTATATCAATAGTTGTGGAAGAATATTTTGTCAGGAAATGTTGTTTCATATTCCATAATTAGAGACAATAATAAGGAAGCACATAGCTATGTAGAGACATCTAGTATAACCATCCTTAATGAAAAAGAGGCCAAAGAAGACAAGCTTTCATACGGAGAAACAAAAAAAAAGACTATCATGTCATGGACAAGGTTCTTAAAATGAATATAGTTTTAAATTGACTTTGCATGATAGCTGCACAGACCCAGGAAATTATGTCTGAAGTATGGACAAATAGCTCATGACTCCTCTTATGTACCTTCTGTTCTTCAGATATGAAATATTCCTGATTATGATATTGCTAAACTCATACTACTTATCTTGAAAATATATCTTAAGGAAACATACAATATTTACCCCATAGAGTGTGCTTTTCTCATATATTCAGATTACCTGGAAAAATGGAACTTTGCAGTGGATAGAAGATTCTTATTTTTTTTTAAAAAAATGATTTTTATTTTATTCAAAAATTAAAATAAAAAACTCCCCCCAAAATTCACAGAAGCAAGCAAACCAAAAAACGAACAAGCAAAACATTAAAAAGTGCGTTAAAAAACACAAACTTATATACACATATTAGCCCCTCTAGCTGAATACTGATAAATATATTACAACAATATTAATTTCCCACCCCTTGTGAAATAGGCCCCCCATTTTTTTTCAAACTTCTAATTCTGTTTACAAATTATTACTGATCATCCACCTATTATATTAAAGGCCAAATAGTTAACAGAACAACAAACAAACAAAAGGCAAAAGTAAAATATCAAAACCTTCTGTTAATGAACTATTATTGTATTCAATAATACAACAGAAAATTTACCACGGTTTCTTATCTATCCCAAGTCCTCCCAACAGCTAATTCTGATTTCTCCTGAATCATGTGAATAACTGTTTCTTAATACTATCTCTTATCAATTGTTGTCTGGTTAAATAAAATAGATTCTCCAAAGTCAATCTATCTTCCCCCAAAAATCCATCTGAAATTGTTTTTGACTTAAGTATGAATCAATAAATCCATTCTCCTTCCATCTTCTTAGACCAAACCAGTTCAGTGAGTTTTCAGCTGTTGTAAAAGAGTGCAAGCCCTGAACTTTGGGAAGGCATGCGTAATCCCTTCATCCAGTTCTAAATTTATAACATTCATATCTCTTTCAGTCTCCTTCACCGAATCTTTCACTTTCGAATCAAATTTCTTTTGTGAATCTAATTTAAGTTACTTGCATTTGTATGTTTTTTGTAATCGTTATTATTTCGTCACACTGTTTTAAAAAGTTTCCAACTTGGATTTGCATATTACCAGTCTTTTTCTCTTTTTTTTTTACTATGAACCACTTTTTCTTCTCTGTAATCTGATACATTGTTGCTCTGGTGTAACATGGCAACAGAGAGATAAAACTCCTCAGAGACAGGGAGGGTATATATCTCAGAATGCAGAGGCAAGGAGTATATTTTTAGATATTTCAGTTTCAGTCCAGGATAAAAAAGGTTTTTGAAAAAATAATCTCCACTTTTTTTCAAGGTAATAAAATGTGAAATCCTGTATTGAAAGTCCAATATAGATGTAAATCAAATCCAAACATTTCCACTATTTCAAGTTTTCCTTATGGAAAACAAAAGTTATTCAAAACAGCCAAGATGGATGACCTGTTTTCTACTGCTTCCAGTAGGAATTGTAGTCTTGAAGACTCTTCGCCCCAAGTGGGTACATGGTTGTCCAAAACCTGTCTTGGGTTATTCTTAAGTGTTCCCATTCAAATCCAAAGGGCAAGCTGCTAAAGAGCCAGCTTTGGCAGCAAAATTAGCAAATCAACAGAAAAGAAAAATCTCCTTCCTTATTTATTTATTTATTTATTTATTTATTTATTTATTTATTTATTTATTTATTTATTTGGATTTATATACCGCCCCTCTCCGAAGGGACTCGGGGCGGTGTACAGGGCAATTAAAACACTATAAACAACACATAATGTATAAAAATTAAAATAAAATTAAATCAAATAGCCCTAAACAATAAACACATTCTAAAATTTAAAATTTTTTAAAATTTAAGATCTAAAATCCCAGTCCCTCAGTCCAGGCCGGCAAGTTCAAATAGCCAAGCCTTCAGGTCGCGGCGAAACGAGCGAAGGTCGGGAGCCATCCGGAGCTCAACCGGAAGCTGATTCCAGAGGGCAGACGCGCCCACAGAGAATGCTCTCCCCCTGGGGGCCGCCAGTCGACATTCCCTGACCGACGGCACCCTGAGGAGGCCCTCTCTGTGGGAGCGCACAGGGCGATGGGAAGTTAACGCCGGCAAAAGGTGCTCCCTTTTGTACAATAGCCATCTTAGGAAGGAGTCCACTGGATAGAAGATTCTTGGGAGAACAATTAAAACTGTAAGAGTGAAACATCTTGTTGATTCCACATACTCTATGAAGCTGGAATTGGAAATTTAAGAGTATTTGAAGATGCAAAGGGATTGTAGAGAGAGAACTGCAATTACATTATTGAATTTTTATAGCTTCTCAAGTGCCAACTTTTCAAGCATGGATATGTCTCTCACTTCATTATAAAGTTACAAAAGGTTTTAGTTCAACGTTAATTCACAAGATAATTTATGTACAAGTTTTTCAATCAGTGAAGGTCAAATCTCCTTTAAGATACAGTTGCCAATTGCCTGGGAAAAAAGAAGGCAAGTCCTCCTTTTTGTCCTTATGTCCTCTATCCAGAAGGCATAGCCTTAAAATCAAATATTGTCTCTCTTTTTGAAGATTTGTTTTTTCATTATTATTATTATTTTGGACTGTTTTGTATAGAAGTCATTGAAACTTTCATGTATTGTGACCATGTAAATTGTTTACTTCTTTCTTTTCCTTGTCTGTTGACAGATTTGGCCACTGATGATTTACATTATTTAATTTTGGGGAGCAATATGCAGATAATGCTTCTATATTGTAAATCACCCAGGGGCTGCTGTAAAGTACTATGGGGCAGTATATAAGCTTAAATGCTATTGCTATTTATTCATAAAGCATTCCTGCTGCTGTCAACATATTTAACATCAAAATTCCATTTTTTTTCAAGTTCTTTATTCATTAAACCTAAAAGAAAACTCTCTGGTTTTGCTTTTATATTCACTTCAAGAATCTTCTGTATTAAGGTGTGAATCCTACTCCAATATTTCCTTGCTTTGTCATAAGCCTCCCATAAATGATGAAAACTTCCCTCTTTACATTTACATTTCCAACACACATTTGAAATATCTTTATACATCTTTGACAATTTATTCAGTAATAAAAACAGTACATCATTTTATAAAAATTGTCTTTAAAATTATAATTTAATGTAAATTTTAAACGTTTCATCCACATACAGTATTTTCCCATTGTTTAAGCATTATAGTAAAGCATTATATTATATCCAAAATTCTTTGCCCATTGGACCATATAATGCTTCCCATATTCATTAACCAAATTCAATAACAGGTTATAAACCTTAGCAATAATGTGTTCATCATTACCACAAAGTATAGTTTCCAATTCATTCTTTGCAAAGTCAAACTCATAACTTTTAAAATCTAGTTCAAATCTTTCTTTCAATAGTAAATATATAAACCATGACAGACATGTCCTTCTGATTCCAATTCTTCTTTAGAGTTAAGGATAGATTCACCTTGATTAAAAAAATATTGACCATTCTGGCCTCACCATTTGTTTTCTTAAAAAAAGCTTCCTAGGGCACAGGTCTGCAACCCGCGGCTCCGGGGCCGCATGCGGCTCTTTCAGCCGTCTCTTGCGGCTCCCAGTCCTCTGCCATGTGCAGTCCAAAAAAATAAAATAAGTGGGACTTAAAAAAAGTTCAACCTATCAATTCAAATATGCAGGGTAGGTGCATATCTCGCCTTGGCCCAACTCTTCAGTCAAACCCTGTTCTGCACATGCACGCATGTACATGCATGTGCACACATTTTTTGCGGCTCCCAGTTTTTCCTTTTGTGAGGCAACTGGTTCCGAGTGGCTCTTTCACTGTTTCAGGTTGCTGACCCCTGTCCTAGGGTGACACCCAGACAAGTATCTTTACAGATAACTTTATTTTATATCTATTCCTATCCAATTGACACTGTTTAAATGGAATGTCAGTTATGAGTACTGGACTAGGAAAAATCTACTGAAGGATTTTGAACGATACTTTGATCTTTCTCAGTGGAAAAAGAGGACAGGATTTTCCATACGGTATTTAGCATTTTCCATATAGCATTTAGTAAAAAGGGAATGGCAGTTAAGCATCTCTTGTAATTCATGGTAATCTGCTGAAATGCCCTCTTTTGCAGGATTACTGAAGATACAGGGCCTGTCCCTGTAGGGCATATGACACAAGGACATGCCATCATCAGTTATGTTCTAATTGCTGAGTGTAAGAGGTGATTACTGCAGACTAATCCCCACACTCTGAATGATCTCTGCACAGTTATAGATCTCTCGTTTACATTATTATCATAAGTAGCAATGTTATGGCTGATACAATCTAACATAGCCATGAAAAAGCAGTAGCAATCTTACACAACTAGTAGTATCAGTAGCACTATGCTGCTTTTAATTAAAGGAAGATGGACAAAACAGCATATTTACTCATAATCAGTAACCAAGTTCTTTCTTATTTATATGAAATTATAAATATTCTATTAATAGAATATGGTGTCACAGAAAGAGCTGAGCAGGAAATGGACCAGATCATGTCCATGATCATCTCCAACACTATTATTCTATTATTTTCCCTCCAAAGTACAGGATTAAAATCTACATAGAACATCTGTAATAGTATGTGAGAAAGACCTTGAGAAATGAATAAAGAGATGCTGCCTAGGGCAGCCTTCCCCAACTTTTGTGGCTTGGTGGCCCTGGCTTAAGGGGAGGGGGGAATTGGATTGCAGAATTGGTGGGCTGGTACACTCATGTGCATGCAGCTCTTACATGAGTGATGGCAGGCATATGCATGGCAGGTACCCCTAATACAAGTGGCAGGCCAGCACATATGCATGCAAGTATCTGTTGGCCCGCCACTCACACAAGTTGAGCTGCTTATGCGTATACGCACTCTGTGCAGTCATTCATGGGGCCCAATTCCAAATAGGCCACAGCTCAGTAGTGAGCTTCGGCCCAGGATTTGGGGACCCCTGGCCTAAGGAATGGTCATATAAGAGAGTTTGAAAGGACAAATTTCCTGTTATCTCTTTTACAGCCTGATAACTTAGGGAAAGTCCTTCTAAGCCTCTTTCTAATCATAATCATAATAGTAAAGTTGGAAGGGGGCTTGGAGGTCATCTAGTACAACCCCCTGCTCAGGCAGGAAACCCTATACCATTTCAGACAAATGGCTGTCCAGTCTCTTCTTAAAAACTTCCAGTGTTGGAGCATTCACAGCTTCTGGAGGCAGATTGTTCCACTGGTTAATTGTTCTAACTGTCAGGAAGTTTCTCCTTAGTTCTAGGTTGCTTCTCTCCTTGATTAGTTTCCATCCGTTGCTTCTTGTCCTACCTTCAGGTGCTTTGGAGAATAGCTTGACTCCCTCTTCTTTGTGGCAGCCCCTGAGATATTGGAACACTGCTATCATGTCACCCCTCACCCTTCTCTTCATTAAACTAGACATACCCAATTCTAGCAACCACTCCTTATATGTTTTAGCCTCTAGACCTCTAATCATCTTTGTTGCTCTTCTCTGTACTCTTTCCAGAGTCTCAACATCTTTTTACATCATGGTGACCAAAACTGGATGCAGTATTCCAAGTGTGGCCTTACCAAGTCATTGTAAAGTGGTATTAATACTTCACATGATTTTGATTCTATCCCTCTGTTAATGCAGCCTAGCACTGTGTTGGCTTTTTTGGCAGCTGCAGCACACTGCTGGTTCATATTTAAATGATTGTCCACTAGGACTCTGAGATCCCTCTCACAGTTACTACTATTGAGCAAGGTACCATCTATACTATACCTGTACATTTGGTTTTTCTTGCCTAAATGTAGAGCCTTACTTTTTCCACCATTGAGTTTCATTTTGTTAGATAGTGCCCAGTGTTCAAGTCTGTCCAGATCCTCCTGTATCTTAAGCCTATCTCTGGAGTGTTGGCTATTCCTGCCAGCTTGGTGTCGTCTGCAAATTTGATGAGTTCCCCATCTATCCCCTTGTCCAAATCGTTGATGAAGATGTTGAAGAGCACTGGGCCCAGAACAAAGCCCTGGGGCACCCCACTACACACTTCCCTCCATATAGATGCGTTTCCATTGAGGACCACACGCTGAGTACGGCTGGTCAGCCAGCTACAAATCCATCTGGTGGTGATGCTGTCTAACCCACATTTTTCTATCTTATCAAGTAGTAGGTTGTGATCTACTTTATCAAATGCCTTACTGAAGTCCAAGTAAATTATATCCACAGCATTCCTCTGATCCACTAATTTTGTCACTTGGTCAAAGAATGCAATAAGATTTGTCTGGCATGATCTATTTTTGACAAACCCATGTTGGTTTTTAGTAGTGATTTTGTTTGCCTCTAGGTGCTTGCTGATTCATTGTTTGATTATCTTTTCCAGAATCTTCCCAGGTATTGAGGTTAAGCTGATAGGTCTGTAATTTCCTGGATCCATATTTTTCCCTTTTTTGAAGATGGGAACTACATCAGCTCTTTTCCAGTCCTTTGCTAGTTCCCCAGTGCTCCAGGATCTTTGAAAGATATAGTTCAGTGGTTCTGAGATCACATCTGCCAGTTCCTTGAGTACCTTGGGGTGTAATCCATCTGGTCCTGGTGAGTTGAACTCATCTAGACTGGACAGGTGCTCACTTATCATTGTCTTGCCTATCTTAACTTGTGTTTCTATTCTGTTTTTTATGGCACTAGTTTGGGTAGGTTGGACTGTTTTTTCCCTTTGTGTAAAGACAGATGCAAAAAATGAGTTAAATAGTTCTGCTTTCTCCCTGTTGCTTGTCACCTTCTTGCCACTTTCCCCCACTAATGGACCAATCATTTCCTTTACTTTTTTTGTTTTTTACATGTTGAAAGAAGCTTTTTTGTTATTTTTGACTTTGGTCGCAAGCCTTAGTTCATTTTAAGCCTTAGCTTTCCTCACTTCATCTTTGCACTTCATCTTTGCAGGCTCGGGCTATTTGCTGATATTCTGCCTTAGTTATGTGCCCCTCTTTCCACTTTCTATACTTGTTCTTTTTATCTTTCAATTTATCAGAGAGTTCTTTATGCAGCCATGCTGGTTTCTTTTGAGAGCTGTTATTTTTCCTCTTTGTTGGTAGACTGGGCTTTTATTATCTCACTTTTCAAAATTTCCCAAGCTTCTTGAGTTGTTTTCCCCTTGAGGATTCTCATCCATGGAATCCTTCCCAAGCTCTCTCTAAGTTTACTGAAATTAGCTCTCTTAAAGTCCAAGACTCTAGTTTGACTGTATTCTATTGCTTGTGCTTCCATAATGTTGAATTCCAATATTGCATGATCACTTCCTCCCAAGGTTCCTGTGGCTTCAACACCTTCTATCATTTCTCCACCGATTATGCAGCTGTAGGCTATGCCCTCTCTTACCTAAACATTCCCTAGATAGCAACTCTTTGCCCCATTTCTCAAGGTGTTTTTCACATACCATTGCAACCTCTGATAAACAGCAACTGTTTTCTCCATAGAATAAACTAGCAGCTTGGCCATGGGCATGTTATTTAATTAAGAAAATGATACATGGTGAAAAGATGGCTTTAAATGCCCTCCCTCAATGCAGTCATCTTAATTTAATCTGGTGGCACCAATGGCTGATAAGAAAGAAAAAGAAAGAAAGAAAGAAAGAAAGAAAGAAAGAAAGAAAGAAAGAAAGAAAGAAAGAAAGAAAGAAAGAAAGAAAGAAAGAAAGGAATCCTGAGCATAGTTCTTCATTTTTCCCCCCATGAGAGATTGTCTGAGGAATTTGTGCAAAGCAAGAACATAGTTTATGATGTACAGTGAGATTCTTCAAAGATTCACTTGACTAAGAGGAATGTATGTAATAAACGTGCAATTTGAAATTGTACTGCTGGTTAGAAATAGGAGTGGTGATGGATTTATGAGGATTATAGAATTTTTCTGTGATTCCAGGACAGAATGTAGCTAAAGTCATAATCCTTGCAATCTATGACAAACTGCTGGTGTTATCCATAAAGCTCATGTGGCATCTTGCCCACCTTATCCATTCTGCAAGTAAAAGTTAATTAATTTTAAAAATAACAATGCATTAGAAGTGAAAGGAATTGAAATTATAATAGAAGCAAGGTAAATATGAAGTCTCATTTTAACTCACCAACAATTGAGGCTGCTATATTGAAGATAGTCTTCACTTAAAATATCCTGGATATCATCTTGCATACCATAGGTTTTAGATTTTGCAAGGTGAATCACATTTTACAAAGCCATGGCAAATGGCTTACAACTGCAACATTACTTTAGATAATAGATTTGATCAGGTAAATATTCCTATTATGTCAAAATCTACACCTTAGATTTTATGACCTAGATTTGATCAAAGACCACAAAAGTTATGGTTAGTGTTTATTAAGGACTGCAATATTTTCTGGTTTGTACTGCTCAAGAGTATATTTGTTTATTTGTTTGCATCCTGCCCTTATTATTTTTACAAATAATTCCAGAGGTTAGAAAGTTGGAAATATGAGAAAATGTGGATTATATGAAGAAGATTTATAGCAGATTAGTAAATGTTTTGATTGTCATACAATTAATGTCAATGTGGAAAATACTATTTTTAATAATATGATTGCTATTTCCTAATATATGATTGTATTTTGATAAGATAATGATGAATGTGATTATTATTACATTCTAATATTTTTATACCTAGACAACACACTGTTCAATACAGAAATGGAATTTTTGATATAATAATAATAAAAATAGAAAAAACGTTTTTACAAATAACTCAAGGCAGTAAACATAACGAACACATCTTCCTCTTCCTATTTTCCCTACAACAACACCCTTGGAGGTCCATTGGGGAGATAGAGAGTGACTGGTCCAAAGTAACCCAGCTGACTTTCATGTATATGTATATCAATAATACAAAATATGTACTTTGAACTATAGACTCTATAATAGTGGATTGCAAGAATAAAGTATTTTCTAGTCTTAATAAAATACAGTCTTAATTTTAAAAGGCAACTTTTTAAGGTCATTTGAGGAGAAAAAAATATTTCTAGAATATTTCCTAGGTTTGAAGAAAAAAGTAATTTGTGAATTATAACTTCTAATGTGGAATAAAAAGTATATGATTCCCAATACGAGGCTGTGGATAGTTCTATCTGGGAATTAAAACCAGTATTTTGAGAAAGACTTTTGAAATATCTCATTAATAATAAGCAGACTTCTAATGCTTAATCATCCATAATCACAAGGATGACTTACATTTAGAAAGCTTTTAAACAAATGAAGAGAGATACGAGTTCCAGAACAACAACCAAGCTGTTATTCAACATACAAAGAATGAAATTTTCAGCATCATAATGTGTGTATATTATATGTGTTTGTGTGTGTATGCGTATGTATATGGCATATGAATTGCAAGACATGATATTTTCTAAGAATGTAATTAATAATTCAGAAAATAAAGTGAGGAGACAGAATAAGAAAGTTATTTTATGATTTGGTAAGTAGTACCGTAGATTTTACAAACAATATAAACAAGTACAAACACTAGAGAAGCTAAACAAATCGCTTTGAACAATAAGAATGTTGTGGCAGGTCTACTATTACTAATGTACCATTGTTTATATCAGTTCAAGCTATACAGTGCCAAAATCAAAATAAATCTTCAGCATTGTGACAGCAGTGCTATAATGGCTAGTGCTAATGCCAAATTAAACATTGCCTCAGTTCCTATTGCTGGGAAATATTTAAAAATAAAATATTTAAAAATCATTTTTATTACCTTTTCCAGTAGTGTACATTGCAGATCAACTACAACACTCAGGCCACAGGATGGGAAAATCTATATTAATATGTTTATCTACTGTGTGCACTTCCTGAATAATATGCTATCTTTAAAATGAATAGGCAAAATAAGAGTTCTAGAATTTTTTCTCTCTGACATTTACAAATATTTTCTTATATATTTTATTTTTTAAAAAATATCCAAATGCATAAAATCTAATTACTATAAGTTCAGCACAGATTTATGGAATATTCTACTAGAAAGATGAATTGAATTAGATAGATTCCCGTCATTCCAAAAAAGGCCAGAGTATTTTTAAAAATGACAATTTTTGATTGCCACAAACAGATTCACAGGAACATACAAGGATGTTATGTTTCCCAATTTTTCCCAACATAATTTACTACTACTCAAGATCTATGCCTTTCTGATTTTATTCTAATGAGCCAATCCCTTTTGGGAGATATATTAGGCTCTTACGGTGAGTGGACCAAGATCTCATACTGAGCTTCATGACTGACGATAATCTAAAGCTTTAAGCTTTTCTAGTCCAAATCTAGCATTGTGGCTGGTACAGTATATTGATGAATGATTATATTGTTTGGTTAGCTATTCTTCTTGTTTAAGAAGACTGATGTAAGTAATCATTTAACTTTATACAAATAGTATGTCGTTATTATCACTATTTAATGCATCTAGGCTCAGCTTTTTCTGGAGAATTTTCTGGAGAATTTTTCTGGAGAGTCCTCAGGGAAAGGGCGGTATATAAATGTAATAAAATAAATAAATAAATAAATAAATGTATTCCCCAACCACTGACATAGAGTAAAGCAATGTTGGGGAGAAATTATATTGAGTAGCTGCAATAATGTGGCTATCAACTATTCTCAGCCCTTTCTCTTTACTTTTCCTTTCCTCTTAATAAAATACATTCTCCTGACAACCTTTAAGCCCAGAGAGGATTTCTTAAAACTGAGGAAGCTGAAGCTTATTCCCTGTTTGAAACAGAAGGACTGTAGTGCCTCAGCTGGAGAATGCATCTGTTCTGCAGCACACCACCCAGCCTGAGCATAACAGTTGATTTCCTTGGGATTGAAAAGGTCACTTCCTGTCAGGAGCTTGGATCAGTTCCAACCTGGAGATAATGTCCACCAGTCTCCCTTCTGAAGAAATTAGAGAATACAGAATTTGGGCTCAGAGAAAATTCAGGAAAAAGGAGAGGAATCTGGTGCAGATTGAGAGGAAGCATGTACAACAATGTCCCATGGATCTATTGCTAATTTTTCTTAACTCTTCTCTGAAATACAGGCTGGCAAAAGGTAGTCATACAAGCCTATGAAGTGCTCTTCCCACATTTATACACTGATTTTTTAACTGGAAGTCACAGCAAAACTAGTGATTTTGAAACAAGAAAATTAACAGATCTATGCATACCATTTTAGACAAACCCTTATGTTTAAAAGAAAGGTCTTTTTAAAAAAATAATCATTAGAATGCTTTTGGATAATTCTCACCACTGCTAAAATGGAGTGGGTATCTAATCCTTGTATCTGTAATTGGCACTGTCATTTCTTTCAGCCAGTGTACAGAAAACATGGCTATTTAATGAAGTATGAAAAGTCCTGAGCATTCTGGTTCTTTTAAATCAGAAACAACAGAAAACAACAGGAATTGCATTCCTCCCAAATTACATTTTTAGTAATTCTTAAGTTTATTTTAAGTACCTTCAAATGTTTTTAGGCATATTAGATACTTAGAACAAACTGTTCATCATGCCTTATTCATTCACAAATGGAAGGTTTTGTAATGTACAGTAGTGGCAAAGGGAATTATAAAATAATTCAAAAAGTGCATCTGGAGTGGAATGGAAAGAAATGGGGAGATTTTCTTGCAAATGGAAGAAGCAAGAAGGTAATAAATAATGGCTAATTAATACAGAATGAAAGGAACAAAGCAAGTGACAGTGGAGACCCATTTTGTGATCCAGCTAGGGTAATGATGCCAAAAATCTGGAAGATAATGCTAAAATCTCTAGAAGCTGAATGGAAAGAGTAAATAGAATACAGAATCAGCTCAGTATTTGTTATTTGCTTTCTGAGTTGATCAAAGAGGGCTGAAATGAATCTATCAGTCCACAACAACAAGAGTAATACAGTGTTAAAAACATCCACTTTGTCTGTGCAACGCCTGGCCAATCGTTGAACAGTATTTTGATTCAGTAGAAAATTCCATTTATCCGGTAATAGCCTAGTAATTGATAAAATTAAAGAGGTGCTTCAATGGGGTTAAGAGGAAAAAAGAATTTTAGAGACAGTAGGTTGGCAAAAGTTTTCAGATACTAATATTATAAATATTTCAAAACTATAGAGCTAAATGCAGATTTCATTTCAATTTTCCTATTATAACAATTAAGCTAAGTGATTTTTAAGGCCAACTGAGATAAAATTGCAAAGGAACATTTCTCTGTGGATTCTGAATGGAAAATGTATGTTGAACAAGTAAACAACCAGGGATATCGTGAGTGATGCAACCTTCAGAGCTTGTTCTGTCTATCATACTGTTTTTCAGTTTTCTTAAAAACGATTTATTATTTATTGTATGGCACATTTCACATCACATTTCAATAAAAAACACAAAAGATAAAAATATAATAAATGTATGTCTAGGTTACAGATAATTTGCTTCATTTGTCACAGCCAGGAAAAGAGAAACAAAGCATATAGAAATATATGCTTAATTCTCCAGACAATTTATATAATAGAGGCCTTTATCTTGAAAAGCACCATCATTGAGAATTCAGTCAATATATGAAACACTAACTGTATTGATAAGATATTAATACAGCACTCTTTGTTCAGAAACAGTTAACTATGGTATGCATAAAAAATAGGGAAGTGCCACTAGTACAACTATTCCTTGACTACTTATGTTTAGTGATTTAATTATGACGGACCCCCAAAACCCAGTTTCAAAGTTATGACCACTGCAATACCCCTCAGTCATATGAACAAAATTTGTTCTGCCCATCCTTATAACTGATTGTGAGGATGCTGCACATGGCTCCCACCTCATCCCCATCTGACCCTGCTGGACCCCTGCAGGCCTTTGCCCTGCTTACTACCCCACATCCTCCTCCCCAGTCCCTGTCACCAGTCAATCACTTACGTACCTTTTATTGTAGTTCTCCTTTTGGAAGCAACAGCTGCACTCAGCTTTCTTATACTCCTTTCCTCTCCACTCCTCGGTCTCCCTGCAGGCCATGTGACTCTATCCCAGAACCAAATGCCATTTCTGAGTGGCCACAATTCATTGTAGCTGTTCCCAGATTGCCGCCCACTTCCAGAATGGAGCCACCGATGGGGTGGGAAGCATGCCCAAGGCCTACAGGAACACTGAGGAGTGAGAAGCAGAGCACAAGTTGCTTCAGGCAGTAGGAAAGGTTTGGGAGATACAGGGCAAATCATGTGCGAGCTAGGGAGGTGCTACCATGTGAGCTGGACCTCTCAAGATCTCCTCCACCCCTGAGGCACCCCATGCTCCACCTAATAATCTACATGGTTATTTAGTGAACTCATTAGAGGTAGTAGGGATAGGTGCAGCTAAGCGAGGTGATCACATGGCGGCTTGTTTAACAACCATTACAACTTGGGACCATAATGGGTAGGCTTCGTTATGGTTGTAAGTTGAGGACTACCTATAGAATGTTTTTCCATTATTTTCATGATTATTTTTCATTCAGAATTCACTGGAATTTTGATTGATTGATTATGATACTGTCTGTATACTTGTATATACTATTAGAAAACAAATGCAAATAATTTATTTCTTTTCCAGATATTTTATAATAGTTTTGAGCTGTATATATGCATTGGATTTTAGTAGCTATGGATTGAGTGCTTTTAGAAATTGCTATTATTTTTTTCATTAATTTTTAAAGTTAATATTAATGATTATGTGGGCAATTACTTTAGAAACCTTGAGGAGTTTGTTTGCCCTTTGATATTACATGCATGTCTTTAAATTAAATAAATAAAATGATTAAAAATGGAGATATAAAATAAAGTGTAAAGTACAATATTGTTAATTGTAAGAGATTTTTAATTTTTTAAAAAAGCATTAAAATTCCACAGAATAAAGAGATACTTCTTTATTGCTGAAGGCTTTTACCAAATGAAGAGAAATTCCACCATTCTATCTGTTTAAAAATTTGATCTTATAATCTTTAAATCTTCTGTCCTATCCATTTTGCTGTAAAAAAAAACATTGGGTTGATCTGCATAATTAAGTTTAGGTATCTTCGTTTCCTAAAAACCTAACTAGAAAAATATTTTATTTGTTTTCCCCCAGAAAGTTCCCAAGCCAAACTCAACCAGAATTCCACATCAGATGCAAACCTCATGAAATATAGGACAATCAGCCAGATTCCACAGTTCACCCTCAACTTTGTGGAATTCAACCTCGAGAAGCATCGCTCAGGCTCTACCACAGAGATTGAGATAATCGCCCCGCACAAAGTAACAGAACGCACCCAGAATGTAACTGAAAAAGTCACTCAGGTATGTAGCTTCTGACCGATAGTGTGAAGATGAATCACTAATAGAATGGAGGAAGGCAAATACAGCTGAAAGAAAATACACACATAAATAATCTAAACATAAATGTTCAACAGTACATTTTAAATTGCTTTGGATACAGTACAAATGTTCCCCAGTGGTGTTTTTCCCTTATATATTCATGACATTGTTATTATTTCACTCCCATGCCATAGCAGAAGTAATTTTGCCTCTTCTTTTGGCACAATGTCTGTTATGGATATGACTTAGCATAGTTCATCTTAAGTATGATAATGTAGTTAGGGTTGGATGGAATCTGTCCAATTGCCCTGCATGTAGGTGTGTGTCTGTGTGTGTCAGTGTGTGTGTATTACACATAAAACTTTTATAAGTAAAAGACAAAACTGTCTTTTGTTGTACAATCACCTATGTCATCTTTTTGCTATTACAATTGAACTCTTCTATCTTATATTGCAGTTAGTAGTAGCAATTGTTAAGCAAGGCACCCATGTTAATTATGTATTATGTAAAAAAAGTATTTTCTTTAGTTGGGTTGTATTTCTGCCTTTGGCTTCTGGTAAATTCATGGTAAAAATAAGTATGAATTATTTCACTGTAATAACAATCATTGATTGGATGTATTAATTCACCAAAGATAGTCTGATTCTATCTAGCCTATATTGGGCTTTGGATCTAGGTTGAATGTAATTAAAACTGAGGAGAGAAGCCATAGTATTGAAGGATTCTCTAACATTACTACTAATATTCCCATTTCCCCTCTACTTATAATCATGGAGAAAATATATTGATGTGATCACTGAAAGTTAATATAGATTTAATGGTATGTCATCATTGTCATCATCAGCAGCAATCTTCTTCTGCATAGGTGTCGGTTTCATTGTCACAATATACCATGATGTAATTTCTGAGGCAGTACAAAATATCTGGGGAAAATAACCGTTATTAAAGTTGACAAGGGCATTCCTGTCTGACATCTGCCTCCCATGTCTTTCTATACAGAATCATCTTTCCATATCTAATATATTCCAGTGATAGTATTTGCACATCCATGAAAAATTTGGATTCCTCCCATAAGAATTACAGTCAGCCATTTCTTTTGTAGCTGTTCATTTAATAGTACTTTCCAAGACTAATAGTTGTCTTGTGGTGTTTGTTATGCCAGTTGTGGTTTAACACCATTATAAATGTTTCAGTAACATTGCTACATCCACTTTTTCCCTTGAACAACTTCCCTGAGGATTGGCCAGATAGAATCTACCAAGAGTAGATCACTTTCTTTTTTTTCTGGATTAATATCCTGCAAGCAGACCACCCTCTTGTATTCATATATTAATACCCTTCCCCTTCCCCAAAGAACAAGGCTGATGACAGTATTGTCACTGACAAGCCTACTAAATACTGCTATAATGCCTTTTTTCAAATTCCTATCACAAAACACTCTGAATCATCATTTATTTAGATTGCTATTGATTATTAGATAAATTCTATAGAAGACATTTATCAGCAGATACTTGCCCCAGTAATAAAAAGCATGTGATCATAAAGGTTTGGATTCCCTTCACCCTTTATTTCAAGATTTATGCATTTTCAGTGTCATCTGAAGCAAGAGAGATTATAAGTCAACTAATAAAAATAAATGGGGAAAATAAGATATTTCACAAATTCATAATCCTACACTTAAAAATAAAGGGAGAGAGACAGACAGGCAGAGAAGATAAATGAGGCAGCTTTTGAAAGTTTGTGGAAGTTTGTGAAAATCACTTTTGAAGTGTAGGGAGTTTGGATTCCCTTTGGTTATTGTTATAATGCAGTATATTAAAACAGAGAATTTTAGGAACTTACGATATTTCAGGCTAGACCTGTTTTCACACTGAAGATTCCTAAAACCGTTTTATTTAAACAGTAAAATATTCTTGGGTCAGTTTTTAAGCTTTTTAATTTTGAATAAGTTTTCATGGTTTCCTGTCCACTATCACAACTGAACTTGGCAATTTAGTGTGGAATTAGAGGGGTTTTGATAGATAGAAATGCACTGGCAGCCTATTTGTAGAAAAACAAATCCAGAAAAGTAATGAAGACCAGCCTTTACAGAGCTACAGGAAAACAATCTTTGAGTTTCTTCAAGTTGAAAAAAGACCAGTCTAGGAAGAACAGTAAATGTGTTGTGCCCTTGAGGTGAACTGTACTCTTCTCCTGTGTCTTAAAAAAGCAATGAAAAACATAGAATTTCTTTGCAAGCAGTTTACTAGAACAGTTGCAAAAAGTCCAGAGACCAACAACCATTGATCCATCTACGCAAAAATAAAGGAAAAGGAAATGGAAGATGTTCCTCCTCTCACAACACAGTGATTTTCACTTGGAATGGGATAATCCAAATTTATCCTATCATTTTTGCTGCAC